>NC_089504.1:234340703-234643733 GCF_036850995.1 Saccopteryx leptura | reverse complement strand
GGCAGTGGTGGCCAGAGGGGCCAGGGCCTCCTTTCCATCGCCCGTGGCTAACTGTAGGGGAGAAGCAGGTTCCTCAATAGCTACATTTTGTATTTTTTCCCTTTGTCTTAGAGGAGGGACAGGGGGCTCTGGTGGCCAGGAACCAAGGAGGAGCCTGGCTGCTGGGCGTTTGCCCATGCGAGCGCTGGCTGGGCTGTCACAGCAGACGGGAAGAGCACCCCTCGCTGGGGACCGTGGTGTTCCTCACTCTCTGAGAGAGGGCATTGCTAGCTAGGCAGTTGCTAAAGTAATTTATACGCCTCAGCTAGGGATGCTCAAGGTGACAGAGGGAGGCAGCATGCCCGCCGCGTGCGGATGAGAAGCCTCTGCCCTGAAGCAGCCTGAGTCAGCTCCAAGGCCAGACTCACAAGGTCACAAACCAGGTCTCCCGGGCACCTGCTCTTCATCCTCCAGTCTCATCTAGATTGTTGGGGTTTTGAGGC
Source organism: Saccopteryx leptura (assembly GCF_036850995.1). NCBI lineage: Eukaryota > Metazoa > Chordata > Mammalia > Chiroptera > Emballonuridae > Saccopteryx > Saccopteryx leptura. The sequence goes on along the minus strand of NC_089504.1, from coordinate 234,643,251 downwards.
CATTGGCAACAGTGACCACACTTGTAACAGCGGGTACCCTACAGCATGTAGTGGGGGAGGGGGAGACTATTCCTAATCCACTAGTTCTTGACTTCAGCTGCACAATCCCCTGGGGAGTGTTTGAGAAATACTGATGCCTATGCCCCACTCCCAAAGCATCTCATTTTTTGGTTCAGGGGGTAGGGTCCATGTCCTGGTGTTTGTATATATTAACCTCTTTCCTGCCCTGAATCTAATGTGTAGCTGGAACTGAGGGCTGCACTGCACAGCAAGATCAAAAAGCCTTTGAAACTAGCCAGCTTGAGATTGGAATCTGGGCTGTGCCCCTGTCTAATGATGGGCAGGCCACCTACCCTTGGTCTCAAGGGGACAGATGGTCAGTGTTTTTTAACATGCTTTTCCAACGGTACCCTGGTGATCGATCCTCTTCCAAGACCATAACATCCCTATTCTCAGTCCTTGGATTTCCAGGACTTGACCCAGCACCAATTGTGGGGCTTTGTTCATGATCCATACCTGACCAATCAGAGCCTTCCAAACTCTTGGACACTCAGGGATTGGGCCAGAGCTGGGCACATGATCCAAACCTGACCAATTAAGAGTCTTCCAAACTTCTGGCCACTCAGGGATTAGGTCAAGGCTGGGCATATGACCCTCACCACACCAATCAGAACCTTTTAAACTCCTGGGCAGTCAGATTGCATCAGGGCTGGCCACAGGACTTATATTCTTTTACTGGGACCATTGAGAAAGAGGCAACTTTTCACCGGGTGGAGGTGGGGATCCAGTGTGAAGAAAACCTGAGTCCTAACTACAGTGTCTCCTGGAACCAGCGCTATGTCTGGACTTGCAGTTACAGGAGCCTTTAAGCGCCCCTTTTATTTTTAAGCCAAGTTTGAGCTGTGGTTTCCATCCCTTGCCACCAGAAAGTCCTAATCCAGTCTGCAAGCCTCGTCTATAAAATTACCTGAAAGCCTACTTTCAAGTTTAAAGGGAGGTTTGAATAAGATAATATGTCAGATTCTAGGTGGATTGGATATACTCCACCCGTATTTTTAAAATGTAAATAAGAGAAGCAAAAGCTAAGTACAAAATGCTGTTTTTAGGGACCTTCATGCCCTGCTGCCAGCTCCCTCCCCGTAAAATTTAGCTCCCCAGCTGAAGCCAGCTCTCCAGATGTAAGCACAGGGAACAGGACAGAATAAGGCCATATATTTTCGAGCGGTTGACAGATGGCAGTGGAAATACTCAGGCAGATTGTAGCATTAGGTGGCAGGAGGCAACACACACACAGATGGGTTTACTTTCTGCCTCCTTCCCAGGCGCCCACATCGGGCCTGGTGTCTGATTGCCTCCCCGTCCCCGTGTTACCACGCTCGCGATGCCTTTGCCGCTCAGATTCCCAGTGAGGGCGTCCCCCCCCCCCCCCCCCGTGAGTACAGAGAGCACTGTGCACATCAGGAGACTCCTTCACATACATGGTTATCAATACATCTTTGGTGTTATAATACTTAGCGCCACGCTGGGGCACGTGGGGACTGCTGTGCACATTTGACACGAGAAAACACAGGCTGAGAGTGGCAGCTGATGTGACCAGGTCGTGCAGCCGGCTCGGGCACGGCCTGAATTAGAAGCCAGGTGTCCACGCTAGCAGCCCAGTAGTCTTCTGAACTCTAGACACACATGCAGGCCTCACTCTCCAAGGCATGCAGGCCTCACTCTCCAAGGCATGCAGACGGGCGCCCCAGGCAGGGCGCATGGGGGACGTCATTTGCCTGCTCAGGACACTCACACTGAACTTCATTTTCAGAGGGTCAGAGGGTCCACAGTGTGCCGTGCCTTTAGATACTTTACGTTTTCCTCTCCGTTTTAAAGAAGATGACACTGAGGTTCAGAGAAGTAAGGTAACTTGGATCAGCTTCCGCAGCAGGAAGTCGTAGAGCTGTGGCTGGAACCCGGGTTCCTGACACCAAAGCCCATGTGCTCCTGTGGCCACAGGAACCAGTGAGGGCTGGTTGGAGATTAAGGATGTACGTTCAGATTAAAGTGCCTTTGTACCAGCACACACACACAGGGTATGGCTTGTGTCCCCTTCCCCCTGCCCTCACGGCCTTACTGGGTTGTGAGATCAGGGCCCCGGGCCCTCCCCTGGGCGCGCTGGACCCAGCTGATGAGGAAGGTGGGCAGCAGAAGGGCCGGCACTCAGCTTGGACACAGGGAACCAAGAAACGGCCTCTTCCTGGCTCTTGATGATGCAGAAGGTGCTCTGGGTTTTCCTCCCTGGAAAGCCCCTTCCACAGGTCCCAGTAGGCAGGAGAGTGGACCCCACTGTGCCCAGAGGAGGTGTCGGTTCTTAACCTTGAAGCCTTCAGAACCGTCCCCTTCAGCTCCCCCAATTCAACCAATATCCAACCAGTGGAACCCGGGACTTCCACATGCCGGGCCGACGCTCTACTGCTGAGCCAACTAGCCAGGGCGCCAGTGCAGACGCTTTTAATGTCCTAAGTATTCCCAGCATCTGCCCATTTTTCTCCACTGTCGGCCTCCTGCCAGCTCCGTGCCACAGCCTCCTTACTAATTGTGGCTTCCACTCCCGCCCTGCTTATGAGCCATTCCAGTGCCCATGGTCTTTCTAATGAGAACTGATTGCGTCAGTCCCCTGCCTCAAGGCTCTCCTGCCCAGCGCAGTGGCAGCCTGGCAGGGCCCTTTGTGGCGTGGCCCCACCTCTCGTCCCTGCCCACCTGGGCTCCATGGCACTACACTGTTGAAGGGAACGGGACCACCAGGACTACCACATCCTGTGTGTCTAGGGTAGGTGTGTTCATGTCCTGTGGCTGAAAACAAAAGAACTTGATTTTCTCATACTTCTCGATGTCAGAAGTCCAACTTCGGTTTAACTGGACTTAACATGTTGACAGAGCTGCAGTCCCTCAGGTGACTTGGGCAGAGGCCTTCCCCTACCTCTTCTGGCATCTGGTGGCCCCAGGCGTTCCTTGACTTGTGGTCGCATCACTTCTCCGCGTGGCTGACGTCCACCTGCTTCTCTTACGAGCACGCTTGTGATGGCATTCAGGGCCCACTTGGCTCATCCAGGATAATCTCTGCATCTCAAGAGCCTTAGCTCAATCACACCTGCTAAACCGTCCCCGTATGAGGTAACAGCTTCCCGGGACTGAGACCTGATACTTTTGAAGCCACCATGCAGCCCACAGGGCTGGGTGGCTGCCACAGCGACAGGATGTTGCTGCTCCCTGCAGGGTGGGCTGTGAGGGACACAGCAACTAGAGGACAGGAAGAGCAGCTCAAGCACAATGGCAAGGACCATGGAGGGGTGAAACTCTCAAGAGAAATACCAGAAAGGATGACTTCCACTGAGATCTAGTCTTCACTTGCTACCTGTCAAGGTGACAAGAGCAGGAGAGCCCAGCTGCTTCCCTGCAAGGGGGAAGCAGTTTGATTAGGCTCAAATGTCCCTCTAGGGGAGAGAGATCTTTTCCCAGCAGGAACCTATTTGGCACTATTAATCACTCCACAGGGGATAGCCCTCACTGTTCAAGGGTGGCAGGCGCTGAGCCTTTATGAAGCTGTCTCCTTTGGTCTGATACTGGGGGCGCGGCTTGGAGTCCAAGGGCAACGTGCAGAAGCAGCCAGAGCCCAGCCTGGAGGGCTGAACTGGGATCCCAGTGAGAGTTTCCAGAGACTTCTGCAACAGCAGAAATGCACACTGTGGGAGGCCCCAGCTCTTCCACCAGAAAACAGGCAAGGGGCACTGACCCTTTCCCCTCCTCCTCCTGCCAACTGGCTCTCCCAGGAATTACCCTCATCCAGGGATTCCCCAGCTTCCCCTTCCTGCCGCCTGCCCTCCAGTGCCCATCTGCTGAGTGTCCGCAAAATGCAAAGGGGATGTCACTGTTGCCCGATCTGCCACCATACCCTATCAGAGAAGCTGGGTGGGGGTCGGTGTGGGTGGACATCAACTCCCAGATGAGGGTACCCCGCTCTATGCCTGGAACTCTGGAGAATGAAGGGGCCAGGGCCAGGCCCAGAAGAGGCAGGGGCCCAGCTGGCCGTGAATGCCCGGAACTTGTAGGAAGAAAGGGCAGGGGCGCTCACTTTATTTCCTTAGTTGACCAGCCCAGGTCTCCCAGGTGGGAAAGGAGGGAGCTGGGACCAGAGACTTGTAAGAGTCCCTGTGCCAAAGTTGTAAGGACCCTAGTTTGAGGATGCGATATGGGCAAGTGTGTCGCCTATTGCTGTGTAACAAATTACCCCCAAAAAATGGTTTAAAATGTCCACTTATTATCTCACACAGTCGGGGCTAGGGACTGGAAGTGAATTAGCTCAAGGGTTCTGGCCCAGGGTCTCTCAACGGTGCGCTCAGGATATCGGCAGAGGCTGTAGTCATCTGAGGTCTGACTGGGGCTGCTTCCAAGGTGGGTGTGAAGCCAGTATCCACAGCCACCATCACAACCGCCTGGTCCGTGCAGGTTTGCATTGGATTCGGACAGTTGGTAAAGAAACAACGGAGCCAAAAACTGGTGGGCCATCATCTTAATCCTAGCTTGCACCCAGCGGGCAAATAAAACACACACTGGGCTCCAAAACCCACTCATTCAGTACTCACAAAGCTCCTGACTTATCCGAGTTTCCTAGAATCAAAGGTTTCTAGCTCACCAGACTTATTCACCTCTGTTCCCCATCTCCTTCCTTCTCCCTGCACAAACTACACAAACTGTCCTCTCACTCAGCACTCCACCATCTTGGCTGCTTCTCCTGGCCTCCTCCACGTGGCCTTTCTCTGCTCTCCTCTCTCTAATGCTAATCTCAGGAACCGAGAGAGCAAGCTCCCAGTCTGCCCCACTTTATAGTACAGAAATCAAAACCTTTAATCCAATGTACAAACAAGGAAGTCTCTGATACAGTCACTTATCTGAGGCATAATTGGATTCCTCATGGGAGTGCACCACCCCACATCAAAAAGGGTGGGAAAGGCTTAGTCCTAAAACCAAGCCCCAGGCTACAAGGATCCTGCCTGCCCACAGCCCGCTCCCAACACACACTAATATCACCTGGGCAACGGGCTTCCATGTGGGCAGCACCATCTTTAACAAAGTGAGCATAATATATTTTATCTGCCCAACAGTGGGTCACACTAACATGGCTGTCTATAGGGAACCTCACCCCAGGGGCTGCTCAGGGCTGCTTCAATGTCACCTTCCCCTAAATTCAGGTGAACCAAGAGATGGAGGCTGCAATGGGATTTATAACCTCTCAAAAGTCACAATGCCATTTTCCCCACATCAGAAACAAGTCGCTAAGTACAACCCACACTCAAAGGAGCAGAATTAGGTCCCTAATTTGTAGCAAAGAATTTCTGGGCATATTTTAGTGTGCGTGTCATGCGTCTTCATTGTGCTGTGCAGACCACGTGCTCTTCATTTGATTGTTGGGACTCAATCAAAGGGAAGCAGTGGCTGCCGGAGCGCCGGTTCTCGCAAACAAACGCATTTTGTATTAAAAGCATTTTAAACTCAACGGCAGCCCTGGGAAATTAAATAGGGAGAGAAGTTTCTGAATGCAAAACAAATAAGATTAAGACCTGCCAGTGGCCTGACACATAGGAAAGGGCCCAGGGTCAGCAGAGTGATCTCGTGAAGCAGACTTGAGGCGAGTCCTTGAACGCGGCAGTTAGCTGAGCTACGGTGGGTGGGTGGAAACGGGCTCCGGCTCCAAGCCCGGGCCCTGCTTCAACACAGAACAGCTTGTGGTTCCGAGCTGGACTCTGGGGGCGGCATGGTTCTGGAGCCCAGGGAGCAAACGGAAAAGTTCGGCAGCTTGAAAATACCCACAGAAGAAAAGGAACACGGTACGTGTCAGTCACGAAGGTGCCTTGCCGTTTGGCACAGAGGCTTGTAATGAATTTTTTCTTGGAGAATCTAGCAGAGAAGTAGAAACATACATGTTTGTCCTAGCCCGAGGTCCAGTCCTCCTCCACCTGGGAAGATCACCCTCTTAACCCAGCCGTGGTGGGGGGTGAGAGGGAGGGAGGGGACGTGGGCTTGCCATGCCAAAGCTGGTGCTCCTTGGGGTGTCTAGCTGGGACCTGTTGCCTTTACAGAGACCATTTTGAAGTGCACCTCTCCTCACCGGGCCACACTGGACCAGGCAAGGAAGAGAGGTATGTGACTGTGCAAAATATGGACATACGTATGTACATGTACATATATAAAATACCTTAACCCTTAACCTTAACTGTGTCACTAGAAATGTGACTGTTTAATTACTCAGACTGCAATAGCGTTTCTGGCTTTTATTTTAGCCCTTGGAAACTTGTCACAAACATTAGCTCTTTGTTCACCGACATGGAATTAACAACATCACAGTTTTTCAAATGCAATCTTCCAGTAAATGTTAAGACTTTGGTAAATATTTTCCTCCTGTGACTTGCACCACATTATCATAACATGTCTGACTACAATGGAAGAGCTGACGGAACTACCCTGCCCAGACCACACAAATGAGTGTGGTTCCCTGACACACAGCCGCCGCTTTTGCTCCAAAACATTTTGGAAACTCCCATTTGGGGACACTCAAGAGGAACTGGATGCACAGCCTGGCCCATCATTGCCCAATTCATCCCGACTGCCCCAGCCCTCCTAGGAGGGCCGGTGATCTGCAAAGTGTGGGTTGCAGGCGGCCGACGCAGGAACTGTCCCCTCTGTGTGGTCACACTCATATCGCCCCCTGGAGACAGGGCTGGGAAACAGCAGGCTAGGGACAACTAGGTTCTAGAAAGAATGCCACACTGATTTCTGTGGTCCATATTATGGCTAGGTTGGAACAGCGGCAGGTGTCAGGTGACAGGATCTGCCAGCCCTGTACCGCTGAGGTACAAGGAGTCTAAGCGCCTGTCCTGTCCCCAGCACTGCCAACGTAACAGAGGCCTTTATCATACACTCCAGGTCTGAGGAGCTGAAGACAATCCCGTCCCACTCCAGTCTGCAACAGAAGTAGCAAACACTCAAAACATCACAACTTCCTAAAGCAGGGGCCATTCCCAAGACAAGACAACAGGAGTTTCTTCTGTTTAAGAAGGCAGCACTCCCTCTGCTGGTGTTCGCTGTGACAGCCCTCTCCAGGTGACGACCTTCCTGCTGGGCCAGGTCACAGCAAGTTCACCCCGTGCTTCAGCAGCTTCTGCCGGGCTTTGCCCGGGAGGCTGAAGGCCAGGTCCTGGGGGCTCGGGAAGCCGGAGCTGCGCACGGCCGGCGCCAGCTGCTGGAAGTAGGTTTCCTGGACGGGGCTGCAGCAGGCGTACACAGCTGTGGAGGCGTTTCTGTGGGAGGGAGGGAGAAGCTAAGAGTCCAGCACGGCCTGAGCGGGTCCCAGGCCACACCGAGACCTCACAAGGGGCTCCAGTGTGGCTCAGCACGCCAGATGCTCTGGGTTCTACTCTTTCACCTAAAGTCCAGGTTCGGTGCCAGTAACCACCTTCCCTTCCGTTCATCTCATTGGATGCTGGGACTGTCCACAGTGGCCACAGCCACAGGGCCTGTTTACTGACTGGATAAACAGATCTGTGGGAGCGCGTTGCGTTGATACAGGGCAGCTGGGCCGAGTGCTTCCAGCACAGCCTGCTCGCCCCTTGCGCCTCGCGCAGTGGGGGGTCATCCCTGACCGCCGTGTGCTGGGGCTCAGGCAGCGATGCCGTCAGCCTCTCTGACAGCATGGCAGCGGCTGCGGAGGAGGCCCAATCCTCCACATGCTGTGGCAGCTGCCCGAGGGGACGGAATGGGGTGTGAAATAAAGGGATAGGAAACCTGAGGACACAGAAGTAGAGGAGGGATGTGGGTTTGGTCCGAAGGAGGACTCCCTTGAGAGGAACTAACTCCGGGGCCAAGTGCCAGCTGGCTCCTGGATCCTGTCTCGAACTTTCCCCCCACAGGGCTGTTTCCCCAAGCCTAGTAAAAGAGGGTGGAAGTCAAGGACCACTGAGGCGGTGACTGTAGATGCAAACCATATCTAGGTTGCCAACCCGGCAGCTCTGTTTTACAGCCAGCAAAGACAGGTTGTGGAGGGATACTGAGATACGGGCTGGAGACGGCGCTGGGCGGCAGGCGTGCCCGCGCTCCGGAAGGCATGAGGACCTCAGCACCACAACAGCCAGGCTCCAGGCGCATCTATGGGAGTCTACAGCCCACAGCCCTCCCACGCGACCACACTGCCCCCTGAAACTGAAAACGTATGGAAAAAACATGTACTTTAGAGTCAGAGAGACCAGGGTTCAAATCCTGGCTCTGCGACTTAACAAGAATGTGACCCTGGGGCAAGTCATTTCTTATTGGTGCTTCAGTTTCCTCATCTCTCAAATGAGGGGAAATGTACTTGTGCAAACGGCTCCAAGGACTAAATGGAATATTATGCACATAGCAGGCCCGCCCTTTGACCGTCTGACTTACCGTGTCTGCTACGGGCTTCGAGAGGCATGAAGGAGAACAGAGAGAATTCAGTTGGCAGAAACCCCACCCCAGGAATGAAGGAAGATCTCCGTGGCGGTGAGGACCACGGGCGTCCTCACTGCTGTATGGCAGTGTTGGACGCGGGTCTGCGCCCAGGCTGGGACCCGGAATGCCCACGCCACAGAAAAGCACGAGTGAGACTAGATAATGGCAGCCACAGGGACGAAGACAAGGGGCCTTAAGTAACTGGGATGGTCTTCCTTTAGTGATGGGTAAGGTGTGCCTGGGCCCCAGGGAAGGTGGCTCCTGGTGCAGGACTGTGAGGGTGACTCGGGAAAGCTCACCTCACGGTCACCTCGTACAGCGACGGCAGCTGGGCAAAGTCAGAATGCATCAGGCCGACAGCCTGGAGGAAGCGGCGATCCTGGGCTGTGGCTGCCTGTGGCAGGTTCGCTTCCAGGAGAGGACACAGAAGTTGTGAGCAGCAGACTCCTTTCCCACACCCCCTCCAACCTAGTGCTCTCAGTACACGGCCAAGCGTGGCTCACGGCCATGAGTGCGGGTGCCGAGGGGGACAAAGGTCTGCCCAGGGCGCTGGGCCCGACAGCTGCCACCAAGCACCCAAGCAATACCTGGTTTGTGCAGAAATATCAAAATTTTGAGGCAGAACTTTATCACAGATATTTGAACATGTGTGTGCTTCTCTCAAAACATTGGGGAAACAGCCAAAGAAGAGACAAATGAGCAAAGACGTGTTTGCCAAGCAAATTCTAATCACAGTGGGAACTGGGCTCCGACTGAGGAAGCAGCATCCTAGCCCGCAGTACACGCACATCAGCTCCGGACAGAGCCCGACGCCCACGTGTGCTGGGCCCCGCCTCCACCTGCCCTCGCGGAGGTGCCCGGCCCCTTACCCGCCAGCACGTTCTGAACGCGGTCGTAGTGCGTGAAGTTGTACGTTCTGCCGGAGGAGGGGGCCTCGTCTCTGGGCAGCGTCTCCTTCAGGTGGACCTCCAGCCCGTTCAGGGACGCCAGGCTGCTATGGTACTGCAGAGGATTCACATCAGAATTAACCTCAGCAGCCCACTCACTTAGCAAGTAATCATCCAAAGATTATCTGCATGGCTACTTGATTTAGCAAAAAGGACTCTGACCAGTGTGTCACCTGTTTTGAGAAAAGCATTAACTTCTGCCCTTATGTCGTCATGCTTTTTTACATGCAGAAAAATAAAAGAATGGAGATGAACAGAAAAATAAACTTAAAAAGGAGGGAAAAGGGCAGAGAAATGGCCCATAATCTCACCCTCCAGAACTAGCACTGTTTTAGCCCCTATCTCTCCTAGCTGACCTTCCCATGGAGCTGCACATTTCCATAGCTAGCCAGGCCCACCCGCACCCCCCAGGCCTTCTCAGCCGGGCCTGGGCTGAGCCGTCCTCCACGGTCCACAAGGAGTCACCTCTGCTGCACCTCGACGGGCCTAGCCATGCACCGTGCTTGGAAGGACTGAGGTGTGTCGGCCAAATGGTTCAGAGGAGGAACTGGTTGAGAAGGCTGTTCAGGGGTGAGGCCCAAGCACCTGTATTTTAAAAACCCTCCCAGGGCCCTGGCTGGTTGGCTCAGTGGTAGAGCATCGGACTGGCGTGCAGGAGTCCCAGGTTCGATTCCCAGCAAGGGCACACAGGAGAAGCACCCATCTGCTTCTCCACCCCTCCCCTTCTACTTCCTCTCTGTCTCTTTCTTCCCCTCCCGCAGCCAAGGGTCCATTGGAGCAAAGTTGGCCCGGGCACTGAGGATGGCTCTGTGGCCTCTGCCTCAGACGCTAGAATGGCTCTGGTTGCGGCAGAGCGACGCCCCGGATGGGTGGAGCATCGCCCCCTAGTGGGCATGCCGGGTGGATCCCGGTCCGGCGCATGCGGGAGTCTGTCTGACTGCCTCCCCGTTTCCAATTTCAGAAAAATACAAAAAAACAAAAAACAAAAAAAACCCTCCCAGGGAAGAGTCCTGTGCAAGTACAGCAGAGAACACTGGGCTGTACCATTTTGTGTGATGCTTCCTTTATGAAATAAAAATGGGACCAAACCATAAATAATGATTGGAACCTGATGATATAACACGAGTTACTTTTCTCATCCTTAATACCCTGCTGCAGCGCCACACTGGAATGGCTGTGTGTGCTCTTCGGTCCACTTTGGCAGGACCGAGGACATCGGTCACGTCCTGATGGACTCGGTTAGACATGGGGGCTCCCGGGGCTCCCCCAGGGCTGCTTCTGCCACAAGAAGGCCACTGTCCCCAGCAACAGATGGCTCCCAGGTGAAGGACATCCTGGCTCAGCCTCTTCCTAGTCAGATGACCAGGGGCAGGCAAGTTACTGAATTTTCTGTGCCTCTCTTCTTTTTAACATGCAAAATGGGAATACCCAGGGCTGTTGAGGGGATAAACTGAAATAACATACACTCCGGCTAATACTCTTGCACTAACCTCAAGCCTGTACTGTACACAGACAGCTCAATGTCCATGCATAACTGATGGGATCTCTATCTGAAGGTCAGTGAGACCACCTTGGTTCTGAGCAGGAAACTACAGTGGCTCTATGCTGCCCCCTAGTGGGAGTCTAGCCTGCCTGGTCCCGCAGACCCAACCTGACCTCTCCTGGGGGCTCCTCCTCGTCCCTTGCCCCTGCCTCCCAGCTGCCAACGGGGGCAAACATAGAGAGGTGGCAGCTGATCCACTTAAAGACAAGATGCCAAAAGGGCCCCAAAGAGCCCTTCTAGAGGGTGTGCTAACTGTCACATCTGAGCTGCGGTTTACCGTTCTGCAGGGGACTTGATTTCTAGATAGCAATGGATGGAAATCAGGTGTGGGACTAAAAGGCAACAAAGGATCTCTTCCAAAATGATCAAACAGCCTTCGTTCCGGTCATCCAGCACCATGCTCGGACCAGCAAGCTGATCAAAGTTAGTTCCATTCTCCTCTCTTCAGAGAAGACGAGTTTTTCTTCTTCCGTTAAGCTGCATTCTCTTTCCCAGGGCTTACTGTACAGGGACCCTACTACGCCGAACCCTACTTTACAGGGAGGCCCATGGGGCAGCTGTCCTAACAACATGGGTGGGCTGCAACAGAGCGGGTGACATGCCCACACATCAAGAGCCACAGAAGGCAGGTTACTTTTTTCTTCACCTTCCTTCCCGTCATTCCAAGGTCAGATTAGTAGGGGACAGAGCATGGGCTGGGGGACAGGAAGCATGCAAGCACTCTGGACCCGGCACCTGCATTAGGTCTTTGTCTCAGAGAGGCCAAACTGTGCTGCTGGTGAGCGGGGGTCGCAGCGGCTGCCCAGAGCTGTCCTAAAGCCCTGTGAGAACACGCGGGAGCAGTCGCATACATCGACTGCACAGAATGTATCTCAGTTCACTTCCTTCAAGTGCAGCCTTTTTCTTTTGGGGGGAAGGTAAGAGAGAAATCGTATCTACTTGATTGCATCCAAACACTAGACCTTCAAAATAACCCATCTCCATCTGGAGACCAAGCAGAACAGGCTCTGAAAACCACGGTCTGGGCTGGGAGGGGAGAGGTATGAAGCCGCAATCCTCTGTCCCTGTTGTTAATGCAAAGGAGGTGAAGTCACTCAGCACTGGGGAAGGAGGGTATGGAGCAAAGAAGCTCTACTCAGTGACACATGACACGGGTCCTCCTGTCCTCGGAAAGGGGAGAGATAAGCAGGGCAGGTCTGGAGAGGAGCAGCCCGGGGCTCTGAGCGAAGGAAGCTGTCATCCCTCCTCCTGTAAGCTCCAAGGTGACTTGCTCATTTGTGGAGGGTCACAGGCCTTGCATGCTAATGAGACTGGCCTAGAATAATATAGATTTAAGAACAAAAACAAGGCAAACCCCAGGACACCATTCGCCCTGCAGCAATTTCAACCTCCTGTTCTTATTGCTACCACTTCCCTGCCAACCACAGCAAGACTGTTACTATAGCAACTGCATCTCCAGGGTAGGCCTGGAGAAGGTACCGCAGGAAGTGGGGAAGGGGCTGAGTGGGTTAGTTAAGAGGAGCCTTCTGGAGCCAGTTAGGATTTCAGATGTCCTAGCCTGCCAGGAAGGAGCCTCAGGTCACCTGGGTACAATGAGGGGGCTATCAGGGACACAGGGGCTTCTGGGAACTCCCAACACAGACTGGGGCGGGGGTTGGGGGGACGACAATGACAAAGGCCTGTGTGCCTGTCACACGGCTAGAACCAAGACCCTAACTTGGTCTTCCCTTGTCCAAGAAACTGGAAGCAGGAAAGTGCAAAACAAGCCCTATGCCGGGCTTGCTCCTGCTCTCCGAAAACCCAGGGAGGCCACCCCCACAGTACAGACAAGGACTGTCACACAAGGTCACGCAGTGCTCCGCAACAGCGCAGTGCTGTCAGGGCGGCACCGACCCTGCCTGTCCTCGTTCCCGGGAGGCAGGCGCGGGCTCCGAGGGGCTGGGCGGTCTGAGCACTCACCACCTCCTCGATGGCTGCACTGTCTCCCAGCAGCGGCTCCTCGGCTAGCAGGGACAGCACCAGCCCTTTGACGCTGTGAGTGTAGAGGTTCATGCGCACGAGTTCTCCGGGGGATGAGGGGCTCACCCTGCAGTCAGAGCAGTCTGTCGAGGGGCCGTCATCCAAAGAGTCTGCAGGGCCCGAGTGGCACCCCGGGCCGGGGGCTGAGCGGCTCTCCCGAACCCCATCCATGCACTGCGCAGTACCCTGTTCCCCCCCAGGCGGCTCCCTTCCTCTCTGCCTGGAAGCTAGGGGAGGCGATGACAGCGGCCCACTCGTCCTTCTGGGGAGGAGGTCTTCCCTGGGAAAGGGGGCTTGGCTGCCGTCCCCAGGAAGGTCTTCGTGCTGCCCCAGGGCTCCATTCTGGGTGAGCACATCGGGAGTGGAGACAGAGAGGAGGCCTCCGGTGGCTGTGCCCACTGGCAGGGCCTCGGGTGGCTTGAGTTCCAGGTTGTCAGAGTCACTGACAGATTCCTTGTGATGCGGACCACTGCCCTCTGGGGGGCACTCATTCGAGAAGGCACAATAACCTGAGGATGCTCCCTTTCCCTGAGCTTCTGGAATGTGGATTTCAGACAAGTCCAGTTCCTCGCTCCTGCTGGGCAAGCCGCGCTGCTTCTCTGGGGAGCAGTGGGCCCCCGGGCCCGGGCCCCTGGCAGTGCCGGGCAGATGTGCAGGCTGCACGCTCTCCAGTTCACCAGCCGAGACGTGTCCGTTCTCCCCACTGCCATTTGGCCAGGCTGTGTTAGGGGACCTGGACTCAGGGGTGGTTTTCTCATGCCTATTGGCATCTTCTTTCAGGGAAGATGGGCTCCAGCCCTGCAGAGGCTGCCACGCAGACTGCTCCTGGAGACTGGCTGGAGACACAGGAGAGCTGGTGGACGAGGAAGATGTGAGGGCCACAGTGACTGAGCGCCAGGCAAGTGCCTGCCCCCAGGGAGACTAAGGCACCCTGGTCAGTGATAAGCGGGTGCCTGAGGCCACAGAGCCTAGGAGGCCAAAGCACAGGTGTAACAATACAGCGATGTGTGGCTCTCCGGGCTTCATGCGGTGATGCCAGGCTCACCTACCGAGAATGGCAGGGCCTGGGTAGAGTCACCCACGCGTGCAGGTCCACTGTGAGTCAGCCCTAGACTGGGCACTACATGCGTACACCATGTCCCGCTTCCACCAGAGCCCATGAAGTAGATATTACTGTGTCCATTTTATAGATGAAAAATTAAGGCTCTGGCCCAACGTCATTCAGCTGATAAACAACAGATCTGGGCTGTGAAACCCACCCTCTTGTCACTATACCAGCTGCCTCTCATCTCTACACTGAAGTTCCACAGCCCCTCCCAGGGCAGAGCACAGAGGAGGAGGTGGTGGAGGTGAGGGAGGGCGAGAGGTACTAGGGGCTGGTGTGGATAACCCTACATGAGGGAGTCCCTAACGTATGGTTTAAAATGAACCCACGTTTCCTCACCTAGTCACATCCTCCCCTGAGAACTCATGGAGACCGACAGCTTCCTCTTCTGTCACAAAAACAGGCATGATGTGGACATTCGGGGGGAGGCGCGCTCCTACAATCACAAAGCAACATGGACAGGGCCCTCCACCGGGCCAGGGAAGAGAGCGGGCAGCGGCTGTCCCAGGGGAGACGCATGCGTTCACATGCAGCTGGGACGCCCTCAGCCCAGACAGAGACACCAGCTGCAGCCACAGTTTCTGTGACCAGCAAGGAAGAGCCCATGTGGGCACCATTACTTCCAGCTGTGGAGAAGGGTGACATTCGGTGCAAGAAAATTTAGTGGCTCTTAAAAAAAAAGACATAAACTGGAAAAAGCAGTTCCAACTGACAAAGGGATGTGCCAGTCAATTTAATCTTTTTAAAAAAGGTGTAGTTAACATTGTGAGCTTTGTTTACAATCAGGAGTATGATGGCTAACTCTACTTGAAGCTCTATTTTGTCCCCAATCTTCGGGCAGATGAAGTAGCCACATGGGACCCCGCTCACAGGACTGGTACAGGGACAGGCAGCAGAAAGGATTCTCGAGATGCAACCATGCACCCACCACTTACCAAGCTCCTGCAGGGCGTCCCCTCCTGTAGGTAGTCTCTGAAAACAAACACACACAGAAGTTGGCACTGGGTACCACGTTCTCCTCCTGCCCTAACCATCAGGACTGCGCTGGGCCATCTGCTCATAAAATAAGTTTGTCCCAGAACACTTGTCCCCTCCACATGCCAAGAGGGAAGCAGATGGAAGAGAGGCTCCCGAGCTGCCTGCTCACCGCCATGGCTCGGGGCAGGCGGGGACCTGGGCCACCAGGGCTGCAGGGCAGCGCTCCAGGTAACTCCCATCGGGCTCGAGTGCTGGGCTCTCCGTTTCTCCCCTCTGGGATACAGGGAGGAATCGTGTTCTTTTACACTCTCAGAGAACTCATCTTCTGAACAGAGCCCCATCAGCCGAGCCCTGGCATAGAACTCACACAGATTCCATCACAAGAACCTGTGACCCTCAGGATAAAGGATTAGACCTAACGAAAGGCTATACCAGATCGCTCGTTTACACTGACTCACGATCAAGGCGAGAAACCCTAGAATTTTCTCAGAACAGCTCTCCAGCCTTCCTAGCCCGAAGGTTCCAAAAGGACCCACCAGGACAAAACACAGACTGCTCTTCTGGCCAAGAAGACCTTCACCTCTATGAAACAACGCAGTTTCTTTATGAAGTTTAAAGAGCTGTAGGCGAATGAACGAATAAATGATTTCCTACTCTGGACCAGCAGAAGGCACTCTTTCTGTAAAGAGCCACCAGGAAGCATCCGGCCTGGTGGGCTCTGTGCTCTGTCGCAGCTCTTCCGCTCCGAGCAGGCCACTGAGACTCTCTGCAGGCCGCTCTGCCAGCTCCTGGCTTAGACTTTTCAGTTAAATCTGCTGTCTACTTTCATAAACCCTGCCGTGATCAAGTTGCAAGTAAAAGTCTTTATCAGCAGGTAGGTGATTTCCTTAGGACAGAATCTGAGAAGCTAAATTATCAGGAATAAAAAAAAGGGCATCCTTAACCCACTCATCAAACGGCTCACCAGGAAGATCATTGTAGTGACACCTCCCCCGGCAGTGGGGAGGGACTGACGAGCGCACCCCACCGTTGTGAATGCTAATTCAGTGCGAAGGGCCAGCCTTACGACACATCTAACCCTCTAACTCAGTGGTCCCCAACCTTTTTTGGGCCACGGACCAGTTTAATGTCAGAAAATATTTTCACGGACCAGCCTTTAGGGTGGGACGGATAAATGTATCACGTGACCGAGACAAGCGTCAAAAGAGTCTTAGACGGATGTAACAGAGGGAATCTGGTCATTTTTTAAAAATAAAACATCGTTCAGACTTAAATATAAATAAAACAGAACTAATGGAAGTTATTTATTCTTTCTCTGCGGACCGGAGGTTGGAGTCCACCGCTCTAACTCCTTGTACTGAGAATAAACAAGCACACCAGGAGGAAAAGGACCAGAGGAAGTTTGCCAGGCGCCACAGCGATTATCTCTGCGTTGCAGCTGTGGGCAATCTCATTCTCAGTGAGCATGTATGGATGGGTTTGTTTGTTTGTTTTCATTATAAAAACAAATAAATATACAATGGAAGTATTTTAAAAGTTTCTGATTTCCGAAGTCATCCTTTAGCTTCTCTAATAATCCAGCATCTCTCTGACATTAAGCCCCCCTGAGGGAAGTCAGACTGCCCTGTTCCACTTGGACGGAAGAGGCAGCTATCCGAGTCTACCGTGCGGAAACGTTTTCTCTCAGCCTCGCTGGTGAATTCACTCTTGTGCAAAATCATGTCAACAGACCGGGGTCCTGACGAGATTAAGAAAGAGGGCTGCCCCCCACCGCTCTGGCCCTGAGATCAGCCTGGCCAGGGTCGCCGGGTGCAGAAGCACCCAGCCAGATGGGTGGCCTTCACCATACCTGGGCCCGCAGCACAGCTCGGTGAAGCAGGACCTTGGCCGTGAGTGACGGTGGGAGCTGGGAGCTGACAATCCTGGGAAGTCAGACACAGGGAAAAGGACAGCGTGAGATGAATGCACTGCAGAACTCTGACCTGAGAAGATGCCTAACACCCCACGGTGGCCAGGACCTTGGGGACACAGCTGGTCAAAGTGTCAGCTGGCAAAGCCCTCATGGAGGGCAGTCTGGCAATTTCTATACAAATTTTAAAGGTCTAAACCCTCTGACTGGCTTGTATGAAGCTTGTATGCAGAATTTTCATTATTTTCATCACACACAAAAAAGTAAAATCATTAAAAAAGAAATAGGTAAACAATTTAAACTTCCACTGAAAAGAAGTTATCACGGTATAGCTGGCGCACCGGTAGACATGCGGCTACCGCAAGGTGCACAGTACGACCGAGAAAGCCACCTGCGCTCCCCACGTTCCGCTGCGGAGCCACGTGCATCCAGTCACAGCGAGCAGAACTGAACAAACCACCACACCGTGTGTGCATGGGAGTGCCAGCACCGAAAGAGCAAAGGGCGCTCCCCAAACACCAACTGCGGGATGGGCGGAGAGCGAGGGAGAACGCGGGGCAACTTCTAAATTGTACTGGGTCTTTAAATGTGCTCATGCATTAGGTGTATGACTTAAAAATAAAAAATCCAAAACAAGAAAAGGGGAAAATACCACCTTTGATGGCCACATCACCAGTGAGCCTGGAGGCACCACAGGCTGACTGCTTCAGAACCGTCAGAATGAAACAAAGGGGGAAGGGATGAGGGTCCAATGTGTGGAGGGCCACTAGGAACCGAGCACTGTGCTTGGTCCTTGCATGTCTGTCATGTTTCACTCTCCACAAAGTAACTCTATTTCCCAGAAGAGAAAACAGAGATCAAGCAACTTGGCCAAGGTCACACGGCTGGGAGAAAGAGAAGCCAGGACTGGGAACACAGCCTGTAAGAACCGAGTCCCCCAGGAGCCTGGAGGGGGCTCCAGTCTTTGGACATGAGGGAGCTCTGGGCATGGGGCACAGGCCCCGCCTGCCAGAGGCTGTAAGGGCAAACCCTCCAGAGACAGTGGTCCTGGAAGGTGCATGGGGTGCCCCTTAGGCACTCAGGAAGAGGTCCTCCAAGTACATGAAGAGCTGTAGAGGGATCTCCAAGGCCAGCAAAGACAAAGATCCAGCCAAGAGGCTGCAAGGGGCCCAGGAAGCACTACTGCTGCCTCGCAGAGCTGAGCTGAGCAGAGCCTCCGGGGAGGGCCAGGGCAGGCCTCCACACCCCTTTATGATCCTGGAGACCCTGGGGGCTTTGCATTAGTACAACTGACATAGACTGACTCTATAAAGGCATGCTCAGCCTGAGAATTATATGGCTCTCTTTAAAACTGCCTTTTCTATTCCTAACTCCATTGTGGACACAACAGTTTCCAGTTATCCAGCTTTGCTCAAAGACAGAATTGTACTCTACATCAAATCTAAACTGCCTGATATTTGCCAAACCAGCCCACTGGGAACTGGCCCGAGACAGCGCTTGTGCCTGTGATCTGGAGGTGGCCATGCCCTGGCCGGTCGGGTCTGCGGCAGGGGAAGGGGTGGAGGAGAGGGGCCAGCGTTACTCACAGGCCTTTATAGAGGATGCATCCAGCTAGGACGTGCGCGGGGCGCTGGCAGGTCTGCAGGATGAGGGCCGCCTTCAGCAGTAGCAGGGGCTCCACCTGTGCAGGGCAGGGACCACCCTCAAATGAACACACGATCACAAGGAAGGGAAGGGAAGGGGGTTGGCTGTAGAGCAGGTGGACAAGTCAGAAGCCAAGGCTTTGGGAAAGGAGACCGTGTCACATGGTCAAACCCATGTCCTCTCTATACCCAGAACTCCTGATACCACAAAATGGCAAATTCTTGAGACACGGAGTCCTCTCCGGCAGCTGGAAGCTGCTGTGAACAGGGCACATGGCTCTTCACAGGGGACAGACTGACCAGGAGACCCTGACTGTCAGTGCTGAGACCAGAGTCCAGCAGGAGAGGAGGCCTGTAGGTCTCAAATGTAAGTCACGTGCCAGGTGAGTCCCACCAATGCCCCCACCCTACCCTCCCTCTGAAGCTCATGCCTCCTGCAACACAGCTAACTTGATGTCTGACCAGGTCCCGTAACTCTGCTCCTCAACCGTAAGTGAAAACGTCCCAGTCTTTCACTCCTGCGTGCACCTCAGTCCCCCAATCCTTGTAAGGAGTCAGTTGCCTAAAGTCCCTAAAAATACTGGACAATGAGGATGTGATGTTCACCAAGATCAAGGCCACAGAGCAACAGGCAGAGCTGGTGGTCAGCCACACAAGCAGCCTAGTTCCACTGAATGCCAAGGGCGAATGGAACGGCTCACAGAGACGGAACACTCCCAACTTCTCCCTCCCAGATACGGTGACCTTGTTTTAATTATAGCACTGGGCATTTTTAATGTTGAAATAAGTAAATCATATCATAATACCAAATAAGAAGGGGACTTTCAGATTAGAGTTCATTTCCAAGGCATTAGCAAAATGGCAATGATACCCTTACTGAGAATTTTCTTTGTGTCATTTAGGTTTTGTCTCATTTCATCACCAAAACAGTTTGGGGGGGGCAGGGGTTAGGACACCATTTTATGGGGAAGAGTGAGGTTCTGCAAGGTGCCCTGACTAGTCCAGGCTCACACAGGGAACGTGAGTGCCGGTCTCCACCACCCGGCCTGAGAAGTGGCCATTCCAGTCGCTCTCTCAATATATAGCCCATTTAAAGGGGGAAGAAAAACATGTCCTGGAGCTCCAGGCCTAGCCATGAAACAAGAAAGGGGGATGAGAACGTTACTTTAGTTCGGTCCAAGTTCCAGAGGGAAGTGAATATCCTATGCAGACCACTGCTGTTCTTCAGGATCTGCTCAATGAAGGTGTCCCACGCGGCGCTCAGGTCTTCCTGAGGACGGTTCTGAAACGCAAACAGCCGAGGGCAGGGCCTGAGATTCTGAGAGACCCTCTTTGGCAAGGATTCCAGCTGCCACAAAAATGATTCCTCACACAGGAAAGTAACTGGAAGGGAGGGCCTGTTTTAGACTTCCTATAGACACACGAGCCCCCAGCCGCCAACCCTGCTAGCCTGCCCAGCACAGACTCAGGGCGCCTGCCGGGGGAGGCTGGCAGCGAGACCCCGCTCTTCCCACCTTTCCCAGGGAGGAGACAGAGATAAACACTGGAATGAATGTGTCCTATGCTGCTGGGGAACAGAGGCGTCCGAGGGGCTCTGGGAGTCCTTGACCTTGTCACTGTTTACGCAGAGGAAGTGCTGTGTTTGGGCAATGGCGGTTTTGCTTGGGAGGCCCCACCTTAGGACTCAATGCTCTCCTTGTACCTTGTAAGCCAGAGAAACAGGTCCATTGTAAAAATGAAAGAATCCAATCAGCTGATGGAGAAACTGCTGGCAGCTGCTATCAGGGAGCTCCACTGCACAGCCCAGCACCTGTAAAGAGGGAAGCCAGAACATAGGCATTTCCCTGAATTCTGAGTCCAAACCCTGGATCCCGCGTCCTGGGCTCGCTGCAGCCAGACTTCGTAGCCCACTGAAACCGATCTCCGACAGCCCGGCCCCACACCCCGCTCTGGCCAAGCTGGTCTCCACAGAGAACAATGTACTCATATGGCCCAATCTGAAATGCCCTCTTCCTTCCTGTTCATTTGCCCAGGGCTCTCCCATCCCCTCAGGGCCCATCATAGATTCTAGTGCTCCTGTAATGCTGTTCTGATCACCCTAGCCAATGCTGACCATTTTTCGGGTCCCTTGTAGTGTGAGGACTATTATTTGGACATTGAATGTTTAACTTGGGTTTCACTGCAAACACTGGGCTCCAACTGTTCCTTGAACAGCTCTCATCTCCCTAGCTGAACGAAGTGCTTCGAGAACAGAAATGGACTGAATCATCGCACAGTTGTAGACCTCCAAAGCGCTAAGTCTAGTAGTGTTTAGTTCCACAGAAGATAAACACTTGCTCAGTGAGAAAGTAATCTGACCATATGTCTAAAAGCCTGGAAAAAGTTCATACAATGACTCAGTAACTCTCCCTCTAGGAATCTTTCCTAAGGGAATCATGAGAAACTTAAACAAACCCTGACAGAAAATAAATCAGAAGTTCCTTCTGAACGTAAGCTCCATGGAGGCGAGGATCTCCGCTTCCCTCCCTGATGCTACTCAGGAGTTTACCCCACGGGCACAGCGGAGGCTGACGTCTTCCCCAGCTGATCTGTGACTAGAATGCGATCCCAGTCATGATCCCACCAGCTCTTCTTCAGAAACTGACAAACTGATTCTACAACAGAAATACAGAGGACCTAACATGTCCAAAGCTATCCTAAGGGAAAAAAAAAGGTTGAGGATTTATACTACCTGACTTCAAGACAGTGTAGTACTCCTATAAGAGTTTCACACAGATCAATGGAAAGGAACAGACAGCCCAGAAATAGCCCCACACTTTAGTGGTCACCTGATTTTCGACAAAGGAAGCAAACAGGCAGGCATCCAATGGGAAAGTAAAGCTGTGCAGCGGTGGTGCTGGGACTACTAATGTCTGCATGGAAGAAAGGGCCCCTGACCTCTACTGAGCATCACACCCAAGACGGATGACAGACTGCAAGTTAAAAGCTAGCACTATAACACTTAAAAAATATTGGGAACATCTTCTCCAATGAGGTAGGCAACAATTTTAGACAGGATACAGAAATAACCATAAGATCAATCAGTTAGACTGCCTTAAAATTAAAAAATGTCTGCTCATCAAAAGACATCATTAAGAAAATTGGAGCACTATAAATTGGGAGAAAATTTTCTTAAAATACATAGCTGACAAAGAACTGGAATCTAGGATAAATATTAAAAACTCCTACAATTCAATAAAAAAAGAAAACACAATTTGAAAAATGGATAAAAGCTTTGGACAGACACTTCTCAAAGGAGGATACACAAATGTCCATAAGCACATGAAAAAGCCTTAATTATCATTAGTCATTGGGGAAATGCAAATTAAAACCACTACGAGCTACCACTACACATCCCGCAGAATGGCTGAAATTAAGTAGACTGACATCATCAGTGTCGATGAGGACGTGGAGGAACTGGAATATTCATACATTGTTGGTGGGATGTAAAATGGTACACTGACTTTGGGGAAAGGACTGGTGGTTTCTTATAAAATCAACATGCATGTACCCCATGACCCAGCAATTGCACACCTAGATATTTACCCACGAGAAATGAAAACTTATATCCACAAAAAGGACTCGTATAGGAATGATCCTAGGAGCTTTATTCTTAACTTCCCCAAACTGGACACAGTTCCTGTGCCCATAAGAAGGAGAATGAGTAAGCAGACTGTGACATATTCAGATAACGGAATGTGGTTCCACAACGAAAAGGGACACACTGTCTGCGTGCGACATGGATGCATCCACAAACGTTTGGCAGCACGACAGCCTGCAGACAGGAATGCTACATGTATTCTCTCTCTCGTGTGATGCTCGAGACCAGGCAAAACTAATCTACGGTGGATTCCTGTTGCCAGGTGCATCATTTGTCCAAATACATCATATGGCACACTTGGGGTCTGTGTAATTTCATCATTTGTAAATTTTACCTCAAAAAGAAAAAAAAAAGAACGACAAATACTGAACTCTAGTTAACTTAACAAATGATGAATTTTGGGGGGGCGAGAGATGGGAGTATACTAATGCGTACAACTTTGAAAAGCATTAAAATAAGAAGGGATAAATAGATATGTAATAAAGCAAATATAAAATAGAGTTCTTTATAGAATCTAGACAGTATAGTTGACTCATGGAAAACACTGATCCCCCACACAGTTGAAAATCTGCATATAACATTTTTGACTCCCCAAAACTTAAATACAAATATCTCACTCTTGACCTTCTAGAAGCCTTACCCATAACATAAACAGTCAATTAGCACATATTTTGTATGTTGTATTATATATGGTGTTCCTGCAATAAAATAAGCTAAAGATAACAAAATGTTATTAGGAAATTCATAAGGAAGATAAAATATATATTTATGGTACTTACTATAAAAAAATCCACCCCTAAGGGGCCCACACAGTTTAAGCCCATGCTGTTCAAGAGTCCACTGTATGAGCATTCACCCTAAAATTCTTTCCACTGATCGCTATGTTAGAAAAAATTCATAACAATACTTTGGAAATAACACCTACCAAGCTGAATATACTTTCTTACATTTAAATATTCCTTCAGTTCAGGAATAGTTTAAAATGTGTAGGCATGGGAAAATAGCACTTCAGAGTACATGGTACTACTAGCTGTAAAGAATTGGTTTTTCTTTTTTCTTTTAATGGTTCTTTAAAAACCAGACATCCACGCACGAAAGTCTCCGAGTTTCTGGGTCACTTACCCAGTACGTGTGGAAGTATAAAGAAGAAAAGATGAGGATTAAAAACTCAGTTTGCATCAAAGAATAAAGAGAATTTCTGAAGGTTGGCTTCAGTCTCTCAAAGGAGAGAAGACACTAGCCACGTACAACGCAGGGTCTGTCAGACATGTTTTGGAGAGCACCCAGTTACAATGGGCACAGGGAGAGTGACCGGAACTGAGGACCATCCTGTACAGAGCACATGAAGGGGGGGCAGGAGAGAGAATCTAGGCCCGAGAGCTATAGAAAGCATTACTTTCTACACCTTCTCATCATGATACTTATCACCAAGACAAATGGCTCATGGTAGAGGCACTGGTCTGCCTGTTAAACTCACCCAGAGGTATTCTCCATCAACCTTTATGGCGAACTTCAGTTTCCGCAGACGAATGAGAGTGGGCGGAGCGCCAGAGATGTCAGAAACACAGTGGACCACCCCAGCAATCTGTCCACAGAGCAGCTCCTGCTGCTCAAGCAGGGTCTACGGGAAAGGAGCACATTCCAGACAGGAGGCTGACAGTGCTGAACTCATGTGTCATTCCTTAGGGGAGTGGCTGGCATACTACACAGCCTGTAGGCCAGATCTACCCGGCTACCTGATTTTACATGGCCCATGAGCTAAGAATGGTTTTTTAAGGGTTATCAAAGCAACAACAAAAAAGAATATGTGATGGAGGTTAAAAAACCTCCAGCTGGTTTTAGACAGTTTGTGGACTCCTGCCTGGGATGACCAAACTGTCACAGAACAGGCACAGTGAGCACATAATAAGATGAGTCCACAGAACTACGCGTGTTCCCAGAATTACATCCTCTAATACAATTTAACCTGCATGCATGGGTAGAAACATGAGCCCTTCATCCCTATTCAAATCCCCTACAGAGTGACCAGGGAAGCCTAGATTAATCCCCGTCATCCAAGTCAGAGGGTAATCACATGAGTGAATTCACGGACCTCCTAATCTATCTTTGCGTTAACTCGGCTGTGGGGCAGCCAGGCGTTATGTGAGGAACAGAAAAATGTACATACTGCCTACAAAGAATTCTTGCCTGAAAGAAATGACCTTGAACCTAAGCACGGCTAGAAGACATTAAATTAGTGGTTTTCAACCTTTTTATACTTGGGGACTGGTGAAAATAGGAGAATTCTTTCAGGGATCACTAAGACAAAAATCACTCTGAGCAAAAGTGAATTCGACTAAGATCATTGGGTCTATAATCTTCATACAACATCAGGGTGTTTAACTCTTTCATGGACCAGCACGAAATTTCTGGTAGACCGGTCTGCCCACAGGCAGTTGGAAACACTGCATTAAATGACACCACCATGAGGAAGTCATCAGCCAAAGCCAGAGCATGGGACGTGCTCTCATTCTACTGCACAAATGACCCGTTTCTTCACTAACCCAAAAGCATGGGGGGGGGGGGAGGATGGCTGGGTGAGGACCGTTATAGTAAAGGGGACTTAACACACAATATAGCCAAATGGAATACATGAACCCTCTTTGGATTCTGATTAGGAAAAAGAGACAGACAGAAAGGGGGAAGGAAGGAAAGAAGAAAGGAAGGCAGGTCTAAGTAATATCTAAGATAAGGCAAAACTTGAATATAGACACTATCTGATGAGATTAAGAAATTATAGTTACTAATCATTGTAATTTTTGTTAAGTGTGATGTTAAAATAAAATCCTTTCAGTTAGAGCCTGACCAGGAGGTGGCGCAGTGGATAGAGCATTGGACTGGGATGCAGAGGACCCAGGTTCAAGACCCCGAGGTCGCCAGCTTGAGCGCAGGCTCATCTGGTTTGAGCAAAAAGCCCACCAGTTTGAACCCAAGGTTGCTGGCTCCAGCAAGGGGTTACTTGATCTGCTGAAGGCCTGAGGTCAAGGCACATATGAGAAAGCAATCAATGAACAACTAAGGTGTTGCAACGTGCAATGAAAAACTAATGATTGATGCTTCTCATCTCTCTCCGTTCCTATCTGTCTGTCCCTATCTATCCCTCTCTCTCTCTGAAAAAAAAAATCCTTTCAGTTAGAGATGTTACTTGATACTAGTGAGATGACATCATGTCTAGGATTTGCTTTAAAATACTCCAGAAAAAAAGAAAGAAAGAAAAAGGAGGGGAGATAGGTTAGGTCATATAAAATTGGCAAAGTGCTGATAACTATTAAAGGCATACGAGGGTTCACTGTCTTCCTCTGTTTGAATAAAATCTGTTTGTTTGTTTTTTCAAATGAGCCGATCAAATATTGGAAGCAATGGGGCAGAGAGAAAATCCTGACGGTAACAGAGCTGGAGAAGATGGACGTGCCGAGCTGCCTGGGAATTCTCAGACCAGAACACCACGAAACAGTACAACTAAGCATGAGAGAGCAGAAACGTCAATTGCCTGGATTATCCAAAGAACCCTGTCCCGATATAAACCCCAGACTTTTGAAAAGTCACCCCACTGAGGCATAAATTCTGTCCTGCAGGTCCCCGTGGAACAGCACGCAGAGCGCTTACCTGAGCAGGATAGAAATAACAAATGCCGGCTCTCGTCGGGTCTCCTTCCTCCTTTACCTTCGTGCCATCGTAAAGGAAAAAATAATTCCACCTGGCAAGAGAACAGAACAGACCATGTTTACTTTCATGCAGCGATCATGGCATCTGGAGGCATGGCTTCCTAGCTCCCAGCCAGGGAAGAGCTCATTACTCCGTGTTTGCAAAGCCTTCCAGTGGCCCCAGAGGAGACAGAGCCCAGTGGATACAGATAAAAACCACTTAATAAGGGCAGTTGAGTCTAACTAAAAATATGCCTCCCTCCAGCCATCAAACCATCTGTGTGAAAGACAGACAGGTAGCTAAGGACAGACGGAGCTTCCTCAACGATGCCTCTTATTTGAGACGCTGAATTTTAACTATATAACTGCCTGTTTTGGTAAACTGTCTTTTAAGGTCCTGATCTGAAATAGGTTAGGGATGTCTAGATGCATGCCTCACAACTGCTGGGCATGCTGATCTCCTCAAATATCCCTTCTACCAGGAAGTTATGGGTTCATTTAACGAAGAGTACTGAGAGCCTGCAGTGTGTGCTGGGGCCCCAGTGATAAAAGGGAGACAGTAAATTGTCTGTATCAGTACAGGATAGTGAGCCTAAAACGGGAAAAACAGGCATCTCGGAGTTCACAGGGAAGCACCGGACCCCTCTGCCTGTCAAAACCTTATGAGGATAACTCAAACCCGATCCCCCATCAAATTACTGATCCCCACAGGATCTCTCTTCTCAATTTCCATCCCCTCTGTTCTTCCCTAAAGTCCTAGAGTCTGCTCTGCAACGTAATTATAGTAACATCTCTAAGGTCACAAGGCAAACTCCACAAAGGCTGGACCCGTGTTTTACTTCTAACCCTCTGAGGTCACACCTATCAGGTTAAGAAGCGGGAGCGTGAACCACTGTCTCCTGGGGCCTTCTCCCCAGGCCCCTCCCGCCCTCTCTGGCTCCCATCTTATCTTCCTGGCCACAATGTCTAACTCAGTTTCTAGTACAGTCTGCTTTCCTGAGGTCCAGGTGTGCAACTAACTTCAGGGCAGATCCAGATCAAAGTCTCAAAAATGTTTCAAACTCAACTCAGAAACCCCACTGCCGGCCCCATTCTACCCTTTCCTGTGTTCTGGGGGTAAAGCATCCCCTCTCCCATGCACACACAAGCAGACCTGCATACCCTTCTGAACTTCTCCATCTGTTTGACTTCCACACGTGTATTAATAGGCACAGACCCTGCTCAGTTTAATTAAACCAGGCCTCTCACTTTCATCTCCTCCATTAATATTTGCTGAACCAAGTTACGAGGGGCTTGAGAAGGGAACAGAGCTGCAGGCAGACATTGTGTAATACTCTTCTCAAAAGCCAAACCGAAGACTGGCCAAACCTCTTCTCATGGTGTAATTCTGCAGTGCAACCTTCTCGTCTTTCAAAAGCGAAGGCTCCAACACCCACATTGCTATCAAAGCCAGATACATGATAGGCCGTGAGTATCTTGTCTACAATCTACCAGCAATGCTGGGTTTGTTTGAACGCTGCAAGAAGCTTGCAAGGTTACAACATATCAGCTTTGCTGAGAGACGGCTCAATGTTTGATTCAGCTGCTCTAAAGAAAATGGCATTCCCCCTCCCCTTAATAAAATCAAGACAATTTGGCTGGGGATTTGCAGTTAACCAAAAACATCTGTCTAGCAGCCCAGCAGGAACCAAACCACAATGGGTCTCACTACTCACCAGGAGGCTGACTTCGTCTCTGCTGAGATGGAGGCAGCCATTTACTTTCTAGTCGCCCTCATTCTGTTCATTTGGGTTTTCTGTATGGCTTCTTTCTCCCCAGCAGTGACTGCTCCTCTGTCCTCGATCCAGTGAATCCAGACGTGGGTGGGTGAAGTGTTTTCAGCCACAACTGTCACTTGCTTAGTTTTCATTCAACATGAAAGTGCTACTTCCCTCCTTACAAGCCTTTCAGTTCCATGAATACCTCCATGCCTGGGAGAGAATATAATAAAGCAAGAGAATTCTACCAGAAAAGTCAGATCCACTAATCTGGTGCTGTGAGCATCAGCTCTCTGGCTGTCTGCAGAATGACCTCTTCGAAAAGCTCGCCAGGAAAGCACGACAGGGGAGATACATGCTGAAGGCAGTGTTCTGAGGCGATTTCTAGCTTGTGTAGTTCAAAGTCATCCTAGAACTGCTTTTAAAAGTTTTGAAGCTTCCTGTTCAAACACCAGTGCCTCAGCCCTAAAATAAGCACAAGGGATATTTTATTTTTGAAACCCACAAGAGAACATATGACCCAGCATGGTTAAGCAAATGGTATTCTTCAAAAGAGCTTTCTAGAAAGTTGAAAATGGTTTAAAAATAGAATGGCAAGACTTCAAATCCCTTAGTTTCTTGTAGAGTGATGTCTCACAAAAAAAAAAGTTAAATAAGTAGGACGAAGAAGCTCTGAGTGTCAAGGATAGCTATACAAACAAGGCAGTTACTAAAGTAATAATGGAACTCAAATTAGGAACTGTCACCTTGACATCCCCAAAGTAACCTGAACATGTAGAATTCTGGAGCTGGGCAAGTTTTCAAAAGACATGTAGAATTTAACAAGTGGCTTTCAAACTCCCACAAGAGGAAAGACGACCCCAACTATCAGGGGATTTCAGAGTCTGAACGATGGGTCCTGGCATCATTTACTCTAAACCTTATTATTTCTTGTATTCCTCTTCAAAAATTGTGTGAGCTGTCTTTGGTTTACTGCCTCCAGAGACAGGCAGTTCATAGGCTTAAATTTATCCCTCCACCAAGCTAAAACTGGTCTCCCAGTAACCTCTACACACTGGTCTGCACAACATTCTCCAGAAAAAGTAAACAAGGTCTAATCCTTCCACAAGACAACCCTTTGGTCCCTTCAAAACTGTGACTTCCTTCATGATTCAAGTCCCCAGGGCCATGGTTTCAAACGCTTGCTTGCCACCTGTCATCCCCTTGGGGGCACAATAAGTCTTTTTTAAAAAAAAAAACCACAAAACTCCTTTGGTAGAGAGAGGTCCCTAGAGAGAACCCCACTGAATTTTTGATGGCCTATAAAATATCTCTTTTCTCAACTCAGCATCTTGGGGTAGGCCTCCCATAGGATCACACTCATACTATTATTATATGAAGCATATCTGAAGGCCTGTGGAGAAGCATCTAAGCTCTTGGAACCAGGGACAGCAGCCTGAAATCCCTTAACCCTTGTTCCCAGAGGAGTGTGCCTTTCACTGCCAAAGTCCACCCTCTCGTCTCTGAAAGGTCCAGAAGAGGCCTTTAATGGCCCTTTGGTACGGCATACTTTGGGATGGGACCAGAGAAGGCTCTGGCAGCCTGGGAAGTGGCAGTAACGACCCAAGGAATTCAAGTGTGGCCGGCAATGGCCCGAAGTTGGTGGTGGTGAGTGTAGGAAGTGGCCTCAGTTGGTCAGCGGGGCAGGAAAAAGGGCGCTAACGACTGCGAAGGGCCAAGAAGCAATCGGTTATTGTCTGGGCACTGGGAAGAGTTGGCCTAGGCGCCCGGGGCTGGGAATTGGTGGTCAAAGGAGCAGGAGTCAATCCGGGCCGGGTCACCGCGCAGAGAGGCCGCGATGAGGCGCTCTCGGGCGCAGTCCCTCCCCTCAGCGTCCCCGCGCTACCCACCCGTAGAGTAGCCAAGCAGCCTGGGGATCTGGGTTCGAGATCCGGACTGTGGGCGGCAGCGGGCACCAGCTACTCCCCCGGGTACCTACGCGTGCAGCGGAGAAACCCCGGGGTCACGAGCCACCCGCGCCTACCGCCCGCGAAGGGTTCTGCGGAGCTGGCGCGCGGAGATGACGTAACCCAAGGATGTCGCGCTCTCGTGACGTCATAAATCGATGGCGGCGGCGCTGGGGTCCTGGCAGGCTGTGGCTCCGCGGAAAAGGCGCCCTGCGGCTCGTCGTCCGCGGCCGGGGGCAGTCGCGGCGGCTCGGGATCCTGAGGCAGAGCCCGAGGTGGATGGCGAAGTCGTGCTTCGTCGCATCCGGGAGGCAGGGTGAGTGCCAGGCTGGCCCCGAGTCCGAAATTTCACGCCCGTGGGAATCTCCGAGCCCGGGTCTCGCCATCTAAAAAGTGGGAGTATGTGCAGACCCTCTGGTTATTGTGAGGGTTTAATGGAGGTAGATAGCTAGTTACAGACTAGATTGTAGTAAGCGCTCAATAAAGGTTGTCGTTCCTCTTACTGCAATGACAGATGCCCGACCTTGGGCAAGTTACGTTATCTCTGTGCCTCAGTTTTCTCATCTGTGAGGTGGGCACGAAAAGAGTACCTGTATGGGCTTGTTTTGAGGATTCAGTGAATTAGTAAATGTAAACTGTTTCGAACAGAGCCTCCACACTGCGCGTTATAAACGCAGTTCCAGTGTTTGGTGTTTCTGTTACCCCAGTGTTATTATTGACATTGCTAACACCTGGGACGCAACACGAGTTGCTCTGTGCCTGGCGTTGGCTTAAGCATTCTCCACACTTGATCAGTTGGAACATATTAGCCACGCTCGGAGCCTGGTGGCGTCGAGTCTTAAACGTAGATAATATATGGAACCAAACTTCAAATCCATGTCTTTGTGACTCGAAAAACCTGTGTTTCAAAGCTGCCCGTTATTCTGGTTCATCCCATTCCCCATCCTTCCATGCCTTGCTGTATACCTTAGACCAGGGGTCCCCAAACTTTTTACACTGGGGGCCAGTTCACTGTCCCTCAGGCCATTGGAGGGCCGGACTATAAAAAAAACTATGAACAAATCCCTGTGCACACTGCACATATCTTATTTTAAAGTAAAAAAAAAAACAAAACGGGAACAAATACAATATTTAAAATAAAGAACAAGTAAATTTAAATCAACAAACTGACTAGTATTTCAATGGGAACTATGGGCCTGCTTTTGGCTAATGAGATGGTCAGTGTGCTCCTCTCACTGACCACCAATGAAAGAGGTGCCCCTTCCAGAAGTGCTGCGAGGGCCGGATATATGGCCTCAGGGGGCTGCAGTTTGGGAACCCCTGCTTAGACAGCAGTTAAGAGTAGTGCCTAACACAGAGGAAACACTCAGTAAATGTTACCTACTTTTGTTATTTTGTATCATTGCCTTTTTTGTTTGTGGTCCTTTAAGGACTCAATAAATAGTTTCTGTTAGCACCTCTTCAGATAACTGCTGAGGGATCATCATAACAAAAAATAATTTGATTAATTTATGTGCTCCCTTCCCCTAGAATTAGGTTCAAGAGGCGGTGGTGACTCAGAGGTTACAGCTAAGTAGAAAGAGGTGGGCTGCCCAGTTACTGCATCTGAGAAAAAAAAAGCAGCGTTGACTGTTGCTAGGATCCGAAAATGCCAAAGTGAATGAGTATGTGCTAGGGGTTTGGAAAACTCTTAAGGCACTTTGAGTAAAACTTGACGTGTTACTCCTCTTTGTCTTCTTCCATATCCTCCAGGAGCTCGCTACTTCTACCTGCGCCCCAAGGATAGTGCATTCCCCACTGCCCTGATGGAGAGGAGGAGTCCAGCACTTTACTTGCTGTTCTCCTGTGCATACACCACCAGTTTCCAAAGCACTCGCTCTACATTCGAGCTCTCTCATACCCTCTGTGAGGACCATGAGGGAAGTCTCTGGGAAGATGTTTTTTTCAGTTCTGTCTGTTCTCTGAGCCCCTGAACAGTGGCTTAATGGCTTGTCAGTTCAAATCCAGTTCTTTTTCTTTTCTTTCTTTTTTTTTTTTCTTTTCTGAATGTAGAAACGGGGAGATACAGTCAGACAGACTCCCGCATGCGCCCGACCGGGATCCACCCAGCACGCCCACCATGGGGCGACGCTCTGCCCACCAGGGGGCGACGCTCTGCCGCGACCAGAGCCACTCTAGCGCCTGGGGCAGAGGCCAGCGCTCGGGCCAACTTTACTCCAATGGAGCCTTGGCTTCGGGAGGGGAAGAGAGAGACAGAGAGGAAGGAGAGGGGAAGGGGTGGAGAAGCAGATGGGCGCTTCTCCTGTGTGCCCTGGCCAGGAATCGAACCTGGGACTTCTACATGCCAGGCCGACGCTCTACCACTGAGCCAACCAGCCAGGGCCTTCTTTTTTTTTTTTTTTTAACTATTTTTCTTTCTTGTGATGAAAACTTTTAAGATCTTTTCTCTTATCAGCTTTCAACTATGCAGTACAGTATTATTAACAATAGTCACCATGCTGTAACTTCATGACATTTATTTTATAACTGGAAGTTTGTACCTTTTGACCTCCCACTCACCCATTTCACCTCACCCTATCCCCCTGCCTCTGGAGACCACCATTCTGTTCTCTGTGTCTCTGAACTCAGTTTTCTTGTATTTGTGTTTTATATTCCACATATAAGTGAAATCATACAGTATGTCTTTCTCTGTATGACTCATTCCACTTAGCATGATGCCCTTAAAGTCCATCCATATTGTCACAAACGGCAAGATTTTATTCTTTTTTTATGGCTGAATAGTATGCATGTGTGTGTGTGTGTGTGTGTATGCGTGCATGCGTGCGTGCCACATCTCAATCCGTTTTTCCAGCGAAAGACGTGAGTTGTTTTCCTATCTTAGCCATTGTGAGTAATGCTGCAGGGGACATGAGAGTGCAGAATCTTTTTGAATGAGTTCTTTTGCTTCCTTTGGATAAATATCCAGAAGTGGGATTGCTGGATCTATTTTTAATTTTTTGTCAAACCTCCATACTGTTGTACTTTGTTACTGCACCAATTTACGTTCCCACCAACAGTGCACATGGGTTCCCTTTTCTCCACGTCCTTGTTGACTGACACTAGTTATTTCTTGTCTTTTTTTGATAATAGCCATTCTAACAGGTGTGAGTTCATCTTATTGTGGTTTTGATTTGCATTTCTCTAATATCTAGTGATGTTGAGCATCTTTTCATGTACCTGTTGTATGTCTTCCTTAGAAAAATGTCTGTTCAGCCTGACCAGGCGGTGGCACAGTGGATAGAGCATCGGACTGGGATGCGGAGGACCCAGGTTCAAGACCCCAAGGTCTCCAGCTTGAGTGCAGGCTCATCTGGTTTGAGCTAAGCTCACCAGCTTGGACCCAAGGTCACTGGCTTGAGCAAGGGGTTACTCGGTCTGCTGTAGCCCCCCAGTCAAGGCACGTATGAGAAAGCAATCAATGAACAACTAAAATACCACAACGAAAAACTGATGATTGATGCTTTTCATCTCTCTCAGTTCCTGTCTATCCCTCTCTCTGACTCTTTCTCTGTCTCTGTAAAAAAAAAAAAAAAAAAAGAAAAAAAAGAAAAATGTCTGTTCAGATCCTCTGCCTATTTTTAAATTGTTTGTATTTTTGTTGCTGAATTTAATTAATTCTTTATATATTTTGGATATTAACACCTTACCAGAAGTATCATTTGCAAATATTGTCTCCCATTCATTGGTTGCCTTTTTATTTTGTTGATGGTTTCTTTTGCTGTTCAGAAGCTTTTTGGTTTAATGTAGTCCCATTTATTTATTTTTTCTTTTACTTCCCTTGCCTTTGGAGTTAAATACATAGAAACACCATTGAGACCAATGTCCAGAAACTAGAGCCTATGTTTTCTTTTATGTATTTTATTTCAGGTCTTATATTAAAACCTTTAGTCCATTCTGAGTTAATTTTTGTGTATGGTGTAAGATAGTAGCCTAGTTTTATTCTTTTGCATATAGCTGTACAGTTTTATCATCACCATTTATTGAAAAGACTTTCTTTATTGTATATTTTTGGCTCCTTTGTCATAAATTAGTTGCTCATATGTGTGTGGGTTTATTTCTGGGCTCTCAATTTTGTTCCATTGGTCTGTGTGTCTGTTTTTCTGCCAGTACCATACTGATTTTTTTTTTCCGAAGTTAGAAGCGAGGAAGCAGTCAGACAGACTCTCGCATGTGCCTGACCAAAATCTTCCCGGCATGCCCAGCAGGGGGCGGTGCTCTGCCCATCTGGGGCATTGCTCTGTTTTGGCTGGAGCCATTCTAGCGCCTGAGGTGGAGGCCATGGAGCCATATTCAATGCCTGGGCCAGCCTTGTTCCAATGGAGGCTTGGCTGCGGGAGGGGAAGAGAGGGAGAGGAAGGAGAGGGGGAAGAGTGGAGAAGCAGATGGGCGCTTCTTCTGTGTGTCCTGGCTGGGAATCGAACCCAGGACTTCCACATGCCGGACCAATGCTCTACCACTGAGCCAACCGGCCAGGGCCAATACAATACTGATTTGATTGCTGTAGCTCTATAGTATAGTTTCAAATCAGGAAATGTGGTACCTTTGGCCTTGTACCTTATTCTCAGAATTGCTTTGTCTTTTTATTGTCTGTCTTCGTTCCATACAAATTTGAGGATTATTCTATTTCTGTGAAAAATGCCATTGGAATTTTGATAGATATTACCTTGAATCTGTAGATTGCTTTACGTAATATGGACATTTTTTTTTTTCTTTTTTTTTTTAATTTTTTTTTTCATTTTTCTGAAGCTGGAAACCGGGAGAGACAGTCAGACAGACTCCCGCATGCGCCCGACCGGGATCCACCCGGCATGCCCACCAGGGGCGGTGCTCTGCCCCCCAGGGGGCGATGCTCTGCCCATCCTGGGCGTCGCCATATTGCGACCAGAGCCACTCTAGCGCCTGAGGCAGAGGCCACAGAGCCATGCCCAGCGCCCGGGCCATCTTTGCTCCAATGGAGCCTTGGCTGCGGGAGGGGAAGAGAGAGACAGAGAGGAAAGCGCGGCGGAGGGGTGGAGAAGCAAATGGGCGCTTCTCCTATGTGCCCTGGCCGGGAATCGAACCCGGGTCCTCCGCACGCTAGGCCGACGCTCTACCGCTGAGCCAACCGGCCAGGGCCGTAATATGGACATTTTAACAATGTTAATTCTTCCAGTCTATGAACATGTAATATCGTGTGTGTGTGTGTGTGTGTGTGTGTGTGTGTGTGTGTGTGTGTGTGTATGTGTGTGTGAGATGACCTTGCCCAATTTTGATATCAGAATAATACTGGTCTCATAAAATAAGCTAGGAATCATTCCCTCTTCTTCAGTTCTTTGGAAAAATTTGAGAAGTTATAAGTATTAAATCTTCTTTAAATACTTGATAGAATTCACCATGGAAGCAGTCTGGTCCTGGACTTTTGTTTGTTGCAAGGTTGTTGATTACTGTTTCAAGTCTCTTACTCTTGATCAATCTAGTAACTTTTGATTCAGTCCAGGAAGGTTGTGTGCTCTAAGAATTTGTCCATTTCTTATAGTTTGTTGGCATATAGTTGTTGTCTCTTATGATACTATTTATTTCTGTGGTATGCTGTGATAGCTTTTCTTTCATTATCGATTTTATTCATTTCAGGCCTCTCTCTCTTTTTTTTTTTTGCATGGTGAGTTTCCTAAAGGTTTGTCAATTTTATGTTTTCAGAGATAAAGATAAATAGATCTAGATCTATTTCTAGATGCAAAATTAGGTTGTTCTTGAGGTAGGCATTTATCACTTCATACTTCTGTTAGAGCTGCTTTTGCTGCATCTCATAAATTTTGGGCTCTCTTTGTTTTAAAGTCTATTTTGTCTGGTACAAGTATAGCTGTTACAGCTTTCTTTTGGTTTCCATTTGCATGGAACATCTTTTCCATCCATCCATTTTCAGTCTCTTTGTGTTTTTAAATCAGAATGAGTCTCTTTATTTTTTTTTACATTTTTTTTTAGATTTTATTTATTCATTTTTATTAGAGAGAGAGGGAGAGAGAGAGAGAGAGAGAGAGAGAGAGAACAGGGGGAGGAGCAGGAAGCATCAACTCCCATATGTGCCTTGACCAGGCAAACCCAGGGTTTTGAACCGGCGACCTCAGTGTTCCAGGTCAACGCTTTATCCACTGCACCACCACAGGTCAGGCAGAAGAAGTGAGTCTCTTGTAGGGAGCATGTAGCAGGTTCCTTCCTTCCTCCCTTCCTCCCTTCCTCCCTTCCTCCCTTCCTCCCTTCCTTCCGCCATTATGAGTCTTTTGATTGGAGAATTGAGTTAATTTTAATTCCCTATTGACTATATTTAGCTCTGGGTTTGTGGAAACCAGTTGACACTTGATTTGTCTCTTCTTTTACTTTCACCTTGAAATTATTTGTAACAAAGGGCATTGACTGAGTACCTGCTGTGCTTGAGGCACTGCAGAGTGTAAACCCGTCAATTGGTCCTGTAACCCTTTGTGATGGGTCTGATTCTAATCCCCATTTCAGGGGTGCAGACACTAAAGCACAGGTTAAATCTGTGCATTTAACAACTGCTTATGAAGCTGCACCTCTCTGCTAATTCTGTTGTGGACCAGGGATACAGAACAGACCCAGACCTGTCCCCGGGAATTGGGGGCCTCTTCCAGGAAGCCCTCACTACTGCCCTCTCTGAGCCCCAGCAGGACCTGCTCTGGCTCTGCCCATGTTCACCATGCATCCTCCTGTCACTGAGGGTGGGCTCTGCATCTGGGGCACTCCATCATGCTCCCCACATCCAGATTATGGACAGAAGGAGGATCTCTATTAGGGCAGCTAATAGAGAAGGTTGGGAGATGACCACGCCATTTTTTTCAACAGGGAGGACCTGCTTGTTTCTGAGTTCTGGAGTTCAGCACTAGGTGAGTACCCCCTCACTAAGGCTGAGGGTGGAAGGTGAGGGAGGGCCCAAATATGGGCAGAGAAAGGAATCCCAACCTCACTGATGAGACTTTGCTTCGAAGAGCGTGTACATCTGGATTCTGAGCCGACTCCCCCTTGCACCTGTGTGGTTTTGGCTCTTACCTAACTCTGACTCTCAGCTTGCTTATGTGTAAAATGGAGATGATAATACGTACCCTGTCGTGCAATTTTGAGTATTAAACAAGGCTGCTTAGTGCGTAGGACGGTGCTCGCCTGCCACACAGGAGGCAGTGAGGGTTAGCTGGCGTTATCGTTGTTGGAATTTATATCTGTCCCCCACTGTTCCCTGGAGATTACAGTGTAGACTCTTTCTCTCCCCATGCAGTTATAATCTCTTCCTAAATAGTATGTGCAGGAATGTAAATATTAATACATGGAGTGGACTTATAGAGGTTATAATTTCTATTGAGGGACATTTAGTTTGTTTTCTTTGCTTTTTTAGTTATCGTAAATTTGCAAGGAGCGCCTTTATGCATAAAGCTTTCATCAAGTTTAGGACAGTCGTCTCAGGGTAGAGTCCCAGGAATGAAATTGTTCAGTGAAAGGCAGTGACCAACTAGATATCCATGGATGGTCTATCGCTGTTTTCCAAAAAGCTTTTCCCAGTTCTTTTACCAGCGAGGACCAGAAGAGCCCGTTTTTCATGCAACCTTTTCTGGCTGGGCTCTTATTTAAGGATGTCATTGCTGGTAAGTGAAAATTGGCATCTTCTTGTAGGAACATACAGTTTTTTACATTTAGTTTTGCTTTGCTCACAGGTTTGTGCAACTAAACTCAGTGCTAGTACAATAAAAGGAGAGGCGAGAACCTATCTCTATATGAGATGATTTAAAGAGAGTATTTTTTGTTGGACTCTAGAAGTCCCAGCCTACCATTTTATTTTTTTAACTTGTTATACATTAAATATTCCTACTCCCAGCAATTTGTAGTGTGCTGTTGAGAGTTTGCTCCTCTGTTCTTTGTTATAATTTTTAATTTTTAAAAATAGTCAAAATTTCAGAGCATAACTTGTGCTTACTGGGGAATTCCTATTGAACTAGAATGAGTTTACATTCAAGTTTTAGATGGAAACTGTGTCCATAAATGAAAGCTATTTCTTCTTCTTTTTTTTTTTTTACAGAGACAGAACGAGACTCAGAGAGGGATAGATAGGGACAGACAGGAATGCAGAGAGATGAGAAGCATCAATCATCAGTTTTTCGTTGTGGCACTTTAGTAGTTCATTGATTGCTTTCTCATATGTGCCTTGACCAGGGGGCTACAGCAGACCGAGTAACCCCGTGCTCGAGCCAGCGACCTTGAGTCCAAGCTGGTGAGCTTTGCTCAAACCAGATGAGCCCACACTCAAGCTGGTGACCTCGGGGTCTCGAACCTGAGCCCTCTGCATTCCAATCTGATGCTCTATCCACTGCTCCACCGCCTGGTCAGGCAAAAGCTATTTTCTTTCTGAAACTTGCTCTGAGGTTGTGGGCCGTGGGGTGCAGAGGCCCGGACAGCCTGTCGGTGGACAAAGCTGTGGTCCCAGGCCTGTGTGGGCGGGGAGCCAGCAGTCCCTCTCTGAGGACTGGAGCGGTTTCCACCCTGCCCCCTTTCTCCCTGGTTCCGCGGGCTTCTCCTATGTGACTTGGTTCACAGGGTCACAGCATGCCCTCTGACTGTATTGGGGGCCTGGTCTTTCAGAAACCATCAACAGCTGTCTTAGGAAACATCTGGAACAGCTGAATGCCCCTGAAGGGACTCTTTTGGAAGCCATTGGAAAACTGCACCTCTACTCATCATTAGATGAGTCACACGCGGCCCCTGGCTCCATCTCGGGAGAGACCCTGGCCACGGGGACCTGCAGTTGGAAGTGTGTGTGTTACGGCATCGGGAACTTTGCCACCTGTGTCATAGCTAGAAACCAGCTAGCGTTTTTGCTTCTCTTCCTGGAAAAGTGCCAGGTACATTTTTGGACCCCTCCATATCTCCCCTCCCTCGGTCATGCTCACGGTGTGCACACAGGCATTAGGGTGGAAGTTAACTCCCCCTTCCCTCCTGCAGATTCCCAGAAATCACTGCTGGGTGTATGACCCTCTGTTTAGCCAACTCGAAATTGCAGTCCTTAATACCCTTGGGGTGTCTGTCCTCAGTGAAAACGAGGTGAGTGGTTTAGGAGGGGAGCAGGGAGAGCGGTGGGGTGCTGAGCAGCGGAGCCCCAGCTCTGTCCCATGAGTGTCGGGTTCCTCTGAAACAGCAGTCCGTCCTTCCCACCACAGTGGCTTCCCAGTGCCGGGGTGTGGGCCAGTCAGCTACCAGCAGTTTGGACTGTTGTGCCCATCAAAAAAAAGAAAGTAGCCCTGGCCGGTTGGCTCAGTGGTAGAGCGTCGGCCTGGCGTGCAGGAGTCCCGGGTTCAATTCCCGGCCGGGGCACACAGGAGAGGTGCCCATCTGCTTCTCCACCCCTCCCCCTCTCCTTCCTCTCTGTCTCTCTCTTTTCCTCCCACAGCCAAGGCTCCATTGGAGTAAAGTTGGCCTGGGCGCTGGGGATGGCTCTATGGCCTCTGCCTCAGGCGCTAGAATGGCTCTGGTTGCAACAGAGCAAAGCCCCAGATGGGCAGAGCATCGCCCCCTGGTGGGCATGCCGGGTGGATCCTGGTTGGGCGTATACGGGAGTCTGTCTGACTGCCTCCCCATTTCCAACTTCAGAAAAAAAAAAAAAAAAAAAAAAAAGTAAATCACACAAATGGCATGAAGCAGAACATGTCTGTTAGCTTTACAAGGTATTTAGGAGTCTGTGTCCAGAAATTATGCTAAGTCGGTATTTACTGTTGGTATTAAAATATTGAAAGTGCACACAAGCTTGGGGCCTCAGATGAGGGCTCTCTGGTTGGAGTTTACCCTGTTCCAGGGGAGGCAAAGGGGACAGAACAGCCCCCTCCCTGCAGCTGCAGCTGTTACACTCAGCACCTGGCTGTGAGGTGTGCATGAGTTCTCTGTCCACCCCTGCATCCCCGATAAGAATGGGAATTTGAAAGTTCGTGAGACCTGGAGAAAAGAAAATAATTTCACAAGCGGAAGACTGAAGCCAGTATAGGCAGATAGCCCTGAATTGAGTTTTGTGTTGTCTCGGGAATTATAAAATAATCATTTGATTCCTCTGTTCTGGAAAACCACCATTGTATAGCTTATTATGAAACATGAAAATTAGGTGCAGCTGAGACAAGGGAATCATTTGCTTATCTATGTTGGCAAGCTTCTAAAACTGCCATTTAATTCAGTTCTTCGTCTCTGAGTGCCTGCTCTGCGCTTGCAGTGAGCTTGGGGGAGACCAAGATGAACGGCAGCCTGTCCCTGTCCTGGCCTGTGAACAAGTAAATGAATCGATCAGTGAGGCAGAGCCACATGCTAGGGACTGAGGCTTCCGGGAAGGAAAGCATTGTGTTTGGGGGTGGGTGGGTGGACGAAGGTTTCCTGGTCTGAGCTGGGGTTTGAAGATCGACTGGGAGTTTGCTAGACGGCCAGGACAGGTTGTACCAGGCTGTGCAGGGCTGGCTGTTCAGGGGCCACTGCCAGCTTGTCCTAATGGGGGGGGGTGCAAGAAGGGTGGAGGGGGAGAGGCCCAAGATAGCAGGACCAGACAGCGGCCACAGGGCCCCGTGCTCCCTGCCAGGGGGTGTGGCTGGGGAGCAATAGTTTTCCAGAAGGAGCACGTGAAAGGGGCTCAGCTGTGATGGGACCCGCAGGAGGTGACACTGGAAATACGGAGGACCACCAGACCCAGTGAACGGGGGTAGTAACCACTGCCACCCCTCCAGTTATGCTCACATGGCCCTAGAGGCCCTCTCGTTGACCCAGGGCTTTCTGCTAGTGGGACACACATTTGTTAAGTAAACATGTTCTTTCCAGACATCAAGATCTCCTATTTGTCCCGTATCCTTTTATAGCTTTCATGTGCATTACTAATGTAACCATTCCACAATGGAATCTAGTGTTTTCCAAACATTCATACTTCAGTTTGCTTTCCTCTCAGCTCATTTTCCCGAGCTGTTATATAATTGATACACAGCATTTTATAAGTTTAAGGTGCGATACATGTATACTGCAAAATGACTATCACAAGAAGATTAACCATCGTTTCACGTAATTACACTTTTATTTTTTGTGTGTGGTGAGAACCCTCCCGATTACAAGCCCCCCCCCCCCCCCCCCCCCGTTATAAGGAGCGTGTGCACAGCTGTGCGTCTGCCCACAGGAAGGCAGACGGAGTGTCCGTGGCCAGCCCACCATCTTCTACATGCCCCACTGCGGGACGGCCCTCTACAACAACCTCCTGTGGAGCAACTGGTCCGCCGACGCCCTTTCCAAGGTGGTCATCATCGGCAACAGTTTCCGAGGCCTGGAGGAAAGGTGAGCCTGAGGACAGACTCCGTCAGGCCCCGAGGTGCACCGTCCCGCAGAGGGACGCCAAGAGGGACATGTTCCCCACTGGCCATTGGAAATGCTCTTGCCCAGGAACCTGGACAAAGGGCTAGAGGTGTCAGCCGAGTCAGGCTGTGAAGCAAGTTCGAGTTCTTTTTGCCAGTACTTCTTTCTTCTCTTAGGATGGATCCTCCCTTCCCTTACGATAGACAGGTTTCTTTGATGGGGAAAAGGCATGGATTTCTACATGCCATTTCCGTTGCACGTTTCCTGGGTGTCTGCTCTGTCATCTCTCCTTGATGACATGGGTGCGGTCACTGGGACAGTCACTGAAGACCTATTCTACATCCCCAGTTGTCACAATTTTTGCTATATTTAAATCACCTTGTCTTTGTTTCTCTTAAGTTGGATCAGACCATTCATACTGCCTATTCATGCTTTTAAAATTCTATTTCTAGGTTGTTGACAAAGATCCTGCAGAAGGATTATGTCTATGTCGCAAAGGTATGTGTGGACGAAGGGGCAGGGTGGGAAGGGTGTGGGAACCTAGTTCTGTCAGTGGGAGCTCTGTCCCTCTGGGACATGTGGGTGGACATGGCAGAATGGGGTTTACTGTGACCGTCGAGTTTATTCTCAATTTTTCTGTTCAGATTTTAAAAGGACTGGAGGAGCAGGAGTTTCCTCAGACTTCCCAGTACATGGACATATTTAACGACACCTCCGTCCACTGGTTCCCTGTCCACAAGCTAACCCAGCTCCCCGCGGACACGTGGGCATTTCAGGAAGAACCAGATTATGAGGACTGCGAGGACCTTGAGATCATCAGGAACAAGACAGGAGACCCTGCAGCTGCTCGTGTGAACTTGCTGTAACTTATTCAGGGTTGGCCGAGGCAGAGCAGCACCGCCAAAGACTTGAGGCGACTGCCGAGGACAGACTGCAGGGGCCTCCTTTCCCAGCAGGGGCCGGCGTCTGGGGGAACAGGACCTCCCTTCAGTGGGGCTCGCCTGTCGAGGATGACACGCTGCAGAAGAACTTGCTGTACAGTTCTTGGCAGGGAGCATCTACCGAATAGAGAACTTATTCTTTCAAAGGTTTGAAATCCCTTTATTCATAAATGTGTCCCTCGCAGGTGTGGTGTCCGCCTGCCCATCTACTTGGCCATGTCGATCAGGCTCTGCAGGGAGGTGGGCACCCAGGTCTTCTCGCCCTGCACGAACACCACGCCCCGGTCGATGTAGATGACGATGCGGCCGAAGGTGTAGAGTTGTTTCCCTTCATGTCGCTTCCCAATGACAGGCATGAAGACGATGTTGTGCTCCTCAGCCTTTGTCTCAATGAGGTCCTTGAAGTTCATGGGCACAGAGCTGGCGGCCACGCCGATGCCCCTCTGCGCCATGTTCTCAGCCTCCCGTCGCTCTTGCATGGCCTCGTACTGGAAGTCCTTCCTCCGCTCCGTGTGCGTGAGGTAGGCGATGTTCTCCCGTGCTCCGGGCTGCATGTAGGCACCTGGGAGAGACAGGGGAGGGGGTCAGGAGAGGTTCCAACATGCACAGGACCCAGGCTGCGACTGGGCTGCAGTCTGGATATAGCACAGGTGCCGCGCTATAAAACCTGTTACCCACCCAAGCAGGTGTGCCTCAGACACAGGGCACTAAAGCAGAGGATCAGCACCTAGACGACTGGAGTCACAACAACCGGGTGGGGATTTCCGGCTAACATCTAGCGGACAGAGAGAGCCCATCTCCACACTGCTTGGTAGTTTTCACTCCAAACGGCCAAAAAGGCAGCCTGCGGGCCCTGACAGAGTAACATGGCCTGTACTAGCTATAGTCTAACTTACCGCTGGCCCTGGGAGCACCAGCTGTGGGGAGCAGAAACAGATGCTGAAGGACGGAGAGTACAGGCCACAGGTGCCCAGAGGGCACAGAGGGGGCAGTTCTAGGAGATGGGGAGGCTGAAGGAAGTGTCTAGAAAGTACAAAAGTGAAGATGGCCCACTGAGGTCCTTTGAAGGACCTGGATAAGTAGAGAGCAAAAATATATATTTCCCTCATCAAGCATGATATATATCTGTGAATTGTGTTTTCATGTAAAAGACACAGTAAAAAGAATTAAAGGCTCAGGGAAGACATTCCAGTCACAGCTGCCACTCCTAAGCTGTGTGACCTTGAGCAGGCTTTCAGCCTTGTTGATCTGGTCTGTGACACAGGATGGGCCAGGAGGCTCCCGGGACTCGATGGAGTGGGAAGAGGCGTTAGCATGAACAGTCAGCTGCTCCTGACAACAGACACCTGCTGGGCACTACATACAGACAGTAACTTCATCCCTCTAGATTTTTAAAAGCTAGGAGGTAGGCATTGTTACTGTTTTACAGGCAAAGAAAATGGTCTGAGAGGTTTAGCAACACTTAGGGTAGGACTGCCCTGACTCCACACAGAGCTGTTGCACTTGAGTTGCACATGCAACACTGGCCGAGCAGACACACAGATAAACCCCAAGAAGCCACACTGCACAGTGGTTATGAAGGGGACCCTGAAGGCAGACCCAGAGTGTGAATCCTGCTCAAATCTGCCTCCATCCAGGGAAGACGCCCCTCCCAGTCACAGGGGGCTGGCACGGTGCTAGCTAAGTACATCACTCGGCCTGGGGGCTACAAGTCAGTGTTGGAGCAGAGGGTGAGTTACTGACTGTGTCACAATATGTGCAGAAACACAGAGCACAGGGCCAGGGCACCCCAAACAATCTGCACTCACCAACGTTGGAGGACACAGCCCTGTTCATGATGTCAAGCGCCTCGTTGAATTTGTCCTTGATAGAGGGGTGTGCCAGCACTTGGTCTGAGAACATGGACTTCCAGCCCAGGTACCACTTGGTGATCTCCTCATAATTTGGGCTGTTACTGAGCCAGGAGCACAGCACCTGCCAAAAAGGAACAAGTAAGAAACTTA
Organism: Saccopteryx leptura; assembly: GCF_036850995.1. Lineage (NCBI taxonomy): Eukaryota > Metazoa > Chordata > Mammalia > Chiroptera > Emballonuridae > Saccopteryx > Saccopteryx leptura. Next base: position 234,599,250 of record NC_089504.1, on the reverse strand, counting down.
CATCCACAGTGGCAACAAATGGGAGCAAATGTCTAAAGGGGCCATTTGCTCTCCTCCTGGTCCTGGAAGCTGGTGACACCTGTGAGGCTGAACAGCCAGGCGCTCAGGAGCGTGGTGTCTAGTGCCCAGCATGTACACTGAGCCTCAGCCTCCTGCCCATACAACAGGGACAGCACTGAGCCTCAGCCTCCTGCCCATACAACAGGGACAGCACTGAGCCTCAGCCTGCTGCCCATACAACAGGGACAGCACTGAGCCTCAGCCTCCTGCCCATACAACAGGGACAGCACAGTCCGTTCCAAGAATGCAAGTGAAGTGCTTAGAACATTTGGCACATGACAAATGGTCAACAGAGGGCAGTTGTTCATGCCCCCTCGTTCCTGTCCTACCACGATTTACTTCTGTATGTCGTTATAGCACTCTCACCCGAGAGTTCCCGAGAATGAAGTGATCCCTCCCTGCCCCTGCCCCTGCCCCACCCCCAGCAAGGCGGCACAAAGGGTACCTGAAGCCACTTGGGGAAGAAGTGCTTCTCGAGAAGCCCCACCAGGCTGGAGACGGAGATCATCCCTTCCCAGTCGATGACCCAGTAGAAGGCGTCCATGTGCTGCTGATGGGGGTTGATGACTAGCTCCCCGAGACACATCCCTGGAACAGAGACCCAGGCTCTAGCAGGGGTCCCCAAACTTTTTACACAGGGGGCCAGTCCACTGTCCCTCAGACCATTGGAGGGCCGCCACATACAGTGCTCCTCTCACTGACCACCAATGAAAGAGGTGGCCCTTCCGGAAGTGCGGTGCGGGGCTGGATAAACGGCCTCAGGGGGCTGCATGCGGCCCGCGGGCCGTAGTTTGGGGACGCCTGCAGTAAGGCAAGGCCACATGCAGAGAGCAACACCTTCCCCAGAATGTTAGTCCTTGGTCTGTTTTAAGGGTCAGCTTTAAGCTCTTGACATGGCAACTCAAAGATTTTCTTCTCTAACCCAGAAATAACTCATATTTACAATAAGATACCACAAACATTTCAGAACAATAATGATCCTGTCACCAGAGGCCCAAACCACACCAGTCAGGAACCAGAAGGCACCCTGTGTCTGACATGGTCACCACAGCCTTTTTGTCCCTGCCTTAAGGACCCTAGTTTCATTTACATTCAGCCTCAGTGCACAACAGTGGCCCCTCTTCTGCAGTGAGACATGTCATGTACCAGTAAGCTCTGTCCTACAACTCAAAGGCCTTGCTGTAAGAAGCACCATCACACTGGTCAAAGGGACCAAGGCACCAGAGCAGCTGGCCTGGGACACGTTTCCCTCCTTACCCAGCTTGGGCACTATGTTCTTGACCATGAATGCTTCCCAGGAGCCAGGGGTGAAGACATCTTTCCAGGGCTGTAGGATGAGCTTGGCAGAGGAGTCGCTGGGGTGCCACTTCTGCAGGGCACTGGACAGCTTGCTGCGGATGGGAGAGTACAGTGGCTCGAGGCGCGCCTGCATGAGGGGCAGCCACGGGTGGATCCAGGAGTGGATGGGGACCGTGTCCGTCAGTGGGTTCCAGCTTTCCACCTGTAGGAGGAGTGAGGGGGATGCAGCTCACGCAGACTGCAGGGCAGTCATGTGATGTCCCGTGCAGTTAACACGAGGAGGCATGTGCTCTCTCGTCTGAGCTCTAGTCCTTTGCAGTGTGTGGGGGACACAGTCTCTGTTTTACAGAGGGTCACGTTAGGTACAAAGAGGCAGCCAAGGTGCTTGGTAGGCATTTTGCACTATGATTCCTCAAAAGAGACGCTGACCCACAAATAAATACACCTATGCAATTGTATTACATGTCAGAGATGACATGGTTTTAATTTTGAGAAAGAAACGAAGGAAATGCGTGCCCTATTAATGGAGGCTTTGGGAAGGAAAGTGCTGATGAAACAGCTGGAATTAACAGGACAGTAGTTGTGCTGACACAGTCTGTTACCTGCCAGTGTTTCAGCAGCACTGAGATGAAATGTCAAAGTTCCTACAGTTACCCCTGAACTCTCCCCGGGGCTCTGGGCCCTACCTCCTTCTGCAGCTTGGGGAAGATGAGCTGGTCCAGTATGTTATCCAAGATCCACACAGGGATAATGTGCACCCAGCTGTCCAAGAAGTCCACCATGGGCTCACAGTTCCTGGGCTGCCACTGGGTGACAATATTTCGAACGAAAGGCATCCAGACTTCCCATATCATCCTATGGGAGAAAGAGAGACAGCAGGCTGGCTAACTGCACCAACTGGTTTCAGACACCACCACCACCTTCTCTAGAATCAGAAAAGGCAACAGCATGGAAAGCCAGTCTGAAAACCATCAGTCCAGTCCCCACATTGGCTACACCTGCACCTGCCTCTTCCTTGCTTTCCTGGCTGCCCACTCCACCTCTGGACCGTATTATTTTTTAAAATTTATTAGAGTGACACTGGTTAACACTATATAGGTTTCAGGTGCTCAATTCTGTAACACATCTCTACACTGTATTGTGTTCACTCCTCAAGTCCCTTTTGTTTGGGGCCTTATTTTTTGACAGGACAGGAAGGGAAAGAGATGAGAAGCATCAATTTTTCGTTGTGGCACCTTAGTTATTCAATGACTGCTTTCTCATATGTACCTTGACCGGGGGACTCCAGCAGAGCAAGTGACCCCCTTGCTCAAGCCAAAGACCATGGGGTCCTGTCTAACATCCCACGCTCAAGCCAGTGAGTGTGCCCTCAGTGTCCCAGGCTAACACACTATCCACTGCGCCACCACTTGGTCAGGCTAGGACCTTACTCTTGACAGTGCCTGCCCGCCCGGCAGGGTTGCTACAAGGTCACATGGCCCCCACAGGAAGCCCGTCTCACAGCTTTTCCACCCAGAGCTGCACAGCTGACACCTCTCCCCCGCTGGGTTATAGGTTAAATGTCATCCCTGAGAGGACTCTGCCTCAACCCCGCCCAAAGAGGTAGACACCTGATCATTTTCTACTGGTCACCCAGGCTTCTCTGCCTACTCTAGTCCCTGCCGCCATTCCTGGCCACTGTGGACAAGCCGTCTGCCTTCCCAGGGCAGGCCTGGCACACATGAGCCTCGCGGACACGAGACAAGTGCAGGGAGAACTAACATATGGGAGCGGCACGTAGCAGAGGGCCGACAGGCCAGCGCTCCTTCTTCCCTGGGCAGCGATCCTCCCAGCCCCGGGTCGCGTGGGCACGCATCCCTCCCGCACCGAGTACCTGTGAAAGGCGTCTGCTGAGAGGTCCTGCCCGCCATGGGACAGGAGCTGGTCATTCTCCAGGAGGCTCTTCCACTTGGAGATGATCCCAGTGCCGTACGTGCAGTCCTGGGGAAGACACGCGATGCTGAGTGGCAGGAGCGAGCAGCCCCTCGCCCTTGCAGCCATGGCTCTCACCTCCGACTAGAGGCGGAGGAGTGGGTTACCCAACGACTCACCTTGAGAGGGTCCCACTCCTTGAAGTACTCCTTCATGAGCGGGTAGACGATGGCCACGGCGAGGTCCACGCGGTCGGACATCCGGTACTCCTCATAGTACTTGTCCTGCAGGGTTTCGAAGACACGGGCGCACTCGTCCAGGGTGAGGGGGTGGCTGCAGCCGGGCTGCAGGCGCCGTTCGCACTCCTCCACCATCTCCAGGACCTTGCTCAGGTTGGAGATGACCCGCTCCTCATGCTCCAGGACCTCTGACATCTTCTCCAGCTCGTGGGAGAGGTTCACCACCATGTCCCGCTCGTACTGTAGCTGCCGGTCATTCTGGATGATCTCCTGCTCCGTGAGGTCGATGAGCAGCTGCAGGTTGTGCTCCAGCTCCGGCAGCGCGAAGCCCGGTGCCTTGGCCTCCCTGCCGGGCTGGGGCAGCTGCTGCGACTGCAGTGGCAGTGCGTCGTCGGGGATGCTGTGCTTGTGGCTGATCTGGCTGTAGCTGTAGTACACCTTCTGCTCCCGGCCCGTCATGTCTATGACCTTGGAGAAGGTGGGGAGAGGGCAGGTCAACACCACTGCTGCCCACAAGCACGCTCCGGAGGCCGGGAGGGGGCATCGTGGCGGGGGGGTGCTGGTGAGCTCACCGTCCAGCAGAGCAGGCGCGGGCACTGCACTGGGAGGGGCTCGGGCCACTCAGCGCAGATGGAGAAGGCTTTTTAGGGAAATTGATGAAATTTGAATAAAAACCTGTTTAGTTGAGATGAAAATCTGTTTTTGTAGAAAAGTAGGCTGTTTTGATCAAAGCAGGTAATAAAGCATATATGATCAAAGTAACACTTTGATAAACACATTTAGGCAAAGATCTGTCAGAATGTACATCAAGGTGTTAAAACTATGGAAAGGAAGTAAAATATTTTTTACATATATTTTTGAAGCATGTGTTTTTATTCATTTTAGTGAGAAGGGAGAGGAGGAGAGAGAGGGGAAGGGAGGGAGGGAGGGAGGGAGAGAGAGAGAGAGAGAGAGAGAGAACATCGATTTGTTCCTGAATCTACCCTGACCAGGGACCGCACCAGCACCGTCTGTGCTTTGGAACAATGCTCTGACCAACTGAGCTATCCGGCCAGGGCTATTTTTTATATTTTTGCCTCTGTATTTCCTAACTGTTTAAAATATACTACACACTGCTCGGTAACAATATTTTTAATTTAAAAACAAAACATACAGAAACAAGTTATTGGCCAAAGTCAGCCTAGGAAATTACCTAATTCCAACATTTCAAGAAAACTGAGGAAAATGGCAATATGGACCACACTGAAACAGAATTACTTATCATCACTTTAGAGCAGGGGTCTCAAACTCGCAGCCCGCCGAACAATTTTGTGCGGCCCGCAGACTAATCCACGAAGTTCAAAATATTTTGGATAAAATTAAGTAAGCCTAGGGGCCTACTTGTATTTTTCATTTCTCTAGCATCCTAGCTAGATATTAGCTTAGTTAACAGCAGTTGTGATGCGAACTACAGTTTCTGGTCGTTTTGTGACACTGAGTAAACTGCATGTACGATTGTGCTTGTTGTACTGATTTGTTTTCAACTGCAGTGAGAAAAGTGTTGCGTAACAGTTGCCTTTTGTAGACCTAGTGCGGCTCGCCGAACGGCTGTGATCTTGCTCTGCGGCCCACGTGCTGAGTTGAGTTTGAGACCCCTGCTTTAGAGTGTAAGCCAAGAACCATCTGCACTAGACTCACCCCAGGAAAAATAAACAAGAGTCCTCAGGCCTGGTCTAGATTTGCTGTTGACTCTGGCTGGGCCCTGGGCACCTGCATTTCTTACCAGGTCCCAGATAATCACATGGACTCCACCCTGACATTGAGAACCCATTCAAGACTGAGTTCTGTGATACATGTACCCAACTACAACAACTGTCACCACTGCTCTCTGGTTACTTGGGGGCATAAAGGAAAACCTGAGACTGTGCACAAACTGTGAAAATGTAATCTAGTCTACTGTATTTTTTTTAAGCGAGAGTGAGAGAGTCAGATAGGGAGAGAAATGAGAAGCATCAACTCGTAGTTGCAGCACCTTAGATGTTCACTGATTGCTTCTCAAATGTGGTTTGACCAGGGGGCTCTAGCCAAGCCAGTGACCCCTTGCTAAGCCATTGACCACGGGGTCATGTCTATGATCCCACACTCAAGCAGGCAACCACGTGCTCAAGCTGGTAGGCCCACACTCAAGCTGGCGACCTCAGAGTTTCGAACCTGGAACAGGGTCCCTGGTTGACATTCTATCTACTGCACCACCACTGGCGAGGCTGTAATCTATTCTGGTATGCCCTGAGGACTGTCCCACACTCCTGGTCAGACAGTGAGTGGGTACACTCTTTTCAGTATTTAAGAGCCTTAAAGACTGTCTGTCCTGTTCTTGAACATGGTGATTGTATCTGTAACAAACTACCCTTAAAAGATGAATCACAATTTGACTTTGGGTGAGGGGTATGCAACATAATCAAATGTCAAAATAATCTGGAGATGTTTTCTCTGAACATATGTAACCCGATTTATCGATGTCACCCCATTAAAATAAAAAAATAAAAGACAAGACTTATGTACAAACCAGTCTGTCAAAAACCCAAATTCCACCAAACCAGAAAGGTAAAGGTCTAGTGATAAAGGGACCCAGTTACAGGACAGCCTCTCCAGGATTGTGCACTTATTGAAGACCATGGCCACCCTGAGTTTTTGGTAATTCCTTGGCTGTAGGCTTCAGAAGATGGGCACAGACTTACCACTCTGGTGCCAGGAAGAGCCTGGCACAGGAGGAACTAGTAACTCACCAAAGGTGTGAGCACAGTGAATGGGCACAGGCTGCTGTCAGGTGAGAAGCACGGGACTGAACAGGACCAGCCTGGACAGGGCCCCAAAGAGACCTGAGGGATGCACTTGGGGCTGTGGGATTACCTTTCTGTTTCCAGTGCCCCGTCCTCGACCAGGTGTCCAACAGCGCACGTACCTTGACCTGTGAAAGCTCCTTCTGGGGAGCAGTGAGCTTCTTGTTAATCCTGCCCTTAGCCTTCAACTCTTCCACTGTCTTGTAAGAGTATTTGGGCTTCTTCTTGCTTCCACTGGGGTCTTTCCTCCACTGGCTCAGCTCTTTCTGAAACTCCTGAACAAGAGGGACAGAGTGTGTCACACTAAAAAGCTCATTTTTTACAGCAGCTGGGGCTGCTGAGACCATTAACACAGTGTTTTGCAACTATGGGTCCTCAAACTGGTGCCGGTTCCCGAGAGAACTGACCACTTCGATGGTGTATGAAAATTAGTCTTCCACGGACCGGCAGCTGAAAACACTGCATTCACAGACATTCGATACCACTACCTTAGATTTCCACAAGGTTCTATGCTAAGGGCTGTGCCTGTGTGGAGGCAACAGATTGGAAAAAGAAACAAAAATAAAGACAAAGGCCACCCTGACTGAGCATCTACTATGTCAGACCCTATTCTGGTTTTAAATCTACCTCATGTAAAACTCAGGAATAAAACAAAGAATGTTTTCATGTACAAAACCGTGATTCTAACCTAAAACGAAGGTAAATAAGCAGCCCCTCAGTTTCGAGGCAAAAATATCTTTTATAAGCAGGTTTGCAGAACTTCTCTATAGGAAGACCTAAGTAAAGGAGGAAACTTCATCTGAGGGTGGTTGAGTCCGGCCCACAGAAGTGGGTATTGTGTTAGTCATTTTGTTTTTCTTACACTGGTTTAACACTTGTAATCTTTTTTTCAAAAAAAAAAAAAAAAAAAAGGAATAATAGTAGTAATAATCTGGACTTCTACTTCAGGAAAATCAGAAAACCAGCACTACTGAGCCCACATATGGCAATGCCCGCCTAGAGCTGAACAGAACCTCCCCTGTAGAGGTGCCGTGCCTGGCCTGTCTGCCTCAGGCCCTGCCACGCCTCACTGTCTCACGCCTGGCTCACCAGCCTCACTTACATTGCACGCCTGGTACCTGTTAAGTTTCTGAGCATCCTTGACTCAGCAGCCAACTCCACATTATCAAATGTCTCCTTCCTCAGTAAAAGGAAAGGGTCAGTGACAATTGTAACGTGTCTGTGCAGCATCCTGTGCTCCCCCAGAAATGTAGAGGGTTCAAGAGTAACATCAATCAAGAGAGCTGGCCCCTTCTGTCGCTGGAGCAAAGCGAGGCACAGCTGATAGCGGATGGCTCCCTGCTGCACCTGAGGCGAGACCCTGCCTCTAAAAAGGCCTTCAAGGCCAGGTGCGGGCCACCATCCCAATGCACTTCCTGCCCTCCCAGATGGCGTGCCACCGTCCCACCACAACGCTCCTTAATGCCCCTCCACTATCAAGCCCAGAGCCGCTCTAAACCCTGGCCTCCTGACTCTCCCGATGGCTGGGGCCTCTCTTATGCCAGGTGTTAACTAAAATGTTTTCTCCCAAGATCTTCCCTGACCGCTGTATTTATTAAAATATGTCAAATCCCCACCCCAACACACACACACCCAATCTTATTTTCTACCCTGGCACTTCTTAGCACTTCCTGCTCTTTCTACCCTCACCAGAGCTGGCTGTTTACTGTCTGTCCACCAGACTCTAAGCCACTCATCATGGCACACCAGCATCCAGCACAGTGCCTGGCATGGAACCTGTGCAATAACCACCCACAGACAGACAGGCAATGAATGAACAGATGGCACAGACACGCCTACCCACGCCTCCGTACTTCCGGTTACCTCTTCAGCTTCTTCTTCGGAGTCAACCACAGGGAAGTCTTGCAGGGACTGAGTGGTCCGCTCTGAGCCGTAAGCTCCCACGGCGCCTTTTCCCTTTCTCTGCTTGGCTTCGATGGGGTTAATGATACCTGACAAATTTGGGGAAAAGGAAAGGCTTCAGATCACAGCAAGTCTTGAACCTGAGCAAGCACTCAGCGAACTCACACTTCCTTGGACCTTACACACAGTAACACACGGCCAAGGAAAGTGAGCGCTTCTCTGCCCCTGAACACTGTTCGTGTCCTGTGGGATTTGAACCCTCTGAGTATTTACTCTGCCACAGAACGGTTTGCTGACATAAGTTATTTGTGTCCTTATAATGATTTCCATTTCCATTTGGATTCATTTTATTTTAGTGGATGAGAGGAAAAGAGAACAATTCATTGATAACTGGGAGCTCCAGCCCACTAAGGTCTGTGCTCATTGGGAAGCCTTTAACATGGAGAGTACAGTGACTCAGGTAACACACTGATTCTGATGGAAGCAGGCGAAGCTGTATTTCAGACTCCATCTAGTTTACATTCATACCAACTGTGCTCAACTTGTTTCAGACACCTTTAAGCCTTGGATACAAATGTTCTTTAAAAATAGTTTATAAACAAGACCACAACATTTCAATAAAGATTTCCTCTCACCCCCAGCTTTCTATACTTCCAGTAGCACTGCTGAAATCTCAGAGCACTGCCCACTCTCATTCCTGGTCACCATTTCTCTATCTTCACTCCAAGGAATTTTTCCTACGCTAATGTTTTCAACATGGAACCTGGTTTAACTTTCACAATCGGTGAGGGAGTGGAATGTGGATTACAGAGAACACCAGTGATTATGTCCAGCTGGGAACTGCTCCTGGGCTGCAGTTCAAGGACAAGGAAAACCATCTCCCACAGGAAGAACACGCCTGAGTGGTGTGAGGGGCTCTGAATCAGGGAGGCCAGACTGTGAGAGGAGCTATGTCTTGGCGGGATCGGGGATGAAGGGGCAAGGGACAGCGCTACTCAGTGAAGACAGCGGTAATGGCTGTGGGACTTGCTCGGCCAAGTTGATAGCTACGTGTCTCTTGCTATTAAAAGTTACGCATAATGTTTTATTGACATTCCTGAAGGACATATGTCTGTCTTTACAAAACTAAAACCCTTGTGAGCAGGGCCTGCTAACTCATGCTTTCAGGCCCAGGAAAATGAATGAAAACAAGTATACTGACGGGAGACAACAGGGAGTGGTAGAGACAGCTTCCCAGAGAAGGCCGTGTGCACTGTCCCAGGGCCGCTATGATTCAGCTGAACCCATTACTGCCAGGCAAATCTAGAATTTTAGTGACAGTGTCTGATTGTTAGATACTGGCAACAAATTCAATATTTTAGGAAATACTGGACAGGCCAAAAAGAAGCCTGTCTTTAACCTATTAGCTGGCAGCCTGTTTTAGACTCTAACCCTTTTTCTCCTGCAAAAACAAGTATTTTATTTGAGCTTGACAAAGCAAGGCAGTGCAGGAGCACAACTTGTGCTGTGTGAGGCCAGGCTGAGCTGAGGCACTTGCCAAGGGGAGACAGCAGACCACTCCCCACACCGCTCCCTCCCCCCGCCTCCCCCCAGAATGACAGGGCAGCGCCCCACCTTGTGCGTTCTTCCCGAGGCCCCTGCCTGGGACATAGCCCATCTTCTGCAGGAGCTTCTGTCCAATTCCTTTTGTGTGTCGTTCCCAGCTGCCGAAATCCATGAACGACTTGGTTCCTCCTGCAAAACCTTTCTGGCTGGGTTTAAAATTGCCGCCCTGAAAAGAAATGCCAAAGCTTAGTTGATGGAAAAAGAAAAAGAGGAAGAAAACTAAGAAAGCAAGCTTGGCTGATGGGAAGCTGGCCTGACAGTCCCCGAGCACTAGGCAATGTGTCATACAAGCCTGCATGTGTCTGCGACACGTTAGGAAAGAAAGGAGACTGCACTGCGCCCGGGGAAGAAACCTCCACCACAGGAAAAGCCCAGAGCCGGACCCCAGCTGACCCCTCACTCTCCCCACGCTTGCTAGGAGATGCTTAGCTGCAACGGCCTTCCAAGGATATCACTAAGGTCACAGTCCTTCAATAAAGACGCTACCGTTTTTAACTTCTTTGGTCCAAATTCTTTAGGAAATTCATCCTGCTTAACAGGTTTCTCTTCCTCGTCGGAATCTTCCAGCTCCGCCTCCTCTGCTGCCCCTTTCTTGAGCCCGGCACTGATGAAGTTGACTGGCGCAGAGTAGTCGCGGGCCCTGCAGGCAAACACAACCCATGGGGCAGTCGGAAAGACCCTCTGCAGCCGCCCTGTGTAGGAACTCTGCTGGCCAGAGAACGGGATCCACTTTATTTTTTTTGTTTTTTAAAACATTATATATTTATTTTTAATTGATTGGTTGATTTTAGAAAGAGAGGAAGAGAGAGCGAGAGACAGAAACATCAATCTGTTCCTGTATGTGCCCTGACTGAGGATTGAACTGGCAACCTCTACATATTGGGACGATGCTCTAACCAACTGAGCTATCTGGCCAGGGCGAATGGGATCCACTTTAAACAGCAACACATTTACTTTACTTATATCAAAGGGCCCCAGGTTTGACTTCCTGTTAACACATTTAACAGTTTTGCCAGGTGTGTTCAAATCAGCTGTATGGTTGAAGACTTATCGATGTCACTGTAGAGTTGATTAAAATATCAAAATATGATATAATAATCCAATTTCCCTTTTCCATTTTTCAAAGTGTCAGCATGGTATACCACACTTACTTCAAAAAGCATTTGTTTTGGATACTATTTTAAATTCAAAATCAGATATTCTGATAAAAATCATAAGTAAAAATCACTATATACATATTAACAACTATATCAAACTAAGAAAAAACTTGTGTACATTAAATTAATTTGGATTTGAAAACTAAACTATCTAAGAAATTCACTCTTTAGACAGAAAGTATTCATCTTAATTCTCTCAAGAACAACACTTGAGTCATTAACCTCCGTTCCTTTAGTATAAGCCAAAGCCAATGCCTTTGTGATGTGTGGTGTGTGGTTAAAAGAACAGAGAACAGGTTCCAGTGAAAACACCTGGCAATGATGTAAAATAAAACAATACTTTATGAAACAACTAACCTAGAAATTAAACATGCCCATGGCAACAACAAAATTGACAGGTTCTTTCCTAAAAGATTGATATAACTTAATGGCTAAGAGACCGGATTCTAGAGTCAGATAGGCCCAGATTCTCACAGCCTCACTGTGGGGCCCTTGGCCACCATTTCTTAATCTGTAAAACGGGATGATGATAATGGTAGTTTTCTCACAAGGTAAATGAGACTAGGCACGTGAAGAACACTGGACAAGTAAGCAGCCAACAGATGCTGGGTGCTATTTATGCAGTTCTTGACCCATAATCTGTCTGTCATTCACTTTTTTTTTTTTTTCCCTGAAGTTGGAAACCGGGAGGCAGTCAGACAGACTCCCGCATGCGCCTGACTGGGATCCACCCGGCATGCCCACCAAGGGGCGATCGGCTCTGCCCATCCGGGGAGTCGCTCTGTTGCAACCAGAGCCACTCTAGCGCCTGAGGCAGAGGCCACAGAGCCATCCTCAGTGCCCAGGCCAACTTTGCTCCAATGGAGCCTTGGCTGCAGGAGGGGAAGAGAGAGACAAAGAGGAAGGAGAAGGGGAGGGGTGGAGAAGCAGATGGGCGCTTCTCCTGTGTGCCCTGGCGGGGAATCAAACCCAGGACTCCTGCATGCCAGGCCGACGCTCTACCACTGAGCTAACCGGCCAGGGCCCATTCACTTTTATAGTTTCCTTGCCATATGAGAAGAGGCTGAACTCTACTTTGTTCTCTCAGGTGCAATCTCCATGAGCTGGTGCCTACAGGCCATAGGTGGGGGATAAGGGAGACACATCCAAAGCTGCTACACACTCTGGTTGAGCAACTGTGACCAACCGTGAGCAGGACTTCACACCAAGGAGGAGACTTTCTGCCTCAGTCCCCATCTCCCTATCACCTCCTGGCCCAGGTCTCTGCCACCTCTGCAGGGACTGCTGCCTCGGCTTCCTCAGGGCTCCCTGTCCACGGCGGCCCCACACCCACTCTGCACATCAGCAAAAAGGTATTCTCCAAATGGAACCCTGCCCCATGTCCCATCCTCTCTAACAAGAGTCTCAAACTACGCTCCTCTCCCTCCCTCTCCTCCTGCCTGAGAAATCATCTACATCCTCGTGGAGACCCTGCTGCCTCCCACCAAGGGCCTGTGCATACTCGTGCCTCTCTTACCATCCCAGTTTCTACTCTTTTCATGTTAGCTCAAGAGTTGCTTCTCCAGAGCAATCGTCCCTGACCACTCAGGATAGGTCAAACACCCTAAAATGTGCTCTCCCTCAGGTCCAAAATCATAGTTAAAACTTCCATGCAAGCTGTTGATTAATGCCTGTGTCCATTCACTAGGGTCTGGCCTCTTGGCAAGGAGTGGGTCTGTACCACAAGGCCCTGCATAATTGCTCGCTAAACACGGACCAGTGATTAAATCAGCAAAAGGACAGTGCTCTAACCTAAAAAGGAAGCTGGGCCTCCCTAGCTGTTATCACAGCTAAGGGACTCAATAAGGCTAGTGAAGAAGTATATTTAGTGGAGTATCTCCCCAAATCCCTCCCCACCAACCCCAACTCCTCCCCTAAAGCAAAGGGAAGGAGCACCATGCTAGCCAGTACCGTTTGCCTCCAAAGCTGGGCCTCTCTTCATCCGAGTCTCGCTCTGCCCACACTCCATACGTGGCCTCCTCCTTGGTCTGCCAATGCCGCTGCCGGTTGGGGTTGAATTCATTCTGCAGATCCCAGTCAGTGATCTCAAAGTTCTCCCTCTCATCCTCATCATCATCCATGTGGCTTTCCCCGTCCCGGTACAAGTGGGACAGTGACATGGCCAGTCACTAAAGGAAGAAACAAAAAAGGCACAGCCTGTGATAAGTTCTAAGCACCAAGAGAAGACCTCCTTGTGAGTTTCTATGCCTTATACCTTCAGAACTTTCTTCAAATTCAAAGTTCATTAAAATCATTGTTATAATTCAAAAAAAGTGGACATTAAAAACAATATTTACTATTGGTACTACAACAGGCAAACAAAAGGCTAATCCCAAAAGTCTATGTGACTCTTAAGCATGTATTTCCTTGTTCTAGTCGGTGTCATAAAATATCTCTCACACAAACCACACAAAAATTAAATTATTCTATAAATTATTGCCTCAGAAATTGTGTAAACATCATCCCAAACTCCATATTTTGTTATTTTTTTTCCTATTGTTGAGAAAAAGAGTTATATCTGGACTCTTGGCAGTCCCAGGAAGTGACTTTTTAGAATATACTTTCTGAAACACCTTATTTGACAAGATCCTGAGACTCAGTTTCCCTCCCAAAAAATGAACCAACTTCTTTTTTTTCTTTTTTCTTTTTTTTTTTTTGAGAGACAGGAAGAGAGAGACAGGAACATCAAGTTGCTCCTGTATGTACACAAACCAACCTCTTTTAATGAGGTGGAAGGCAGTTGTGTTTAACAACACTACCTAAACAGTCAAACATCTATCAATCAGAATAGAAAATTCAGCTCTTGGTAGCTGCTGGGTGATTAGATTTGGCTCTCTTTCTGAAATACATTAACTGCCACACCAGCCTTAGAGAATGCCGGTAAGGCAAAGTCAGTGAATGAGATGGTACTTAGAAGTGCTCAGGAACAACAGCTGTTTCTGTAGTCCCTTGATTACCTTTCATCATTACTATAGTTAGAGAGTGAACGTTGCAAGGTGAGTGTGAAATCAGGTGCTAAAATCACAGCCTAAGTTCAAATTAGCACTTCACCAAGTACTCGGTGTTTGAATATTAAATGCACCATAAGTTCCCAGCAAGGTGCACTACACAGTAATACATTCACTATATGGACGCAACTGAGAGAGACTCTTGTCTACCATTGCTGCAAGCAGCCTTCAGAGGCAGGGAGTTCATGGCTCTCACAGGCAGTGGGAGCTCAGCTCAAACTGCTCAGCTCTGCAAGATAGTGTTCCCTGCTTATTCCACTCACTGGTGCACTGGCTGGATGTTCCTGGATCCTACCCACCCAGAGGTGCAAAGAAGAAAACTGTTCTGCGAAGTGTCAGAAGCATGGGAGTCAGTAACACTATGGCCTCCTTAGGAACGGGGCATGGTGATAACTGCAGAGCTGTAACAAGTTAAAGAGCCCTCCGCTAGTGCTAAGTACTTGCTGGACGCTTCAGGCCGACAACGTAACGTAAGCATCAAGACACGTCTACAAGATTGGCACTACTGGCGTTTCCATGCTCCAGGTAAGAGAAACGAGGCTCAGAGAAGTTCAAACAACTTGCCCTCAGTTCCACAGCTGGCAAGACTTGAAGCCAGGTGGGCTTAAAGCTAAGGCTCGGAGTCTCTCTGCCATGCAGTCTGGGCTCTGGGGTGTAGGTTCGGTTCCCAGTCCGACCCAGGCCCCGACTCCACTGGAAACCCCGAGAGAGCCCGCCACTCTCCCGGCCTCCGCAGAGCTGTCTGAGAAATGGAAGCCACACCAGCGAGGCCGAGACCTGCCTCCTCGAGCACTCGCACCCAGTTTCCCTCTAGAACGGAGTTCCCAGTCCCTTCCACCCCCAGCCTGGCTCACCTCCTCCGGGTTCAGCGGCCCTAAGACAGCGACCCACTCCGTGCGAGGAGCGCGTCGTTTAGGAGTTCGGAACCCGGACGTGCTGAGACCGGCGCGCCGGAAATGACGTTTGCTATAGCGGAAATGGCGCGCTGGTTGCCATGGTAGCAACAGGAGTGAGCGGCTTTGGCTTAGAGTGGCAGGGATGAGATGCTATTGGGTTGGGGAATAAGTTCGTAGCGTTTTTATATTTTCTTTTATTTTACAACGATTTGTTTGCTGTTTGGCAAAGGGTAAGTATACATTCAATAAAACTCTTTCTGCTCTACAAAACTATGTTAATTGTATTTTTGAGTTATTTAATTTTTTATTAGTTTTAAGGCTTAGAAATGGAATACCCAGGAGGCAAAAATCAACATTTTCGGCACCTGCTCTTCTTTGCTTTTCATCGAGGTCAAAAAGCTGCCAAAGCAGCCCGGGACATTTGCGACGTGTATGGAGAAGGTGTCATAAGCGAGTCTACAGCACGGAAATGGTTTGCAAAGTTCAAAAATGGTGACTTTGACGTGGATGACACGTCCCGCAGCGGAAGGCCTTCTGAATTCGATGAAGAACGTCTCAAATCACTTTTGAAGGAGAACGGTCGCCAAACCAGTCGTGAATTGGCGGAAAAAATGAACTGCGATCATAAAACGATTCTCAATCACCTTCATTCAATGGGATTTACCGAAAAATTGGGAGCCTGGGTGCCTCACGAGCTCAACGAAAAAAACAAAGAAAGTTAATAGTAACTGGAGACGTGGATTTTCAGCACCCCAAATGGTTGGGAACTAATACCCCGGCCGCACTCACTTCGTGGTGACGTCCAGCCTGTAATGAACGGTGTGAACGTTGCCAAGCTTCCCTTGCGGGCTCCTTTGCCAGCCTTAAATTCTATATCTGTGAAATGGAAATATTAAGGTGATCATTCAGGTGGAGGACAGTCCTTCTTTTGTAAGTTCCGTCCTCCCTTGAAAAGTGTCCTCCTACATGTCCTCCTTTTTGATATTTGAAGACTAATCTGTTGTAAATGTCCATATTTGATCAATGCAGTCGATCCATTGTGTGTGATGTGATGTATTTCTATCTAAATGAGTACTTTTTTCTTACAATTATTATTAAAAATTAATAGGCATGTAAGCATAATTACAATATAAAATATTACAAATGTTTTTATTATGCATTTATCATATTATAGTGTATTATTGTTGCAATAAATAAAATGTTTCTTTTATTTACGATATTGTTTTCAATTTACTTTTGTCCTCCTTTTCATTGTAAAAAAGTTGGTCACTTTAGGAATATAGGACCAGTTCATAGGATAGTAGTGAAGTATTGTGGGAGACATCAGGAGGCCAGGACAGAGTATTCACATGGGAATAATGAAGGTCAAGACCGTAACCTGTATCTTTGGGGTCTCCCAGTATAAGCATTGTTTGGGCACAGAGCCTTATATAGGAGTTTAAGGGAATGAAGGAATGAACGGGCAAACTCTGGAGGCCCCAAGTATTCCCTCCAGGAAATCTTCCCATTTTCTTTCTTTTCCAACAGGTTGGTAAGTAAATTTAATTTATTCGCTGATCTAAAGTGCCGAGTGCCTACACTGTGCTAGGTTCAGAGGATACAATGAAAATTAGCCCTCCCAGGGAATCCCTCACCAGCTGTGGACTCTTGTGTTGGCACATGGGCCCTGGAGTTCCAATCTCAGCTTGCAGTTTACCAGCTGGGGCCCTTGGGCATGTGATTACATCTCTCTAAGCCTGTTTTCTCTTATGCAAAATGATTGAAAACCCAATCAGATAAAAGATGTAAGCCATTAAACCTGTATTCAGTTCACAGTAGATGCTTAGGAAGTGTTAGCTGTTAATGCTTCCATATGTTCTTTTTCTCTCCCAATGACAAAAGGATCCAAGGGGCAAATATTGGAGTGAAATGAAGAGCACTGGACTTAGAATAAAAAAACTTGGATCCAACCTCCCATGGTTGTTATCAAATAAGAATCTATATGAAGTCAATTAAATGTCAGCTTCTTGGGAATGGGGGCTGTGATTTAATGTTTAATGGGGGCTCTGTATTGCCAGTGATGTGTGGTATCACTGTGCCTGACATGAAGTATGCACTCAAGAAAGAGACTAGAAAGTGAGGTTTTAGCTGGGGTGGGAGGTGGAAAGAGTCTAATAGACCAACGATCCACTTAAGAAGTAGTGAGGCAGGCAAGAGAAGTGAAGGCAAAAATTAATGAATGGGACTACATCAGACTAAGAAGTTTTTGCTCAACAAGAGAAACTAATAACAAAATAAACAGACAGCCAACTAAATGGGAAATATTTTCAAACAGCAGCTCAGATAAGGGCCTAATATCCAAAATATACAAAGAACTCATAAAACTCAACAACAAACAAACAAACAATCCAATAAAAAAATGGGAAGAGAGGCCCTGGCCGGTTGGCTCAGTGGTAGAGCGTCGGCCTAGCGTGCGGAGGACCCGGGTTCGATTCCCGGCCAGGGCACATAGGAGAAGCGCCCATTTGCTTCTCCACCCCTCCGCCGCGCTTTCCTCTCTGTCTCTCTCGTCCCCTCCCGCAGCCAAGGCTCCACTGGAGCAAAGATGGCCCGGGCGCTGGGGATGGCTCTGTGGCCTCTGCCCCAGGCGCTAGAGTGGCTCTGGTCGCAACATGGCAACGCCCAGGATGGGCAGAGCATCGCCCCCTGGTGGGCAGAGCGTCGCCCCTGGTGGGCGTGCCGGGTGGATCCCGGTCGGGCGCATGCGGGAGTCTGTCTGACTGTCTCTCCCTGTTTCCAGCTTCAGAAAAATGGAAAAAAAAAAAAAAATGGGAAGAGGACATGAACAGACACTTCTCCCAGGTAGAAATACAAATGGCCTACAGATATATGAAAAGATGCTCATCTTCTTTAGTTATTAGAGAAATGCAAATCAAAACTGCAATGAGATACCACCTCACACCTGTTAGATTAGCTATTATTAACAAGACAGGTAATAGCAAATGTTGGAGAGGCTGTGGAGAAAAAGGAACCCTCATACACTGTTGGTGGGAATGTAAAGTAGTACAACCATTATGGAAGAAAGTATGGTGGTTCCTCAAAAAACTGAAAATAGAACTATCTTATGACCCAGCAATCCCTCTACTGGGTATATACCCCAAAAACTCAGAAACATTGATACGCAAAGACACATGCAGCCCCATGTTCATTGCAGCATTGTTCACAGTGGACAAGACATGGAAACAACCAAAAAGCCCGTCAATAAATGACTGGATAAAGAAGATGTGGCACATGTACACTATGGAATACTACTCAGCCATAAGAAATGATGACATCGGATCATTTACAGCAAAATGGTGAGATCTTGATAACATTATACGAAGTGAAATAAGTAAATCAGAAAAAAACAGGAACTGCAGTATTCCATACGTAGGTGGGACATAAAAGTGAAACTAAGAGACATTGATAAGAGTGTGGTGGTTACGGGGGGAGAGGGGAGAGGGAAAGGGAAAGGGGGAGGGGGAGGGGCACAAAGAAAACTAGATAGAAGGTGACAGAGGACAATCTGACTTTGGGTGATGGGTATGCAACATAATTGAACAAGATAACCTGGACATGTTATCTTTGAATATATGTATCCTGATTTATTGATGTCACCCCATTAAAAAAATAAAATTATAAAAATTTAAAAAAAAGAAGCAGTGAGGGAAACAAGGAGATAAGATGAGCTGTTTTGAGTCTGGGCCTGAAAATATTTATGCATCTGTCTATAGCCCAAAGCCAATAATGTAAGCTCAGTTTGGCTTCTCTGAAGCTCTGTCTGTAGCTTTACATTAGAATTTATGGAGGTGCAGTCACTCTGATCATTAGGGACTAATGGATTTGTTTCACGTAATAGACCCCACACACCATGTGACTTCTAGAGAAGAGACCTTTGTGGGCTGTTGTTGAGTCATTAAAAATGCAGGCTCTGATCAGGTGATCTGAGTGTGCATCCTCAAGAATGGGACAAATGGCAATCATGTAGCTCTTGATAGGATGCGCTGAGGGATCGCAGCATCACTCTATGATAGCCCTGCCCCAAATGCACACCCTGAACCAAATCACAGGGATGCATCAGACAAACCCAAATAAAGGACATTCTGTGAAACAGCTAAGCTGTAGTCTCAAAAGTGCCAAGGTTATGAAAATCAAAGACCCTGTAACTTCCATACTGAAGGAGACTAAAGGGACGTGGCAATTAAATGCAATGCAACATGATTCTGAACTGGATCTTTTTGCAATAAAGGAAGTTAATGGGACAACTGATATAATTCAAATGGAATCTGAAGTTTCCATGGTAGGGACGTGTTCCTCTTAATTTCCTGATTTTGATGGTTGTTCTGCACTTACACTGGAGAATGTCTTTGTTGGAAATACTAAAGTATTTGAGGGTGATAGGGCATCAAGTAGACAACTTAATTTCAGATAAGAGAAAAATAAAAAGTTTTCTCTGTAGAATTTTTAAAAAAAAAATTAAAAGATTCCAATCTCCATTATTCCTCTTTCTAGGTTTGGGACCTGGGGCAGGTTGCCTCACCTCAGTATTCTCACCTGTAAAATGGGAATAATGACAGTATGGCTCTAAAAGGGTTGTTTTTAGGAACAGAAAAAAGGAGGAGGGATAATTAATACATTTAAAACTCCTAGAATAGTAAGTGGTTCGTACATGGTTATAGCTATTTTCATTTAACAGACCCAATCTCATACCTTTGCATGGAAGGTGTCTCAGCCTCAGTGGTCAATAGTTTTTCAGGATTTCTGGGCTCAAATGCTCAGACTCAGGAAAGCAAAAAGAGAGGCAGCCAGAAGTTTTGATTCAGGATCTCATATCCATCCTGGTCTCTAGTCACTGCCCAGAAAAACCCTTGCTACGGGACTCAAGGACATCCAGGCCCGTGTTTAGATTCCCAATGAGGTACTCAGATGCATAGCCTTCCCAGAAGGGGTTGCCAAGCAACAAGGTTCCTCTGCAGGAGCCGGTCAGGGCCTTCGCACACTCAGCGGTCCATCCCTCCCTTTTCACAGATGAGGTGATGGAGGAGGCCATGACACAAGGAGCGTGCCCAGGACTACACAGAGTTTCAGGACAGAGCCAGCTCTGGAGCCGAGTTCAGACTTCCAGGCCAGCGTGTTCTCTACTATTCCATGTAGGGGACTCCACACCATTTCTGTCTACTTATTTGAGCTAATACTTTTAGAGTGATTCCTGTCTGTTCAGGGTCACAAAGACAAACCCTCTGCATACATCAGCTCAATTCCTCTACCTTCTGAGGTAGGTTCTATTTCCACCCCCAAGTCCACAAACCTAATCACCCCTCAGGCAGCCTGTGCCAATCTGCACTGTTCCCACTTTGCCTTCAAAAGACTTGAGGGGGGGATCTTTGCTCAGTTACAACTTGAAATAGGTTGATACCATAGAAACAGTTCGCAAGTGGCATTTCAAAGCTGATATATTTAAAGTCTAGCACAAGTACCTTTTCTAGGACACTGACATTATACACTTGCACATGGCTCATTCTTATTTTGAATCTCATCACAAAAATATATATTGTGTCCTGAACTGAAAATCCAGATCAGCTGGATGAGTAAATTTGCTTTCCCTTTAAATGTTTCTTACAGATGGTTTCTACCCTTTCAAGAACTTGTGAACACTCTATCTTTATATTAAAAGCTGGGACATGATGTCCTGCTGGCCTGAGGCACTATCTGTAAAGCAAGCATCCTCCAAAGTACACAAGTGAGATGAGGACCACAGCCTTCATCATTCATTCATTCATTCATTCATCATTAGTTGATGGGATAAAGAGCTCCTAGGTATTATCTATTGCAGTGTGAACAGTTACCTTCAAACTGAGAGGCTGGAAACAACAATAAAGATTATCTCAATTTCTTTGGCTAGGAATTCAAGAGTGGCTGAGCTGGCTTGTCCTGACTTGGGGTCTCCCTTGCGGTCTCCGGCAAGATGTCAGCTGGAACTGTGGACATTGGTAGGCTTGATTGGAGCTGGAGGACCCTCTTCTGAGGAGATTCACTCCCATGGCTAGCAGGCTGGCACTGGTTGTGGACAGGAGGCCTGAGTTCCTTGCCATGTGCACCTCTGCATAGGGTGCTGACTGCCCTCATGACACAGTGACCAGCCTCCCTGAGAATGAGTTGAATCAAGAGATAACAAGGCCAAGGCACAAGGCTTTCTTCATGATCTAACCTTGAAGTCACACACTGTCATTTCCCTAATATCTGACTGGTTGCATGGTCAGCCCTATTTAGGGTTGCTAGGTTTAGCAACTAAAAACACAGGATTCCCAGTTCAATTTGAATTTCAGACAAACAGTGACTAAGATTAGAGTCGATGTCCCATTAAATATTGTAAAATACTTCAAGTTATTATTTTATCTGAAGGTCAAGCTTAACCATTCATCTTGTCTAAATCTTGAACCCTATACTCTGTATCCTTCTTCAGTGTGGATAGGGACATCGTACAAAAGGGCGTGGCTAGCAGGAGGGGCGGACCACTGGGGGCTACGTAGGAGGCTGGCTCTCACACCCTTCACGCGCTAGGCATGATATGGGGATAAAATGGGAGCAATTAAAAATGATGGTTCCCCTACTTGTTCAGTTTACAGTCTAGTAAGACCAACGTGAATCAAATCACCAAGTCAAATAAATGCAAAACCTTGACTATAATAAAGTGCTTCATAAAGAAGTCGCTGGAGCCCTGGCTGGACAGCTCGGTTGGATGAAGCATCGTCCTGAAGCGCCGAGGTTGCCGGTTCCATCCCCAGTCGGGGCACATACAGGAACAGCTTGATGTTCCTGTCTCTCTCTCTCTTTCCTCTCTCGCTGAAATCAATTAAAAAAAAATTGCTGGAGCTTGGGACAGCCTTGGGGTCCTCCTCAGGACAGCCATTTTCATGTTTTATAGATTGAGCTTTTACATGTAACTTTGTGCTTGTGTGTGTGGAAGGGGAGGCATATGGAAGGTTCTGCTACTAAAAGAAAACAAAATCCTGAAAATACATACAGATAAATATGTGCAAAAAACTGGTGAAAACTGAATAAGGTCTGTGGTCTATAGTCCACAGCATTGTACTAATGTCAGTTTCCTGGTTTTGATATTGACCGCGATTGAATAAGATGTCAGCAGTGGGGAAACTGTAATAATTTTGCAACTTAACATCATTCTACAATTAGCTCAAAATAAAAAATTAACCAACAACCCACTAAAAAAATAAAATAAGCCCTGGCCGGTTGGCTCAGCGGTAGAGCGTCGGCCTAGCGTGCGGAGGACCCGGGTTCGATTCCCGGCCAGGGCACACAGAAGCGCCCATTTGCTTCTCCACCCCTCCGCCGTGCCTTCCTCTCTGTCTCTTTCTTCCCCTCCCGCAGCCAAGGCTCCACTGGAGCAAAGTTGGCCCAGGCGCTGAGGATGGCTCCAAGGCCTCTGCCCCAGGCGCTAGAGTGGCTCTGGTCACGACATGGCGATGCCCAGGATGGGCAGAGCATTGCCCCCTGGTGGGCGTGCCAGGTGGATCCCAGTCAGGCGCATGCGGGAGTCTGTCTGACTGTCTCTCCCTGTTTCCAGCTTCAGAAAAATAAAAATAAAATAAAATAAAAAAGGAAACCTAGCTGTAAGAGACACAAGATTAGATGAAAAGAATCCAGCCTGGAGGACTTAAGCGGAGTGGGGTCACTTGGTCAGAGCAAGCCCGGTGGGTGGAGCCAGGGCTCTCACCTGAAGGAAAGAGTTTTCTTAGAACAGAGGAGGACAAAGGGTAAGAGATGTCCTCTTGGTTCTAAGCCCACATCTGGGTCTTGGGGAGACCTGGAAGGGCTCCATCCGTAGGAAGGACTGTCCCTGGCTCCAAGGTGGAGGCTGGGGTTTTGGATGACCTAGCTTTTTTTTGGGGGGGGGTTATAATTTCAATAGTAAAGGAAAGCTAGGTCTTTATTTTGCACCTTAATTGAATAAAGGGAACATTTGATAGTCACATGTTTAATTAAAGAAAGGGAACATTTGATGAATTCATAGGTTATGTGATGACCTGCAGGTAAGGTTGATCTATTGTTTTCTATGAGGCCTGTGGCTGCTCTTTTCCAGGTGGCCGCAACATGTCTCCCTCCCGCTCTTCCACACTGTGATCTCACCTCGCAATGTCAAGGAGTCCGTTTCTCTCCGGCCTGCGATGTGGGAGAGCTCTACAACTGCTGTGACAAACCGGACTGGAAGCGCGTCAAGTCCAAGCCTGTCCCTTAACTGACTGGCAGGTGTGCTGCTTCCGGCCTCTTGCAGCACTTGCTCTGGGGAGAAGCCAGCTGCCACCTCAGCAGTCTGACGACCCTGAGACCGCCATGCCAGGAGGAAGCCCAAGCTGGCTGTGCGGAGAGGATACATGACAAAGCTGCCCAGTAGAGGCCTCTAGTGCTCCAACCATCCCAGCCCAGGCACCAGATATACCAACAAAAAAGCCTTCAGGTGACAGAAGTTCCAGCCACCATCTGGCTGTGGGAACCACCCTGCTCACTCCAGTTAACTCCCAGAGCTGAGAGATTTTACAATAAATTGCATTAGGCCACTCAGTTTTGGGATGGTTGGTTTTGCACCAAAAGTGAGTGGAACAATGAACGGGGCTAAATGTCTTCTGCTTCCCAGGGAGCACTGACCATGAGCTTCCTGTGTTCATAACTCCATCAACTGTCCCGTCCCCCCACCCCCGCCCCCCGCCCCCGTCAGCTCAAGACACAGAGAGACAAGAAAGTTGAACTTCCCTATTTTACAGATAAAGAAATAAAGGTTCGAGCCACTTAGCTGGTAAACTGGCTTGACTCCAAACATCCATGCCCCAGGCCCCTGTGAGTCACTTCCTTCCCAAAGCTTCACTGTTGCCGTCCTTAAAGCTGCAACACTGTTCTGAGTTCTAAGCCCAGTCCATCTCTTGGCATCTGGGGGCTGAGCAGTAAAGGGTTAACACAGCCGGTTTGCAGAGTTCCAACCCCACACATACCAAAGGACTGGCCCTTGACCGGCTCCAGGAGACTGCCTCCAAGCTCTTGGAATATTGTATCTAATAAGAGCGTCTTTGAATACCTGGCACCCAAAGCCACACCGGGCCAGAAAGTCTATGCAAAAAGGTGCCCTATGACGGGGGACCTTGGGTCATGTTGTATCATGTGACCTCTGGCAGACGAAGTAACCAAGGTTAGTGATGCAGTCACCCCTATGCTACGTGATAGCTGCCTAGTGAAAAATGGTGGACAGCCAGGCTCAGGCGATGTCTCCTGGGTGGCAACCCTGAATACATGTTGTCGCACAACATTCCTAGGACAATGAAGCGCGTCCCTACGACTCCATTTGGAAAGGACACCTGGAAGCTCACGCCTGGTCCCTCCCGGCCTCTGCCCAATGTGCCTTTGCTGATACTCATCTGTGTCCTTTCGCTGTAATAAAACCACAAACATGACTCTAATGGGTTTCCTGAGTTCTGTGAGTCCTCCCAGCAAGTCACTGCACCTGAGGGTGCCCTTGGGGACCCCAGGCACAGGAGCGGAGCTGTGCCCTGCGTGGACCCTTTCTCCAGGCCTCTGCTTGCCATCCGTCCGCCCGACAGAACTCTGAACGGACGAACAGCATCTGTTCACCCTGCACAGTAAGGCGCACACACAGGAGTCCCTGTTCTCTTTATTCAAATAATATAATTTTTTTCTCTGTGAAATTGAGAACTGAGGAGGAATCAAAGAAAGTCTCATATATTAAATTTTTAAATAGATTCTTTGAATTAAAAAATAACGGTCAATAGGAGAGGCACAGGTTGTAGGCCTTGTCCCAGCAAACAAAGCCACCGAGGCGGTCCTGCTAATGAAGGGGGCGGCAAATCCACTTCTTAGGAAAAAAAAGTTCTCGAGGGGAGAAATATAAAATACCTAAGTTTCAAAAGCCAGGCTACTTCCGTATTATTCGTTCTCGGGCCCAGTGTCCGAAGGTAGAGGGTTTTCAAGGGCAGTTTTCAATGATTCAGGCTTTGCAAACATATGCAAATACATTCCTCATCAGCAGTCCCGTTTTTTGGCGATTAATAGCAAGCAATATGCTTGGATTAGAGGTCCGATTTCCACTCCAAGGCAAAGTTTCTTCCTTTCTTGGCAACAAAGCCACTTGCGGAGATCTAAAAGTCAGAAAGAAAACCACATCAGGCCCAGAGTAACAATTCTGAAATAGATCATTATATTTATACGTGTAATTGCAGAACGTATGGGCTTCATGCATTCGCATAAGATTGCGGGGTTATCTCTGCATCCCAGATGGCCAGAGAGAGTTTCAATTACATTTCTTGGGTTCCTGCTCACATTTCAACCTGCACTCCCATGATCTCCAAGGTGCACTTTTCTGATTTATGAAGAGCAAATGCCAATGGACGTTTGGAGGCAAGGGAAGGATTAGCATTATTCATGGCCAATTCTACACCAGGAATTTAGCTAACACATCCTGTATGTGGTCTCTCGTTTAAACAGAAAAGCGAGGAATCCATCTGGGTTTTCTCAGGGAAAAGGTTCAGCATTCTACTAATATTCAATAAATCCACCGAAACAGAGCAAGGGGAATAGTGTAAGAGGAAAACATGGAGAAAACCTGTTTTCCACGTGAGGGTTCTTTTCTCTGGAATTGGACGGAACTCCGTGATCTTAGCATGATTCAAGATGGGAACCCTGATAATGACAGGGACTGGGTGTTTCCAGCTTTGTAGGCTGGAGCAAAGTGGATGTTTTTTAAAAATGAAAAAATTATGCTGGCTATTTAAAAATAAGATAAAGAGACTAAAAGTAGGGTCTGGGATAGAAGCTGTTTCCATCCAAAAGACGAGGGGAAATACCCACACGAGTTTGTCCCTTGTCCCCACCTCTCTCCAAGTCCCCCCAGTTTCCCTGAGCTCATTCAGAAAGGCTGGGGACACAGAAGTGAGCTCACTCACTGGGTTCTTGACTCCACTGCCCATGTCCACAGCGAGGACCCTGCACTCCGACCTAGGTCAGCTCACTTTGTCTCACAACCACACTTAGAGGTAGACACTGATGTTCCCATTCTCCAGATGTGAAAAATGGAGGCTGAAATGAGCCAGACCTAGAGTTCTTCAATCTTTGACTGAAGTTCAAACCCAAATTCAGAACCCGCTCCACTACCCTTAGCTAAGGATGGACGGATAAATGTGCCCTTGACTTCGCTGGGTAAAAGCAACCTCTGGGGGAGCTGACTTTCAAGGGCAATCTGCCACTTAGTGACTGTCTGCCTGGGGCAGGTTAAAGCCCTTCTCTGGGATTCGGTTTTCTCTTCTATAAAATGAGACAGTTGTGTCACCTGCTTCCCAGGGATGCTGAGAGTTATATGAGTAACACAGGGGGAGCACTTGGCCCACTGCTGTAGGGGTTATTCTTAGACCAGAGCTGCTCGTGGCTATTATTAGAACATTAATTGCTTTGGGCCCAACCTGATGCTGTTTATAGAAGCTGGACTGGCAGACAGCATTCTATGCAAAAATGGGTCTAGAGTGTCCCATCACACTGGTCCTCCCTTCCAAATGCCAGACAAACCTTCTTCTGGTTGGCTCAGCATTGCCCCTGCCCCCACCCCTGTCCAGGCTAGGAGACAAGGCCTTGATTCTACAAATAGCTTCCCAGCCTGTCACCATGGAAACCTCCTAGAGGGCTAGGTCAGCCCACCTTGGGGGACACTCCTCCCCAGGGAGGCTCTGGAAGGACAGGCCTTTAGAGAAGTGGCTCTGGGGCTCAGGAGAGGCAGGGCTCCGCAGGCCTACCTGGAAATCATGAGCTTCCTAAGTGGGAGGAGGTGCTGTTCTGGTTCACCTGGAAGAAAATGACAGAGGAAGGGGTCACGGCCAAGCAGGGGTGCCAGGGGCTCACTGCCCTGAGGTCCAGCCCTCAGTGTCACAGGTATGCGTGCGCGCACACACACACACACACACACACACACACACACCCATCAAATGTTTACTGCACACCTACTATGTGCTGGGGGCTGGGATATGTGAACCTGACAGACCCAGTCCCAGTCGCATGTAGCTTATATTCTAAGGGGAGAGACTGTGAAATAAACACACAGGCCAACACAATGGGCTGATACAAGTGACTATTGCTGGGCTAATTCACACAGGGTGGCCAGGGCCAGCCACTACACGGGGACAACATTTCAGCAGTAGTGCAATGGAAAACATCCGCTCTTCGTCCTGGGCTCCCGGCACACAGCTCCTAAAGCCCTAAGAATCTCCAAGCATCCTCTGTATGCTAATGAGGAGACCGGTGGCTGGGGGACCCGAGAGAGCTTCTGGATGGGGGAGCTGTTTGCCAGAAAGATCAAGGTGTGACTTAAGGGTTGGAAATTTCAGCCCCACACTCCCCAGCCTTTGGGGAGGGGAGAGGGCCTGGAGATTGAGTTAACAACCAATGGCCAATGGATGAATCGATCATGCCTACTTCATGAAACCTCCACAGAAATCCCTAAATAATGAGTCTGGAGAGTTTCCAGGTTGGTAAACACATTGGGGTGCTGGGAGGGTGGTGCACCCAGAGAGGACATGAAAGTTCCCCTCCCCCATGCCCTCCCCTCCGCATCTCTTCCATTTGACTGTTCCTAAATTATAATCTTTATAATAAACTGCTGATCTAGGAAGTGAAGTATTTTCCTGACTCCTTTGAGTTGTTCTAGAGAATTGTCACACCTGAGGCACAGGGGTTGTGGGAAACCCCCAAATGTTTAGTTGCCTGGGCAGAAATGTGGGTATCCTGGGCACCTCATCGCAGGTGGCATCTGAAGGAGGGGGCACTCTACGGGACTGGACCCTTAACCTGCAGGATCTGATGCTATCTCTGCGAGTCAGTGTCAGAAATGAATTGAGTTATTAAACACCCAGTCGGTGTCCAGAAAACCAGAGAATTGCTTGTTAGTGTTCGAAACCACCCCAGAAGCAAAGATCTAAAAGATGAAAATGAGTCCAGCCACGCA
Organism: Saccopteryx leptura; assembly: GCF_036850995.1. Taxonomy (NCBI): domain Eukaryota; kingdom Metazoa; phylum Chordata; class Mammalia; order Chiroptera; family Emballonuridae; genus Saccopteryx; species Saccopteryx leptura. The sequence goes on along the minus strand of NC_089504.1, from coordinate 234,571,285 downwards.
GAGATGGGGGCGCAGGGAGAAAAAGCACCCAGGCGGAGGAACAGCAAAGGCCTGGGAGGGGCGGGTGTCTGGAGCCCAGGGGAGTGAGCATACATTTTTGCATTAGTTACATTCATAATGTGTCAGCTGCTTTGCTTTGCTGGCTTAATGTTTTTCCATTTTTTTGGTTTCACAATGACCACTGTGGATGATTACATATGGTTCTGTAGAATGTACATGCCACCATTTGTTTAACTGTTGCCCTTCAGTAACTTCCAACTTTTGCAATATCCTGAATGTAGTCATGTGCACAGGGGAGGGGAGGAGAGTGAAAAGCAACACGCAGGGCAGCTCCCCTGAGGATGGGAGTGCTCATGATGACAGAGCACATGCTGTTCCTTCAAATTTTGTTCCTTATAGAGCAAATAACAGCCCCAGGCAAGCTGGGCCTCTTGAATATGCTCTACACTGCAGGAGGCTGTAAACTGGTCCAACTCTTATGTGAAACAATTTTAGCCTTGTAGTTTGAGAGGCTTAAAAAGTTCCGGACCCTTCTACCTGCTGATTCTACTGCTTAAGAGTGTATTCTAGCCTGACCGCTGGCAGTGCAGAGGACAGAGCATCGGCCTGCTACCTGAGGTCCCAGATACCAGGGTCTTCAAGGTAACTGGCTTGAATGCAGGCTCATCCAGCTTCAGTGTGGGATCATCATGATGATTCCATAGTCGTTGCTGTGAGACCAATGTTGCTGTCTCAAGCCCAAGGTTTCTGGCTTGAGTAAGAGGTCACTGGCTCAGCTGCAGCCCTCCAGTCAAAGCACAAGTGAGAAGCAATCAATGAATAACTAAAAAAGTGCTGCAACTACGAGTTGATGCTGTGTGTGTATGTGTGACAAAGACAGAGAGTGTGATGGACAGCTAGGGACAGACAGGAAGGGAGAGAGATGAGAAGCATCAATTCTTTGTTGCGGCACCTTAGTTGTTCATTGATTGCTTTCTCATACTTGTCTATCCACTGTACCACCACCTGGTCAGGCGAGTTGATACTTCTTATCTCTCTCCTTCTCTATCTGTCTCTCGCTTAAAAAAATGTCTTCTAGAAAATGATTTAACAGAGCCCCATCCCAACCCCTGGCCCACAAAAGGAGAGGCAAAATCAGGGTGATGTGTGCATGACAGAATCAGGATGTTTCCAAAAAATGTAAACGATCTTGGGGCAACAGCTAAGTCACTGGTAGCACATGAAAATAATGCATTGCAGGCAGTACTGAGTGGCCACCCACAATGGCAAATGAGAAACCCACCAGACAGAAAAACCTTAGGAAAGCAGAAGAAAGCTGCTTGTATGTTGGAACTACCACAAATGCAAAAATGCATATTCAGTGGGCAACAAAAGCAACATGCAAAAATGAAAAGCGTTTCTGACTGTGGTTTCACAGTCTGCTTCTGCTGGCTGTTCTTGTTACTTTACCTTTTCAGTTAAAACAGATAAGGAATTAGTGCTGACTAATCCTGGCAACGTTATTACACAGTGACAAGCGACGGGTCTCTGAGTCCCACAGCGGGAGTGTGGATGCCTCCCCAAAAAAGGGAGATGTACACAAAAGCTCTGTCCCCTGGGCAATCATTTCTTAACTTGGTAAGTAAATTGAGGACTGGCATGGGGGGGGGGGGCTGCCCTTTATTTGCCAAGTTAAATAAAACACACACAATTTGAAACTAGTAATTTTAGCACCACCACTTCACTTGCAAAGGAGTGCTCTAAGACCAGAGGTCCACGGACCGCTCCTGGACACATGAGCTGCACAGCCACGGGGATGTGCACGGGATACAGAAGCCTATGTACCTGTACGTTTGCATATAGACCTGTGTCACCTGACCCTCCCATTTCTCATCTTTTGGCAGACTGATGGAAATTTAGCTGTGGGTTGTGTTTGGGAATTGCTGCTTTAAATAAAAATAAATTTAAGGCTAAAGACAAAAAGCTCCCAAGTCCCTTTAACGGCTTTCAAGCCCGGAGACCAGGTAAAGGAGGGGGTTCGGGCCAAAGGGAGGATGAGACCTGGCCCCAGCTGGATCAGACACTTAGGGAGCCTCTGGCCTGACCCCCACCCCCACCCAATTTTCTGATGAGGAAGCTATCACCCATAGTAGAGAATGAAGTGTCCAAAGGCATGCAGCTAGTGGTGCGGCTGGATAAACAGAAATCAGAATTCCCCTTGGGGTGTCTAACCTGAAAATATCCTTTCAGGTTGGCTGGTGTTTTATAGTCTCCTTTCAAGACCTAAGAATAAGAAAAGAAATATTAATTTCATGGAAATGATCAAAAGTAAAATTTAGCCCATTACCTCCACATCCATCCACATCCCATCCATCTACCCACCCACATACTCACCCACCCACCCACCCACTCATCCATCCTTCTATACACCTATCCAACAAATAATTATTGAGTTCCTCTTATTTTAGGCATTATTCTAAGCTCTAAGGGGTAGGATGTTAACCAGGCAATTAAAATTCTTGTTCTCACAAGTCAGACTATCCTCAAGTAACAATAAACACAAATAAATAAGAACACATCAAAACACAGGAAGCTACAAAGAAAAACAGGGGATGTGATCAGCAGAAACTTGGGCTTCTTTTGAGTGGTGGTTAAAAAGGGCCTCTTAGAATTGGTGACCTCAGTGACAAAGAAAACCAGCCAGGCTAAGCTCTGCAGGAAAAGCATTTCAGGTAGAAGACACAGCCAGGACAACAACCCTGAGGTAGGAAACAAAATTCCAGGCCCTTCCACTATCTTGCGATATAAAGACACAGTACAGACCAGCACTGTCCAATAGACTATAAAGTGAATCAACTACATAATTTTGAATTTTCTAGTAGCCACATTTTAAAAAAGTGAATCAGCTAAAATTAATTCTAGTAATCTTTTATTTAACTTCTTATATCTAAAACAATATATTGTAACAGGTAATCAAGAAAAAAATGATTAATGAGAAGTTGTACGTACTTTTTTTTTGTACTAGAACTTTAAAATGCTGTGGGTATTTTACACTTACAGCACCTCTCAGTTTGGACTAGTCACATTTCAATGGCCATACAAGGTTAGTAGGCAGTGGCTGTAATGGATAGTGCAGGTATAGACAATTTCATTAACATTGGTGTCCTTTCAGTCACTGAGTTTACAGCACCCCATGATCCATTACAGGAACACGGTGTCTACAGTATACATAGAAACATACATACACGCACACACACACATGGCTTTCAATGAGGGAACACTGTGCTAATATCAAAACCACTGTAAAGACTAGACAGCTGTCTGGCAGTTGCCAAGACCATGGAAACCCTCGAGAGGAGAGCTCACTGGAAGAAAACTAGAGACATCTTCCATTTCAAACACAACAGAGCTGCAGAGAGCTGATCTTAACCACTGATGCTCAGCAGAGGTTTTTATACAGCACAGGTCAGGCCCTGACGCAGGAGCTTCTGACCCCAGTCAGGGGGCGAGACAGGGGCCTCAAGCTCCTTCAGAGACTTCCAAGGAGCTGCCACTGGCCGCTGGCTGAGAACGAGGAGCGAGGAGAGCCCGCCTGGTGGTGCTGAGGTCTTCATCCGGCCCCCCTCAGTCCCCGCTGCACCAGGGGGCTGGATGTCAAGGTCATTTTAAGGAGAGTTCCACTTGTGTTTGTTTTTTATAATCCAGTTAATTAAATTTTTTATTGTGAAATATAGCCTATGTACAGAAAAGTATATAAAACACATAAGTACAGTTTAAAGAACAATAACTGTTAAAAAATTTAAATTAAAAAGTAACAATAAACATTTATAATAAAAATAATCAGATAAACCACACCCAGGTTGCACATGTCTACACTGTCAATGTGGTCTGGATATCAATATTGGATCCCTGAGAATTTCCACAAATAGATGTTTTCAAAATCCACTAGTGTCGTGGGAAAGAGGATGTAAAGAAACCCACAGATGGCCTTACCTTGCAATTCTGAGGGCATGCCCCCAAAACTCAGTGCTAGCACATTCGCTCTGTTAAAAGTAAAGCTTGCACATCTTGGAGAGGAGTTAAAAACTTGTCAGCTCCAAGGGTCTTTCTCCTTGAGTCAACAGAAGTATTAAAGGAGGCTTAAAGTAAAATGACTTTTTCTCCCTTTGTGATACAACACAAGAACTGGTTACTGTTTAAAATCAGCAAAGCCCTGGCTGGCTGGCCCAGTGGTAGAGCACTGGCCCTGCGTGTGGAGGTTCCAGGTTCAGGTCCTGGCCAGGGCATACAGGAGGAGCACCCACCTGCTTCTCCACACTTCCACCTCTCCTTTCTCTCTTTCTCTCTCTTCCCCTCCTGCAGCCAAGGCTCCATTGGAGCAAAGTTGGCCCAGGCGCTGAGGATGGCTCCATGGCCTCCACCTTAGGCTCTAGAATGGCTCTGGTTGCAACAGAGCAACACCCCAGATGGGCAGAGCATCGCCCCCTGGTGGGCTTTCCAGGTGGATCCCGGTCGGGCTCATGCTGAAGTCTGTCTCTCTGTCTCCCTGCTTCTCGCTTCAGAGAAATACAACAACAACAAAATCAGCACATGTTTAAAATGCTGAGCATGGCTTAAGAATCCTGCAGGCTAGCAGGGCTCTTCCTCAGGCCTGGGTTCCATTTTCAAACATTTCCACTGACTGAGTGCCTCTGAGGAAGTCAGAACACAACAGCCAAAGTAAACGGGAAGCTATGACAGCAACATGTAAATAAGACCATGAAACCATGGGCTCTTCTCTTTTCCAGAATTAGCCTACTTTTTTTAATGCTCATAAAACATCTTGTCAAAGTCATTTCCCTTGATCACCTTCACTAAGGAGAACTTTAAGTAATTTCAACTGTCCTGAACTCATACTTGTCTGAGAAATCAACATTACAACCTTACGGGGGCAATAAAGGGACCAAAAGTTTATTCATGCCCCTCTCAACAAAGGTTTGAAGTAATTTATAAACAGACAAACCAACAGCCAGGGAAATAGGGGGAGAGGGTAAATAAGAGTAGAGAAACAAGGAAGAACTGTACACAGATGGGCCTGAGGGTTAGATGCTAGAGAGTGTGAGAGACAGTTGGCTTTGAGCTTCCTTGTAGCCCAAGCAAAAATGGAAATAGAACAGTCACACGATTCACCATGTATTCCTGGCCATAGCTTAGGAATCCGTTTCCTCGGATAGCTGGGGCTTGCTCCCCTGCCGCAGCCCAAAGGTATAATATACCTCTACATGCGTGCGCACACTCACCCGGTGCGTGTTGTTGATGACGATGGGGTCAGGGTTGCCGTAGTTGGGAGGGTTTGCGTAGGGGTCATAGCCAAGCCGAGCCAGCATGGGGGCGATCTGGGCCATGTCCCTTACCACGTCCCTTGGGATGTGACCAGTCCACTTGGAGAGTGCTTCCAGGTTGACAGGCTTGATGACCTGGTCTGTGGACCGCTCGATCCTGGGGAGAGAAGACAGGCTGGAGGGTACCCGAGTACACCCAGATGGCACCTGGGTGGGCTCCCTGCTCAGTCACTCTGCAACAGTAGGAATGACTGGGGGGACCTTGCCCCCAGCCAGCTCTGCCTCCATCAACTCTGAGACTGTGGATGAGTCACTTGGCCTCATCACACCTCCTCTGTACAGTGGGGATAACAGCATGTGATGGGAAGTCAGAAGAAAGTAAGAGGAAGTGAACTCTGTTGGTGCTTAAATTTTTTTTTTTTTTTTTTTTTTTTGCATTTTTCTGAAGCTGGAAACAGGGAGAGACAGTCAGACAGGCTCCCGCATGCGCCCGACCGGGATCCACCCGGCACGTCCACCAGGGGCGACGCTCTGCCCACCAGGGGGCGATGCTCTGCCCATCTTGGGTGTCGCCATGTTGCGACCAGAGCCACTCTAGCGCCTGAGGCAGAGGCCACAGAGCCATCCCCAGCGCCCGGGCCATCTTTGCTCCAATGGAGCCTTGGCTGCGGGAGGGGAAGAGAGAGACAGAGAGGAAGGCGCAGCGGAGGGGTGGAGAAGCAAATGGGCGCTTCTCCTGTGTGCCCTGGCCGGGAATCAAACCCGGGTCCTCCGCACGCTAGGCCGACGCTCTACAGCTGAGCCAACCGGCCAGGGCCGGTGCTTAAATTTTTATGTGACTGAGATGGATATTTTGTTCTTGGGAAATGGTTATAAAACACTAATGGCAAGGCTAAGAGTCCCTGTGGTCAGCACTCCCAGTCCATCAGCTTTCTATGGGGACCCAGCCTTGGCACTTTGGAGCACATCCTTCCAATGTTTTTCCTGTGCTTTAAATAGCAGAGCGGCTAAGAGCTGACTCAGGAGCCAGAGTGTCTGGGTGCAAATGCCAGCTGAACCACTCTGAGCCTCAGTGTCCTCGTCTACAAATGAGAATAAGGATAGGACTCATCTTGCTGGGCTGTACTGGGCAGTAAGTGAATTAACACAAGCAAATGAGTTAATAATAGAAGAATATATGGAACATCATAAGGTCTCAATAAGTGTCAGCTTTCTCGCTCTCCTTCCCTCCCCTGCCCCACACAGAAAATCTATGGTTTTGTCTGTAGTTTCTAAAACAAAATTGTATGCTATAGGTATTGGCAACTTTTTTTCCTATTCAACATTCTTTTTTCCAGCTGCGCAGCATTCCTCCATAGCTTAGTTTTCCATCTGCCTAGAGATGGACGGTTAGGTTGTTTTGAACTACAGCAACGAGCAGCCATTGCCTTGCACGCACCTCCTTACTCGCCCCTGTATCGGGCTGACCCAGCCATCTGATCGTGAAGATCCTACCAGTTCTAGTTCAGGGACCTTGCAGGATGGAGGGTGGAGAACTCCCAGGATCGAAAGCCTATTTCTAGATACTTCCATCCCGACTAAGGGAACATGGGGGGAGAAGAACAGAAACAAAAAGATGTGGCAAAAGGAAGACAGGACCAGGAGTGAGGACAAGAGAGGCTACAAGGGTGTGGATGGCAGGGGAGGGGGGAGTCCATGGGTTTGGATCTGCAGACCTGGATTTGAACCTCAGCTGAAGCCAATGTGTCAGCAATCGCCAATAGGTGCGTGGGCTCTGCCACAACCCTGTGTCTCCGGGACAGGAATGACACAGATGCATCTCAGAACGGGAATGGGAGCAGTGCTTGATATGAGGCAACAAAACTAGAAATAACCCGTGCCCCCAAACAGGGGATGGTGATTAGAATATGGTGACTCACATAGTGGAATATTATATAGCCATCCAAAACGACGCTGCAGAAGAGTGCCGGGGCCACAGGCAAGGGGTCCCAAGTACAAAGTGAAAACAGGTTACAGGGGAACAGTTTGCCAGGCCTCTGTGGTTGTCAATATCTCCTGACAAAGGACTAGCAGGCCATTTGTCAAAATCCGGGTGGTGGGATTATGGGTTTTGTCTTTTGTTTTGTGTATTTTTCCAATTCCTTACAATAAAGATGTGACTCTGTGGTAATCTGATGTTTTGTCATGAAAATTTACAAAATCTCAGCTCTAGCACTAACTGGCCGGGGTAAGCCCCCAGCTCCGCTCTGGGCTCAGGAGCTCTTGGTGATGTAGACTGGCAGGAACTGGCCACAAAGGAAACAGGGAGGTGGGTCCCAGGAAGGACCACCCTTCCATTGGGTTCTACGGGATGTTCTGGCCTGAGCAGGCTGGAGACGGGAGATGGCTCTCTCTCACCTTGCGCTGTCTGAGTGCTCTGGGTCGTAGGAGAGGGACAGCCTCCCAAAGGAGGAAGGGAGAAAGCAAGGGACATCAGGGGGGAGGAGGAGGGGTCCCGGACACAGAGAGCTTGAGAGCATACCCTCTGGAGGCCAACAGACCTGGGCTCAAATGCTGGCACCACATGTTCCTAGCTGTGTGGCGTTTAGCCAGTAATTTCTCTCTGAGATCCAGTTTCTCCATCTGTAAAAGGGATAAGCAAAGTTCCTATGTCCTCAGGTTGCTATGGGGATTAAAGGAATAATGTTTGTTGGGGGTTTAACCCAGGGCTTGCCATATAGTAGGCACTTATGAAATGATAATGATGGTGGGGATACTACAATACAAGCAATTATCAACACTAACCATAGAAATAATAGTAGCCCCTAATATGTATAAAATATTATCCTATTGGCCCTGGCCGGTTGGCTCAGTGGTAGAGCGTCGGCCTGGCATGCAGAAGTCCCGGGTTCGATTCCCGGCCAGGGCACACAGGAGAAGCACCCATCTGCTTCTCCACCCCTCCCCCTCTCCTTCCTCTCTGTCTCTCTCTTCCCCTCCTGCAGCAGGCTCCATTGGAGCAAAGATGGCCTGGGCGCTGGGGATGGCTCCTTGGCTTCTGCCTCAGGTGCTAGAGTGGCTCTGGTCGCAACAGAGTGATGCCCGGGAGGGGCAGAGCATTGCCTCCTGGTGGGCGTGCCAGGTGGATCCCGGTCGGGCGCATGTAGGAGTCTGTCTGTCTGTCTCTCCCCGTTTCCAGCTTCAGAAAAATACAAAAAAAAAAAAAAATTATCCTATTGATACTCACAGGTATCTATCTATTTTTTTATTTTTTTTTTGTATTTTTCTGAAGCTGGAAACAGGGAGAGACAGTCAGACAGACTCCCGCATGCGCCCGACCGGGATCCACTCGTCACGCCCACCAGGGGCGACGCTCTGCCCACCTGGGGGCGATGCTCTGCCCCTCCAGGGAGTCGCTCTGCTGCGACCAGAGCCACTCTAGCGCCTGGGGCAGAGGCCAAGGAGCCATCCCCAGCGCCCGGGCCATCTTTGCTCCAATGGAGCCTTGGCTGCGGGAGGGGAAGAGAGAGACAGAGAGGAAGGAGGGGGTGGGGGTGGAGAAGCAAATGGGCGCTTCTCCTATGTGCCCTGGCCGGGAATCGAACCCGGGTCCCCCGCACGCCAGGCCGACGCTCTACCGCTGAGCCAAACAGCCAGGGCCACAGGTATCTATCTATAAGGTAGATAGATTATAGCCCCATGTTACAGATGATGAAGTGGAGGCTCAGAGAAGTTGAGTCACTTGTTCACCGTCACACAGCTAGGAAGTAGCGGAGCTGGGATCCAAACCCAAACAGCTTGGTTCCAGAATCTGTGTCCTGCACCTTCACCCTCTACAGCCTTACTACCAAGTATATTCGAAGTTTGCCGATTCTGCCAGAAAAGAGTGATTGCGTACTCTTTTTGGGTAATGAAGCTGAGACTCAGAGTGGTACAGTGACTTGCCCAACGCAACAGAACTAGGAGATGAGAGATCCGGTTGATGGCTCTGTTCCTAACCACCCCCCTTCCTAGTTCTTCTCCAATACAACAGAGGAGGCGAAGGTTCAGAGAGGCATAGTGACTTACCCATGGCCACAGAGCTGGGAGACAGGGAGCCCATTTTTCTATCAAGTGCTTCCAACCCAGGACCAGGGATCTGGGCAAACCGTCAGGGGGTCCACTCACCTAGACAAGGAGACACCACCGGGCTTGCCAATGAGGTCCTCATGATGCAGAACAGTGTCACTCCAGGCGATGCCGAGGAAGTCCAGGATGAGCTTGAGGGAGCGCCTGGGGTGCAGAACCAGCTGCTCGTAGTAAACCGGAAGGCACTTGTCCTTGCCCACCTCCATGCACTGGGCGTACATCACCTCGATGGCCTTGTTCCACTTGGTGAGGCAGTCACGATAGCTGCTGAGGTCAAAGCCTGCAATGGTGACCTTGCGAGTGATCATTGAGTGCACAGAGGCCCGGCCGTCCCGCACCATCAGCAGGAACTTGGAGTTGGGGAACAGGCGTGACAGGTAGACCGAGGACTTGAGTGTAAAGGGGTCCTTGTTACAGAGCACGCGGGCCGGCTCGCCGTGCTTGGCGATCACCTCCAGGATGAAGGCCTGCATGGCAGCGTCCAGCACCTCGTCCGTCACACCAGCCTCGTCCAACCGCAGCTTCTCCCGGCCGGACTTGGACCAGGCCTGGCGCATGGCCAGCACACGGGGGATGATGCGGGTTTCCTCGCCGCAGCGCACCTCAGGGTGGGCGTCCAGCATGGCGCGCATCAGTGTGGTGCCGCTGCGGGGCACTCCGCCCACAAAGATGAGTGGCATGCCCTTGCCATAGCGGTACTCCACGTGGTCCGTGCCCACCATCACCAGGTCCTCCTGCTCTGGCCGCATGGTGCGCCGGGGACTCCGCGAGCCCTCCAGCAGCGCCCGGCACTCCAGCACCTGCTGTCCTAGCTGGAACGCCAGGATCAGGCCCAGGGCGCAGCCGGCGGCCAGCAGCGCCCTCCGCACCGACAGGCGCATGCTGGGCCTGGGGTGGGGGGCCTGCTTTAGCGACAGGTCAGCGGGAGTTCTGCGGAGTTCACATCTGGGGAGAGAGGGGTACGTGTGGTCAGGGAGACCTGCGCGCTAGGGGCTCTTTGCCACATAGGCCCCAAAGACCGCAAACACGACAATGTTGACATGGCAGAGTACTCACTCACCCAGATGGGCACTTTGTCCATCTCACTCATAAGGTCCTCCAACCTCCCCAGGGGTAGGTGCTGTCATCACCCCCCAGGGTCTCTGGGGCCAGATGGCCTGGGTTCAAATCCCTTCTAACCACTCCCTACCTGTGGGGCCTTCCCCAGTTCCTTAACCACTCACTCAGTGCCTCAATTTCCTCATCTGATCAATGGAGGGAATACTACTTATTTTTAAATTGACAATCAAAATGTGGATTAGTCCGGCAGCACATCGTTTTGTAGCAACAGGGTTTTTGCCTATTTTGTTCACGGCTGTCTCCCAGCTCCTAGTACAGTGCCTGGCACCTAGTAGGTACTCAGTAAGTATTTATGGAATGCACCTTGGTCGAATGAGCAAGGCCTGGCACAGACTAAGGGCTATGAAATGATCACTGTGGTTTCCTCTCTGATTTCTTTCCAGAATCAAAGTCACAGTTTGAGGTCTCTGGGCATTCTGGGAGCCAGGCATACCTGGTTCTGTATGGGATCGAAACTGCTGAGAGGCCCTGGCATTTCCTGGCCACATGGCTTTGGGAGAGTCACTTCCTCCCACAGTTTCCTCCCTGCAAAGATGGGTGGGTCCACTGACATCAAAGGTTCTAGAAGTGACTGAAAAGCAAAGGTGTCTCCTCCTGGGGTCACTGGCCTCCAAGCATCAGAACATAGCTGAGGACCCTCTCCTGAGAAACTTGCTGCTGACAATTTGGGGGGCTCATCAGTGCCCGGAATTCAGGATCTGGGGTGGGAAAATCTAATTCCAGGACTACTTCCGGGGGAGGAAGGAGGCTGTACAGGACATGAAGCCACTCAGAAGTCCCCCCAAGGGGCTTCTTTAGCTGCTCACTGATACTCTCCACTTACTCCTGAGACGAGAAGTCTGCCAACTATTGGTTCAGGGCCAATTCCCCTGAGGAACTGTCAGCCACCCTTTCTTCCCGATGCTTAGAGGGGAGTGAGGGAGAGGAGCTTGGGGGGAAAGACGGTGATGGGGGATGCAGAGAGGGAGAAAAGGGGATCATTCGGGAAAGTAAAGTACAGCGTGAACATTACCGTGTGTGCACATGGGTGTGCCTGCAGTAGTCCCCCCTTATCCCGGGGGCCACTCCAAGACCCCCAGGGGACGCCTGAAGTCACAAATAGTACTGAACCCTATACATGCTGTGTTTTTTCCTATCCATACATACCTCTGATAAAGTGTAAACTACTTTTGCACTTTTGGGCCATTAGTAAGTAAAGCAAGGGTCACAAGCATTGTGATACTATGACAGTGATCTCTCATCACCAAGATGGCTACTACGGGAGGAAGCAACCCAGCGTCGACATGCTGAACAAAGGGAAGATTCACATCCCAAGTGGGACTGTGAGAGATTTCTCCAGAAGGGTGCACAAACTGATGAGTTATTTCCAGAACTTCCCATTCAATATTTTTGGACCATGGTTGACCAAAGGTAACTGAAATCAGGAAAGGTGAAACCACAAATTTGGGGGGGGGGGGTAACTGCTGTCCTTTTAAGCTTCTTTGGGGTTAGAAGTGATTTTGGATACTAAAAGCCAGGGGGCAGGGAACCCCTGTAGGATGGGATCAGCAAAATAAGAAAAGCATTACCAACTCACCAGTTTTGCTTAATACTGGTCACTCATTTGGCAATAGCTCCTCAAAACAGAGCCCCTGATGTCTGTGTGGTTACATTTGTTGAGCACGTGTTTTGCTAAGGCTTTTTCTATGTGTCCCTCCAGAAGGTCTCCCTGACCTCTGGGGTAGGACTGCCTCATCTCAGTGGCTCAGAGAGAAGCAGCAACCTGCCAAAGGTCCCACGGCCGGAGTGACCAGGCTGTGGCTGAGCTGGTCACTGTCCTTGGACAGGTCCCAGCAAGAGGCCTATCTCTGCCACCACAGGAAAATACTCAGAGCAGGCAGGTCAGACATGAGCAGAAGGCAGCAGAGACCTGGAGGGTGACTTGACAGCTGGCAACCCACAGTACAGATAGCAGTTTCCTGGGCACCCAGAGCCACTCTCTGGGAGGGGCCAGAGGGCACAGCCCAGAGACCTGGGCCTGTGCTCCACCCCACCTTCCACTAGACTCCGTCAGGGGAGGTGTTCCGGCATGGCATCCAGGCAGTGAGGAGAGGGGGAAGAGCCTCTGACTCGGGAGCCCAACAGCTCTAAGTTCAATTCCTGCTCTTGCCGCTGGCCAGCTGGTGGCTGGACAAAGGACTTCGTCATTCTGAACTTCCGTTCTCTCCTCCAAAAATAAAAAAGAGATAATAATAACCTTTACTCCGGGAGCTATTATGAGGTTCAGGGAGCTTGTGTGAAGCGCTGAGCAGACCAAAAGCACCGGCACTGGAAAGTGGGACGTGGAGGGCTGGGCCACTGGCCACCGGCCGCCGCCCGGGGCTTTGCTGAGCCACCAATAATGGAGACTGGGCTGTGGAGGTGACTGTGCCTGGGACTGTCTCAAGAGCGGCTGGGACTCAGGGGACCTTGGGGCTGCACTGACCGCCCCTGGGCACCCTTGTTCCTGAACTCCAGCCCCGGTGGCCGCTCACCAAGGCTGCCTGTCCGCTGACCCCTGCAGAGCACAGGAGCTGCTGCATTAGGGGTGGGTGCCACAGAGGGGGCTTGGCCCCCTCGGAGCAGCGAGAGGGTGCAGTGCTGGGGGAGACCATCTGTGCCCAAATGTCACAGCTGGGATCTGAAGTCACCTGGTCTGACAGAAAATGAACTGGTGTACTTCTCAGGCAGACAGGTGTGAGCTATGACATTGTTACCTCAGGGAGCCCCTGGCTCTCTGCCAACCCATGTTATTGCTAGGACAAGCGAGGCCCTAAAGAAGAAGTCACTTCATAGTATCACAAGCAAAGTGTGTGGCTCAACTTCTCTCTTCTGGGCCCCTTTCCAGGAGGTGGGGACAGTGAAGAATGAAGCTCTGGAGGATGACTCCCTGACTACATAAGACTGTTACTCCTCTGAGCCTTGGTTTTCCCCATCCATAAAATGGGCTGCCAGGCGGTTTCAAAAAGGTAACAGCAAGTACTCAGAAATCTCAGTCGTCATTTCATTTGTGCCACAATGGAAATAACCTGGGTGTAGGCTGTCACTGCAGTTCTGTCCCCTCTCCCTTCCTGTTCCCTGATTTCCTCCCTCCTGTATAGTTTTTGTCAATCCTAAAATACCAGCCCAATTAGTATATCTAAACTCAGACAGTGAAGGGTTCCCAGGTGTAACCACAGCAACCAGGCCCCAGCCTCTGAGCTACAAAATACACAAGGGGCATGGGTGGCCAATGATGGGAGGTCTGCCTCTGGGAACAAATAAAAACAATTAGGGATCGGGCACTTGAAGCTCTTCCAAGCGGGAGGCAGGAGGGGGCAGGATGGCTTGGGCCCAGCTGCTCTCAGGCGGCCACTGAAATACCAGAGAGCTGGGGAGACCTGCCAGTCCAGCAGCTCCCACGGCCTCGAGGGCCCTTTCGGGGCTAAGGAGCAGGGTGATCAGAGCCTTCAGTCACTTAGAAATGCGCGTCTGGAGTGGAGCACTAGCCATGCGCAGGTATATTTAGATCTAAAGTAAAGTTAAAGAAAAATTAAAATTCAGCTCATTTGTACTGGCCACATTTCAAGTATCCAGTACCCTCCATGGTGACCAGTGGCTACTGTCCTGAACACGGTGGGCAAGCTGTGGCCCTCGGGCCTAACCCAACCCTGGGCCTGGTTTTGTATGGCCTATGTGCTTTTAAGTTTTTTTAAGGGCAAGAGGAGGTGGAAGAGGGGGAAGGGAGAAGGGAAAGGGTGGGAAGAAAGAGAAGTAGCAACAAAATGTCTATGTGCTGCACAAAACCTGAAATGTTAATTATCTGGACATTTATATAAAAAGTCTGTAGACCCTGGGTTGGGACAGTCCCATCATTTGCACAAATTCTGCTGGCCGACACGAACTCAGATACAAATGATAGGATGGGGAGGGGGTCAATGAGCCCTCTTTTTCTTATAGGAGAAACATTAGCATTTATTATGCTCCACTGTATTCCACTGAGAGGGAGCCAAAGGCTTTCCAGGCCCTACCTCGATTTATCCTCAAAACAGCCCGCTGGTGAGTGGGTGGGCGGGGGCCCTGCTTCTCTAATTTATGGGTGACAAAAGCCCACGTGCGTGCCAGGTGAGCAGGACTCTGCCCAAAAGCGAGTGCCAGATCGACCAAACTAACCAGCAAATATAAAACACAGGTGAAGAAACAAAGAGACAAGAAGGAAATAGACTCAAAATGCCACCCGGGGTGGTGGTCTGGTGGCAGGAGAGAGAAAACAAACTTTCATGGTCATATTGTTTTTCTATGCAGTAAGAAAATGACTAGGATGTTGAAAAATTACAGCTGGGGGCGAGACGACTTAGGCTCAAATCCCAGCTCTATTAGCTACTGGCTGTGTGACCTTAGAAAGTCACTTAGCCTCTTTGAGCCTCAGTTTCCTCATCTCTAAAATGGGGGTGGTAACAATGCACACATGGCACCTGGGCCCTTGAGATGTGGCCATTGCAAATGAGGAACTAGCCTTGTTAGAACGTGATAGAACAGCGCCTGGTACACGATGCTAGCAAGCACTATTTACATGCTGGCTTTCATTTTCTAATTTCATTCTCTGCAGAAACTTATGGTGGGGATTTCTATTCCCCTGATAGGTGAGGAGACTGAAGCTCTGGGAGCTGGAGAGGTTGGCAGCCCCACAGCTAGTAAGAGGAGAAGCCACTTTCCAAATCTGGCTGTCCCCCAGGTGGTCGTTGTGGCACTGCGTTCAGGTGGCTCACCAAACGGGTGCAGCAGGAGAGGAGGGGAGGGAGCTTCGCTTGCTCTTTCCACTGACTCATGGGCTGCCCGGGACAGGAGGGGAGAAGGAGAGGGTGGCTGTTCAATCTTCAAGATCCCTGTAGGCCCAGAGTCATTCATTCCACAAATGCTTACTGAACGCCTGCTATGGTCCAGGTGCTGATAAAGAAGCTAGGGACACATCAAGAGCAGCAGACGAAGGGCCTGGACCTCCTGGAGCTGACGTTCGAGTGGGGAGGAAAAACCCAGCATGTGAGACAGTAATTACACCTGTAACAGATGTTCAGAAGGAAATGCCCGTGGTGGGAGGCAGAGCCATGCCACAGAAAGTCACAGAAGGAGGTGACATTTACACTGATACCACACTGATCTGGGTTCAAACTCATTTGAACTTTCTAACTCAGCATGGTTTTTCCAAGCTCAGCAGATCAAGAGGTTTCCGAGACAGGGGCGGGGGCTAGAGCACACACCACCAGCTAAGGTGGCAGGTCACTGCACTTACAGAGCAGCCTTGGAGGGGTGCCTGCTGCCCATGTGCCTGAGCTCAGCCATCAGTTCCACAGCCGTCCCTGTGGGAACCAGCTCCCAAA
Organism: Saccopteryx leptura; assembly: GCF_036850995.1. Lineage (NCBI taxonomy): Eukaryota > Metazoa > Chordata > Mammalia > Chiroptera > Emballonuridae > Saccopteryx > Saccopteryx leptura. The sequence continues at coordinate 234,555,384 of NC_089504.1, read as the reverse complement.
TATTCCATTGCCATGGCTACCACCTCCAGCGCTGAGCCCTGTGGACCTCACCATCCCAAGCCCCAACCCCAGGGTGCGGAGTTGGGGAGACCAGGCTCTCTCCCAGGGCAGGGCCCCTGGGAACCAGTGACCTCTAACCCACTCTGGAGGAAAGCCAGCCGAGAAAAGCCTGCCAGACTCCACCGAGAGAAAAAGAAAAACAGTAATTCCGACATTCTGGACTTGAGCTTAGAAGTGCTAGGAGTGGTTTAAAACGTATGGAGAGAAAACAGGCTAGTGTGCTGCCTTAAAATAAGCTCTGACTGGCCCTGGCAGGGTTGCTCAGTGGAAAGAGTTGACCCAGCACACCAGAGTTCATGAGTTTGACCCCTGGTCAGGGCATATACAAGAAGCAATCAGTGAGTGTACAACTAAATGGAACAACTTATGAAAGTTGATGCTTCTCTCTCTCCTTCTCCCTGCTCCCTCTTTCTCTCACTCTCAAAAAAAAAAAGTATAAAAAAATATAAGCTCTGAGCCCTGGCCAGTTGGCTCAGTGGTAGAATAGCGGCCCAGCATATGGAAGTCCTGGGTTTGATTCCAGTCAGGGCACACAGGAGAAGCGCCCATCTGCTTCTCTACCTCTCTCCCTCTAACATCTCTCTCTCTCTCTCTCTTCCCCTCCTGCAACCATGGCTCACTGGAGCGAGTTGGCCCCAGACGCTGAGGATGGCTCCATGGCCTCTGCCTCAGGCGCTAATAAGAACTCAGTTGCTGAGCAACAAAGCAATGCCTCAGATGGGCAGAGCATTGCCCCCTAGCCGGCTTGCCGGGTGGATCCCCGGTCGGAAGCGTGCGGAAGTCTATCTCTGTCTCACTTCCTTTCACCAAAAAAAAAAAAAAAAAAAAAAAAAAGAAAGAAAAAAGCTCTGACTTTCTGAGCTATTGTATGCGAGTTGCTGAGCTAAGGGTTTCATAAAACATCACTGAATTTTATCCTCACACGCTCCTCATCACCCCATTTCACCCTTCTGTATTAAGCATCCACTTACCGGGGCTCAGAAAGGTGGGGTCACCTGCCCAAGGCCACGCAGCCAGTAAGCACAGGAGTCCATAGAAAGTCTGAGTCTGTCTCCCTCTCTCTCTCCACAGCCCATGCTCCTAGATCCAGGATCTCGCTTTCCTGTCTTGCTTTGCATTTTTTACTTAAAGCAATAAAAGCAGGACCACCCCCCTCACCATGCTGCCCACCTCCCCCTCGGGGGCCCAGTCTCCAGTCTAGGGTAGGAGGAGGTAAAGCCAGGTGTCACATCTTGACTCCCCTGCTCAGAGTTGGGAAGCCTGGGTTCCTCTGGGGTGCTCTCCAAGCCTCAGTGTTCTCATCTCAGAAATGGGAATAACACCTGGAGGAAAGAGGTGGGAGGAACCCCCTGCCATTAGACCTGGCATGGAGCTAACATGCACAGCTGTCTGCACTGAATGTTATGATCCCTGTCATCACAGGGATGGAGACTGGAAGGGACACACCACCTGAGAAACGGGTGGCTTTGGGGGAAGAGGCAGGTCAGCACAGGACTTGCGTATAGGGCCAGAAAGCCAATGGTGCTGTGTGGTCAGCGGTCGTCGCTGCTGCAGGGACCGCACCCCTTGCAGCATATGCAGGGATGGTGTGTCTGCACTCCAGGGAACACTACCTACAAAATCAGGTGGCGGGCTAGGCAGTCGCACGTGCCAGTTTGCCAAATCCTGGCCCTGCACTGGCAGAATGCACACTAGCCCATGAAATGCAAATGCAGAGAGTTTCGGTGAAACTGGCGTATGTTTGGGTTCTGGGCCCCATCTCAGAAGGGCAGGTAGGACTCACAGCAGCCTTTGGTGGATAAGAGAAAAATGTACAACTTGAGAAAACAAATAAGTTGATTTTTTAAAAAAGGAGGCACTCACATGGACACGGAATCACCCAGCATCTGGTCTGCTGTCAGTAAAGATGGGGGGAAAGCCTGCCACTTTTGTCTTGTTTTGCTTCTAACACTGACCCTGGGTGGAGGGGCGAGGAGGCACTATTATTAGTCCCATTTGACAGAGGGAAGCTGAAGCTCAGACAAGGGAAGTGCTTAGCCTGAGGTCACACACCTGGGAACTAACTGAGCCTGAACTGGAACCTGGCCTGTCTGATGCCAGAACCCAAGCTCTTAACCAGCCCCCCAAATCCCTACCCTGCCCTATGCACAGATGGGGAAACTATTCGTCCGAGACCATGTAGCTGCTCAGGGCAGTGACCAGCCCCAACTCCAGGCCCACATCTCCCAGCCTTGCCCCTAGCGCCTGGCACAGCCCTGGAAACACATGGGACCCCTGCCTGGTAAACAGTGAAAACAGAAAAGGCTTTTTACAACCAGGGCTTCCTGCATCTGCCCCCCACCCCCCACGAAGCTGCCAGATGTGGAGGAATGAGCACTGGAGTAGAAGTCCACACTCCTGGCTCTGAGTCTAGGTTCTGCTAACTACAAGCAATAATGCCCTGGGGGAGAGGTGAGGGAAGGCGTTAACCTAACCTAACCTCTCTGTGCCTTGGTTTGCTCACCTGTGAAATGGGGATGCTAACAGCAGCAAAAAGGATTAAATAAACAAACTGACACAACTCTCAGGACAGAGCTCTGTTTTCATATCAATGTTACTTCTTCCCTTTAAGGTATTCTCACAAGTGCATCAGAATCTCCTGAAATTATTAAAAGACACATTGCTGGGTCCCACCCCCAAAAATCCTGATTTGGAAGTTATGAGATGGGGCTCAGGGATCCACATTACCATGTACGGTCTCCCCTTGCTCTATGACATACTGTTTAGATCCCTGAATTCCGCATTCAAGGGCTGGGCACAGGATGCTCTCTGCTCACAGAGCTGGGCAGGCCAGGTGCAAGCCTGGCTCAGCCACTGGCCGCTGGTGTGACCTCATGCTGGCAACTTCTCCTCTCTGGCCTCACTCACCTCACCTCCAGAATAAGGGTACGAACAGCACCTACTTGCTGGCTGTCGCAAGGCTGGCGCAGGGTGTGAGCTCAGTGACATTAGCAATGATTATGTACTGTTACTTCTTGGGAGACACAAGCCTGCCTATAAGGGGTGTGATAGTAACGGTCCCAGAAGAGGCAGACAAGCCATGTAGAGAGGGATGGATGCCAGGATAGGGCACGTGCAGGTGGCTGTGGGAGCACCACATGGGCATGCTAGAGCAGCCTAGTGCCACATCCAATGGACAGACAGATGGACACCACTGCTGACCTCCCAAACACCCATGACGAAGAAAGCTGCCCTCTGACCAGGCCACAGACAAACGCAGACGGGGGAGGCGGCTAACACGCTCACAGTGGGGTGGAGAGGCAGGGTGGCATCTGGACGCAAACACAGGTCTAATCAGTTCTTTGCCTCTTTTTGTGCCATGGACCCCTTAGGCCAGTGGTCCTCAACCCCCAGGCCGTGGACTGGTACCGGTCCGTGGGCCATTTGGTATTGGTCCGCAGAGAAAGAATAAATAACTTACATTATTTCCGTTTTATTTATATTTAAGTCTGAATGACGTTTTATTTTTAAAAAATGACCAGATTCCCTCTGTTACATCCGTCTAAGACTCACTCTTGATGCTTGTCTCGGTCACGTGATACATTTATCCGTCCCACCCTAAAGGCCGGTCCATGAAAATATTTTCTGACATTAAACCATTAAACCGGTCGTGGCCCAAAAAAGGTTGGGGACCACTGCCTTAGGCCATCTGGTGAAACCTCTGGGCCTCTTTCTAGAAGAGAGTTTCCAAATGGAATAAAATACGGATTATAAGGACACCAATTACAGTAAAATCCGGCTAAGACCACGGATAAAAAGGCTGTGATACAGGAACCCATATGGCCCTGTATTAAAGGAATAAACAACAAGATGAGGATGCAATCTGCATGCAGTGATGAGAGGAGATATCGGTAGCAGCTGAAATGGGATACAAACATGCATGTGGTTTCCCTTGGTGATCAGGGCCCAGTTGCAGCAATCTGTCACCTACATTGACACCTGGAGGAAGTGTTAAACTGAGTCAATAAAGATGACATCTTTTTTCCACATCCCAATTCCTGGGCCCCCCAGGCGGCCATCCACCCCCCCCCCAAGGCTGTACTCCAGCCTGGGGGTGTGTGGCCTGGGCTCCTGGTCCCGCCCATCTCAGCCCATTTGCTCTCTTCACCACCAAACGCAAGGGCAGCAGGGGTTTGTACCAGGAAGAGTTTGTTGGCACATTCTGGTGCTTTGATGTTGTTTGAAAAATAAAAGTAGGAGATAACAGAACTACTATGAAAGAAGGTGTCCACCCACGCTGGTGTCATATGCCAGCTAGTGAACTTGAGTATTAAGTCAGCAGTGGGTCAGTGGGTGGGAGAGCACTGGGGACTGGAGTGGGGTGGCCCTGATCCCACACACTATACACACAGCCCTGAGGGAGGCAGAACAAGGCTCTGCATCTCAGTCACCAGCAGTGGATGAGAGAAGGCTCAGGTAGGTGAGCAGAACCCCAGGTGTGCGGTCAGCTGACCACAGTGGCTTCTCCTACCTGGTCTTCCTTCCTTGCTAGCACCCAGCTGGCTCGCCCACCTCAAAGACACAGGGCATCGTGAGAACATGAGAGGTGAGGGCCATGGCCAGGTTTCCCAGTGGTTAAGGCAATGGGTGGAGGGCTCAGGGGGAGCTAGGGACATATCCATGGCTGCCTTTGCCAGAGATGGGCCATGAGAACTGCGGCTGGTTAACTTCAAAAGCCTCACTTTTCTCATCTGTAAGCTGGGGCTGAACTGCCTGCCTCAGAACGTTGCTGGGATGGCTGTTCACTGTTCTGGGCAGGACCCAGAAGGAGGAAGACGGCAGTAAACACCAGCTATTAATTGACAATCATCTCTAATTAAGTATTCTAATTAAATATCCATGGCACAACATTGACAGGTCCGGATCTGTCTGTAAAAAAAGATTCCTTACCCTGAGAGACATCTGGGATAAGATGTTGGGCGATAAACAGGTTATCTGATCCCAGTCTGGTAAATATTTATGCTGGAAAAAAAACTCCAGAAAGGTACCTCCAAACAGGTTAACTGTAGCTCCATTTATTTCTCCTTTTTTGTCTACTGAATTCTGTAACCGTTCTAGCATAGATATAGATCAATAGTGTGATGCAGAATAAAGGAATGGAGAAATGAAATCAGGGTGATTTCTAGGCTTGTCACATAATTTGGGGGAACTTGTCCTAAGATATACAGCTAGCCTTGGAAAAGCCTGGTAGCCTTGGAGAATGACTGCTGCAAGCCCTGAGGAGTCTGGCAAAGGTTACACAGCAAGGTCACGAAGCAGCCAGGCTCGGGCTGGCTCTCAGACACCCAGACCTGGGCTCCTCTCTGCCGGCTCCATGCTGGTTTGTCCTCCCAACAAGATTAGGTAGGCTGGCATCCTGGTTAAGAGTCTGGCTCTGGAGTCAGGCTGCAGATCCTGGCTGGACCATGTCTATGTGACCTTGGGCAACACACTTAACCTCTATGGGCATCAGTGCCCTCATTTGCAAATTGAGAATCAGACTAGCAGCAATGCCATATGGCTTTTGTAAAAATTAAGTAAGATAGTGCACATAAAGCACTTTCTACCATGCCTGGCAAATAGGAGGTGCTCTAATTATTATTATTACTATAATTAGTATCTGGCATCTAGCTATGTTATGGAGAATCTTTTGTAGGCCAGGAGGCATAGGAAGGAAATTTAGTCTTGGGTACTAGGGAGCCATGGGAGATGTCTGAGCAGGAGAGGTATGATTCTGAACCTGCACAGGGCTGGCAGCCAGTGCCCACCTACAGAGACTATCTCTGCCAGGGTCCTCCTTCACAGGCTCCGCATCTTTGGCAGTCCTCCCACTGCAGTTGGGCAAAAACACAGCACTACTCCCACAGGCTATAGTCCTGCCACTTCCAGCCGTGCCTGCTTCCTTGGTGCCAGCTGGACTGGTGAACTTCAAGCAATGAAGAAGCTGGGGGGACTTGAAAGAGACCACAGGTATGATGGCCTCAGACTGCAGGTGTGCTGACCAGGAGGCCCAGATGCCTGATGGGGGCCACAGGGTGGCAGAGGAGCTATGGCCCCTCCTTCAGAGCCAGGAACACAAATTTCCTCCTACTTTGCTGTGTGACCTTGGGAAAATTCTTTGCCCTCTCTGAGCTCCAGCTGGCTCATATGCAAACAGGGTCTTAACTGCTTCTGTAGGCTTAGCTGCTGCCAAAGGGATGTACCTCCACTATGTGCCAGGCACTATGCTGAACACTTCAGGTGCCTGCTTTCAGTAAATCCTCACAACTCTAGAAGTGGGTTCTTATACCATTCCTATTTTTTAAATTTACTTAAACACTCAAGTCATAGCTACAATCTCCATACTAAAAAATAAAATAGAGAAGGCTTATGTCTTTTTGGAGGAAAATCTCCAATCCTATCCTCGCCCTCATTTCTAAGAGGTAACCACTGTCAATCAGTGTGGGGAGGGGCCAGCCTCATCTGCTTCCTGAGGTTACAGCCAAATACCTACCTGAATGAGAATCACAGAGGGCCTCTCTCCCACCCTCCCAAACACCCATCCCTCTCTCCTCCATCCACGTGCTAGCACATCACACCAGTGGTTCTCAACCAGCACTGATTCTCCCCATAGGGGTCAAGCGGTAGTGTCTGGACACAGCTTTGGTTGCCACAACTAGGGCTGCTCAACATCCTACAATGCCCAGGGCAGCCCTACCACAAAGCTTCATTTGGCCCAAAATGTCAGTAATGCCAAGGCCAAGAGGTCTCAGACCATGTGTAGCCTTCTGGAACTGGCTTGGCTCCCTCCAACAGGGTCCTGGAGATCTTTCCATACCAATATACTTGTTCCAGCATTCAGTAAACATGGCCTGAGCACCTAAGGTGTGCCAGGCCGTGTTCCAGCACGGGGCCACATCACTTTACAGCACATGTAAAGCCCCCGCACTCAGAGGGTGCTCCATCCTCATGGAACACAAGACATGAATTTGCAAGACCCGAAATCTCCCTCTCTCCTTTTAAATGCTCTGGGCACCCCGGGCACAGATGGCCCACTATGCATTTGGCCAAGGCCTTCCTGAAGGGCATCAGGCTGTTGTCACCTCTGATGCATGCACACCGTCACAAAGGAACATGTGTAAGAGGCACCCTAGGACCTTGCTAACCACATCAGGAGGGTCCCCTGGAAGCTGGCTCATCCATCCCAGAGGTACGGAACCAGACTCTGCATTTTAACTAGACCCCAGGCATTCTCACGCACAAACTTGAGAAGCACAGCTCCAGGCAGGTACCTAAAGGGGGTCCACTGGTTGGGGGCCACACATACTTTCTATTCCAGCAGAAACTGCCCAAGTGCCTCCAAAAGGCCCTCCCACCAGCAGTCTGCAAGTTCCCCTTCTGCACCGACTTTGCATACCCAGAGCTGACGATTCCTCCCATTTTCCAGATGTGGAAACTGAGGATGAACAAGGTGTCTAGACAATCAGAGTTGACAACCTCTAAGGCCTCTCTCCGCTCTGGCTTCAGGATCTGGCCACCTCCTGGGGATGTTCGAGTCAGCTTCCTGCCCAACCACTCTGGCTGTCAGAAGGCTTGGTTTCGAGTAGGAAGGTGGGAGGGTACAGGCTCCCCTAGTAACGGATGAAGAGATCCTGAGGGAGGGAACAGGCTCTGGCTGGGCGTCTGTGGGCGCTGCCACCGCAGAGGCTGCCCTATGCGCTTTCATGGCCAGTCATCCAGGATGGAGGAACAGGCAGGGGCGGGGGCAAGCCTACCCTTCAGGCACAGTAGGTAATGCCAAGGCCTGGGGTGAGGGTGAGGGTGAGGGTGAAGGTGAGGATGGGAGCCACGCAGCAGCAGGAAAGGGCTCTGAAGCCAAGGGCTGGTTGGGGCCCCAGCTTTGTTCTCACGAGCTATACACATCTTAGCCTCAGTCTTCTCCCCTGAAAAATGGGCCCATACCACTCACTGTAGAGAGCTGCTGAGGAATTATGTACAGGTAAGTCAGCAAACAGTAGCTGCCACCTGGAGCCCGGCCTTGGGCTGGGCTGCTCTACTCAGCTCACTGCAGGCTCACAGCAATCAGTTGTGGTCAGCACTATTACCCTCCCACTTCCCAGATGAGGAGATTGAGGCTCAGAGAGGTACAGCGCCCTGCCTTTGATCTCACACTGAGATATGGCCATGAGAGCAGCGGCTGTGGACCCGGAAGGTCAGTGTTTCTCATCTCAATTCTGCCTCAGTCAAGCTGTATGACCCTGGGCAAGCCGCCTCACCTCCCGAGTCTCAACCTTCTCAGCAGTGCAGTGGGGACACTGCGCAGAGTTTGGCGATGGGAGGTTACCCTGCAAAATGAAGAGTACCATGTACCTCCTCCCTCAGGGCTCCATATTCTCACCACCAAAAGACCCAGCCCAGGAAGACCTGTCACCCACATGTACCTCTAATCTCTCCTGTCCTCTAGGTATGACATGGGCGAGGCCATGCAAAACAGGCAGCCCCCAGAGAGGGAAAGCCACTTGCTCAAGGTTGCAGAGCTGATAATCAGTGGCAAGCAGCATCGGGCAGCAAGCTGCAGGTATCAAGCCTGAGCGGGGTGCAGGCAGCAGCCAGGCTGGGTGAGGGCCGGGCTGGGGCTGGCAGGTCTGGAGAAGCGCGGCCAGGAACAGGCAGACCTGCAGTGGCTGAGCGCTCTCCTGCAGGCTCAGAGCCGGGAGGACTTCCAAACGACCAGCCGGTCCGGGCTGTGTCTGCCTCCCCCAAGGGCTCCTCCTCACTCTGGACCCACCCTGGTTACCTGTGCAGGGACTGGCAGGGGGCACTACCTGTCAGGAGACCAGGGCTTCTCTCTGCGACCATAGCTCAGGCCTCTGAGGCTATGCAGTCTGCCTATGCCAGACTTGCCCGTCTTCTGGAATCTCCTATCACACTGCAGCCAGAGGGTATGGTTACCACAGACACCTGACCACATCACCCTCGCCTAAACTCTTCCACGAGCCCTCAGCCTCAATGTGACATTCCAGCTCTTCCTGACAGTTTACAACAGTGACATCTGATAAACATCCAATGTGATCACATGGAATTCAATTTTCCAGTGGCCACATTAAAAAGAAAAGTGTGAAATAAAACCACAATGAGATATCTCCTCATACCTGCCAGAATCGCTATGATCAATAAATCAACACACAAGCGTTGGCGAGGATGTGGAGAAAGGGAGCCCTCGCACACTGCTGGTGGGAATGCAGACTGGTGCAGCCACTGTGGAAAACAGTATGGAGATTCCCCCAAAATTTACAACTAGAACCACCATATACTCAGCAATTTCACTTTTGGGTATTTATCCAAAGAAATTCAAAACAGGAATTAAAACAGACATATGCACGCCTACGTTCACTAGCGCATTATGTACGATAGTCAAGATACGGAAGCAACCTAGGCGTCCACTGGCAGACAACTGGATAAAGAAGACACGGTGCACATACAATGGAATGCCTCTCCGTCCTTAGAGAGAATGAAATCTTGCTGTTTGCAACAACGTGGATGGACACAGAGGGGATCATGCTAAGGGAAATAAGTCAGACAGAGGAAGACAAATATCATATGATTTCACACTTACATGTGATGAACCTAAAAACCAAAAGAACACACACACGGAAACAAACTCATAGACACAGAGAACACTTTGGTGGTTGTCAGAAGGAAGGGGGTTTGGGGGGATTGGTGAAGTGAAGCAGGTTAAGAAGTACAGTTTGCCTGTTATAAAAGCAGTCTCGGGGAGGTAGAGTACAGCACAGGAAATAAGTTAATAATACTGTCATAACTATGTGTGGTGCCACACGGGCCCTAGACTTACGGGAGTGATCTCTATATAAGTTAGATAAATGTATAATCACTATGTTGTACACCAGAAATTAATATAACATTGTCAACTGGAATTAAATTTTTTTTAATTTTAAAAAATAAATGTAATAATAGATTTAGTTCACTCACTGTATCCAAGATATAATCATTAATTAATAAGAAAATTAAAATGAATATAAAAATAAAAATCAACAAGACATTTTACTCCCCCCCCCTTGGTGTACTAGGTCTTTGCAGTCTGGGTGTATCGTCTGCCTTTTGGCACACCTCGCTTTGGATAATAAATAATAAATTCTCAGTGGGCAGACCTGATTTGCATTGAGGGTTTATAAAACTTATAGCTGAAAAAGCCCATTCACATCCCCAAACAGTTCCACCCATATTTAAAAGTTTTTGAAGAACAAAATCAAATATTTGTCTTGAAGTCTACATTTAAATTATGTTAAAATAAAACATTCAGTTCCTCAGCCTCACTAACCACATTTTAAGGGCCCGACAGCCACATGTGTCCAGTGCAGACACACAGGTTAACTAAGCCTTTAACTGCCTGGTGGCCACAGTCCCCTCGCGGAGACTCCAGGTCCGTTGGAGACAGAGAGGGAAACCTCCGTGTTTGCATGGAGTTGCCCATTTCTAAGTTTCCCCCATGCCATCCATGCCCTTCCTCAATGTCCCCCGTTTCCTGACAATTCCCAATCATTCCTTCACGACTCAGCTCCAGGCCCTGGCCTCTGGGAAGCCTTCCCCTTACCCCCTAGATGGGGTGATACCGGCAGTACTCTGCTCATTCTCCCAATCGTAATGTCACACCATATTGCAACTGTCCACCTCGCAGCTTCTCAACCTTGGCACTACTGACATTTGGGTCAGACAAATCTCTGTGGTGGGGGCAATCCTGTGTATTGAAGGATGCTGAGCAGCGTCCCAGACCTCTACTCACTAGATGCCGGTAGCACCTTCTCCCCGAGTCATGGCAACCAAAAATATCTCCAGGTGTTGCCAAGTGTCCCCTGGGAACACAATCACCGCTGGCTTGGAATCAGTGCCTGGCACACAGAAGGCACCTAAGTGGCAGAACAGAAGACATTTACCCATATAGTCTACCATGAGGCTCACTTCCTCCAGGAAGCCTTCCCTGATGCCCTAGCCCAATCAGTGCTTCTCCTGGGCTCCCATAGCCCCCTGCACTCACCTCAGGTGCAATCCTCCAAATGTAGCGAGTGGGTCTTGTTCACTACTGTACTTTCAATGCTTAGCCTAAAGACTGGTATATAATAGGCACTTAATAGATATTTAAAGAGCTGACCTGAGAGGCAGAGATGACTTAGGTTGAACAGCCTGACAGCGTCAGTTTTGCCCATTTTAGTTCAGGGCTCTTTCATCCCAGCTGTGTTTATACACTAAACACTGGGCTAAACACTGCTGGGTTTGGAGAAGGAAACTGAGGCTCTGACAGAGGAAGAGCTTGCCCTGTGTTTAAATCAATGAATTCTTGGTTTCTCTTCTTACTGATCAAAAGAAGTTACACACAACTCTGGCCGGACAGCTCAGCTGGTTAGAGCATCATCCCAAACCAGAGGTTGCCAGTTCAATCCTCAGTCAGGGCACATACAGGAACAGCTTGATGCTCCTGTCTCTCTCTCTCCCAAACCAATAAATTAAAAAGAAGAAAGAAGAGAAAGAGGAGGAGGAGGAGGAGGAGGAGGAGGAGGAGGAGGAGGAGGAGGAGAAGATATTTATAATACATATATCAAATAAGACATTTGTGTCCAGAAAATATAAAGAGCTCTGTGAAATCAATAAGAACAGGACAGGCAACTCAATAGAAAAATGGGCAAGTCTGAAGAGATACTTCACACCAGAAGTTATCTAAAGAGTCAATAAGCGTATGAACAGGTCTGACCTGCGCTGGCACAATGGATAAAGCGCTGACCTGAAATGCTGAGGTTGCCAGTTCAAAACTCAGGCCTTGCCTAGTCAAGGCACATATGAGAAGCAGTTACTAAGAGTTGATGCTTCTAGCTCCTCCCTCTCTCTCTCTCCTCTAAAATCAATAAATAACATTTAAAAAATAATAAGCATATGAATGGGTACTCAATCTTATCCATCAGGGAAATAAATGCAAATTAAGAGTACAACATAGGACCACTGTATATCTGAATGGCTAAAAAAAAAAAAAAAAAAAGGACAATGACAAGTGTTGGCAAGGATGTGTGATACAACCAGAACTTTGACACCACTGGTGGGAGGGCAACTTGGCACAAACTCTTTGGCATAAAACTAGATGAAAGCTGAAAACACACCTTCTCTGTGACCCAGCAACTCCACCACTAAGTATACATCATCAGAAATGCATCTAACTATTCACCAACAGGCACGAATTAAAATGTTTCCGGAAGCACTATTTAAGATAGCCCCCAGTTGGAAACTACACAAATGTCTATTAACAAGAGGATGGATAAATAAATAAATACAAATAAATAAATGTATACTAAACAGCCAGAAGAAAGAACAGGCCAGAACTTCACATTATAATGTGAATAAACCTCACAGATATGCTGAGCTAAAAAAGCTAATACAAAAGGGAATATATATGTATAGAAAGTAAAAAGGCAGCCAAGTTAATCTGTAGGAGGAGACTTCAGGATGGTGGGTACCCATAGGGGGGAGCACGACTAGAAGTGGTACAAGTCATCTTCGGTGGGGGCATGCTGGGGACGTGCTTTGAAAATTCATCAAGTTGCCCACTTATGATGTGAGCACCTTTCTCTAGGTATGATAGATTTCCATAAAAATAATCTTTCAGAACCAGACTTTGTCAAACACTGAGGAGTGATGTTGCTGGCTGGGTATCCTCCATCCTCCCTCCCACACATTTTTCCGTCTGCTCAGAGAAACACACAGGACTCCATTCATTTGTTCGATCAACACTCACTGGCAGGAGCTCTCTCAGGGCCAGGCTTGGTGGCCGGCGCCAGGAACATCAAGGTGAATTGAGCGATGGCCTCCAATCGTGCCACCTACACCCCAGTTCTTGGCACATACACCCCAAAACCCACAGTCAATAAATGTGTAGCCAGGCTGAGTGGCCTTTGATCAGAGGCCAAAGAGGTGATGTCTGCTTGTCTTCCTCTCTCTCCCCTGACCAGCCCTTGGCGCGTGACACTTTTCAGCCTTTCCCTTACGCTGGGCCAGGCCATTCTGGCACCAAGAACAGGCACTCCGTACTCAGCTACTGTCTCTGCCACCATGTCCCCTTCCTCCTGCCAGGCTCTCCTCTTCTTCTGAAGGCTGATGACTCCTGGGTTGTCATCTTGAGGCCAAATCTCTATCCTCAAAACCAGACTCAGGTGTCAACTGTCTCCCTGTCACCTCTGCTTGGGATCCCTCAAACTCAATGCATCCAAAGCTGGTCCAGTTTTTACCCCTAACACATCCTACCCAGTTGGTGGCAGCTCACTCGGCTTCGGCCAGGGGCCTCGAGGCAGCCAGAAGCCTGGACTCCTTTCCCTTCCAATCCCATCCCAATCCTACCCAGCAGCCAACCTGTCAGCTGCACCTTTAAAACAGTACCAGGCACTGATTTCTTGAATATAGCACTAAAGGCACAGGTGACCAAAGAAAAAATAGACAAACTGGACTTCATAAAGATTAAAACATGTTGTTCATCAAAAGTCACTGTCCACAGAGTTTAAGGGCAACCCACAGAAAGGGAGAATATATTTGCAAATCATGTATCTGATAAGGGATGAATATCCAGAATATCCAGAGATACCCTAAAACTCAATAAAAACAACCTGATTAAAAAGTGGGCAAAGGTCTTGAATAGACCTTTCCCTAAAGAAGATACTGCAGGTGTGAACAGCCAATAAGTACATAAAAATATCCTTAACACCATTAATCACCAGGGAAATGTAAGTCAAAACCACAGTGAGACCTGACTGGGTACCTCAGTTGGAATGTAGTCCCATGTTTGGGGTTCTATCCACAGTCAGGGCACATACAAGAACCAATCTATGAATGCATAAATAAGTGGAACAACAAATCAATGTCTCTCTCTCTCCCTTTCCCTTCCTCTTTCTCTAAAGTCAATCAATAATATAAAATAAATAAAAAACATAATGAAAAACTACCTCACACACATTAGGATGGCTACTATCATAAGACGAAAAACAAGTGTTGGTGGGAACATAAAACGATACAGTTGTTATGAAAAACAGTATTATGGTTCATCGAAAAATTAACAGAATTATTGTATGACCCAGCAATTCCACTTCTGCACATACCCGGAAGAGCTGCAAGCGGGGTCTCAAACAGATATTTTTACATCAGAGTTCAGAACAGCATTATTCACAATCGCTAAAATGTGGGAGCAACCCTAGTGCCCATCAAAGGATGAATAGATACACAAAATGTGGTCCAGCCACACAATGGAATATTATGCACCTTAAAAAGGAAGGAAATTCTGACCCATGTGACATCATGGATGAACCTAGAGGACACTGGGTGAAGTGCAATAAGCCAGTCACAAAAAGACCACGACTATTCCACTAACATGAGGTACTGAGAGCAGTTAAAATCATACGGACAGAAAGGAGAATGTTGGCTGCCAGGGCCTGGACGCAGGGGAGCATGGGAGTTGTTTACAGGGGACAGAGTTTCTGTTTGATAAGATGAAAAGAGTTATGGGGATAGATAGTGGTGATGTTTGCACGTGAATGTATTTAATGCCATATAACTGTACAATGAAAATGGTTAAGGTGATAAATTTCAGGTTATGTGAATTTTAATACAATTAATAATAAAAAAACAAACAAACACCAGAGCCAGCACCCACTCACTTCACACCACTCACTCGTGGGGCAGTGGGTGTTCTGGGCACCCACTGCTCACCACCCTGGTCCGAGCTCCCCTGTCTCCGGCCTGTGTAACTCCTTAACTGGTCTCCCCAGCTCTGCTCTCACCTCCTCAGTCCACTGTCAGTGAGCAGCCAGTGATCACGTGAAAATGGAAACAGGTCATAGCGCTCCTCTACTTTGAGTCCTCACCTGGCTCCCACTTCACTCAGGAAAGCCAGTCCCCACACAGCCTACAGGCCCTCCAGGTGCCACTACACCCCCTTCCGTCCACCCACATCCTCCGCCTGCCCCACCTCACCCTCCTCTCGCCACAGGGCTCCCTGCTGCCCCTCACACACAAGCCTGGCTCCGTGGTCCCAGGTGTCCCTGCTGCCTGGACGCCCATTCCCCTGTCTCTCTCTCCCCCCTCATCCATTTAATACTGCAGCCTGCCCCCACCAACACAGCACTCCAGACTTCTTTACCTTGTATAATTTTTTCCTTTTAAGCACTTACCACCTTTTAACACAGAAACGGCTCTCTTATAGCTGAGACTGCTAAATTAACAGGGTATATGCCTTAGGGTGTTATTGGGAAGGGCATGCCCAAGAACGAAGCCTTCACAGAAGAAAGCCCAATTAAGAGACAGCGCCCTGATACATCAAAGTGGCTGGATACAGCTATTCCTGAAGATAACTTGCTTTTGAACTTTCCATTTACGTGAGCCAATAAATTCCTTCATTTGCTACCTTAAGTTAACTGAAATTAGGATTCTACCACTTGCTGCCAACTGATACAGACACAGAAAAGGCTCTTTTGACCTCTGCATCCTTACCACGAACTGGTCTTCTCCCAGGCCCCAGCATGATTTTAAAAGTAAAAAAAAAAAAAAAAATAGACAAAACTAAGCAGATTTCCAAAGTCTTATTTGAGGACCTAGGATGATGACTAGAGCCAGCTAGCCACTCTCACTTCTATCCCACGGTTATGAATTTGAGTTTTCCATTTGGGGAGCAAATGTAGAATATTATCCTTGCACAAAGGTCAAAGGGCTGCTCCGATCCTTTTTGCTGAGAACGTTCTTGGCTAGCTTCCCCCTTCCCCTGCCCCCAATTGTTGTTTCTGGCTTTTCTGATTGCATTACCTTCCACTTCTTCACTGTGGAGGTTTTGGCTGATGGCCAAAGGGTAGAAAAGCTTGACCAAGAACAAAGCAAGCAAGTAATAAGTACTTGCTGGATGTAATGTTCCCGGATGCAGATGTTCCCAGATAAGATGGTTGAAACCTTCATTTGTGGTTCATCCAGGAAGCATCAGGCTTACATCCTGATGAGTGGAGGGTGGGGTGGGATTTGAGTGGGGGTTGTACGAGCACAATTTGCAGGCTGCACAGAGCAGGAAATCTAGTATACCAGGGCACTGACCTGCCCCTCTGCCTGCCTCCTGGACAAGCACAGCCCAGGAACAGGAGACCACCTCCCTCTCCCCTGCTCCCGGAACAGGCAGAAGAGGAAGAATTTCAAAGGTTACAGAGCTGCTCAGAACAAAAACAATTTAAAAAAAAAGAAAAAGGAAGAAACCCATGAAGAAGAAGGGGCATCTCCTTTTGGTTCACTGTCTTCTTGGACTGATTTGGAGACATGGCTTTTTCCTAAAAATGGTTTGGGATTCTGAGGGGGCGTGGGGACTTGTGGAAAGTATTTCCATTTTCAGACCTGTCTGGACACTGCCAGGAACAAGGTCAGGGAGCAAAGTGCTGTGTCAGAATCCCTGAACTTCTCCAAGCCTCAGTTTTCTCATCTGTAAAATGGGTGAACAACACAGTCCTTGTTGCTATGAATTACTGAATACTTCTCTGCATCAAGCACCATATAATCTTATCTACAGTGTGTCCATAAAGTCATGGTGCACTTTTGACCCGTCACAGGAAAACAAAAGACGATAGAAATGTGAAATCTGCACCAAATAAAAGGAAAACTCTCCCAGTTTCATACCTATTCAGTGCAGTTCGATGTGGGCTCACGCAGATTTTTTAGGGCTCCTTACGTAGCTATCCCGTATAGCCTCTACAGACTCGTCACTGACTGATGGCCTACCAGAACAGGGTTTCTCCACCAAACTGCCGGTTTCCTTCAACTGCTTATCCCACCGAGTAATGTTATTCCTATGTGGTGGCGCTTCGTTATAAATGCGCCGATATTCACGTTGCACTTTGGTCACAGATTCGAATTTAGTGAGCCACAGAACACACTGAACTTTCCTCTGTACCATCCACATCTCGACTGGCATGGCCGTAGGCTGCTCCGCTGTATACATGATGTTACGTCATCATCTGCGCATGTGCACATGCTGCCACATCATCCTACAGAAACTGGGAGGGTTTTCCTTTTATTTGGTGCAGATTTCACATTTCTATCATCTTTTGTTGCTTTCCTGTGACTGGTCAAAAGTGCACCATGACTTTACGGACACACTGTATAATCATCATAGCAACCCAAGAGATGATCACTATTATGATACCCATTTTACAGGTAAGGAAACTGAGGTCCAAAGAGAGCAAGTGACTGGCCCGAGGTCTCACAGCATGTGTACATGACAGCTGGCATTCCAACTCAAGTGTGTCTGACTCAAAAGGCCCCATCTTTCCCCCACATCAGGGCTCCTCCTGCCCGAGTCACTGTGCAGTTTCAATGACATCACACACAAAAAGATTAACATGCATCTATTTGCTCAGAAACCCACCAGTCACAGGCATCTTAGGTATTTGAGAAACGAATGCCTGAAGGGAGGCCAAGTCCCTCAAGTCCTCATCACCACCTTTGTCCAGGCTCTCCCTGCCCCTAGTCCTGAGTGGAGTAGGTCCCAGAGAGGAAAGCTGGGAACAGGTGACAGTGAGTGATCCTCTCCTTTCAGGAAAGGAGCCTATTTCTGAGTGTCCTCACCCTCTAGACCAGTGGTCCCTAACCTTTTCTGGGCCACGGACC
The DNA here is from genome assembly GCF_036850995.1 of Saccopteryx leptura. NCBI lineage: Eukaryota > Metazoa > Chordata > Mammalia > Chiroptera > Emballonuridae > Saccopteryx > Saccopteryx leptura. The sequence goes on along the minus strand of NC_089504.1, from coordinate 234,537,645 downwards.
GGTTTAATGTCAGAAAACATTTTCACAGACCGGCCTTTAGGGTGGGATGGATAAATGTATCAAGTGACCGAGACAAGCGTCAAGAGTGAGTCGTAGACGGATGTAACAAAGGGAATCTGGTCATTTTTTAAAAATAAAACATCGTTCAGACTTAAATATAAATTAAATAAAATGGAAATAATGTAAGTTATTTATTCTTTCTCTGCGGACCTGTACCAAATGGCCCACGGACCGGTACCGGTCTGCGGCCCGGGGGTTGGGGACCACTGCTAGACCCATGGGCTCCCAACCAGGGGCTGGGTTGTGCCCATCACTTCCTGCCCCAGCCTCAGCCCCACCAGGAACTTGCCACCTAGCAGTTGACCCCAGCAGCAGGGGGCCACAGGGGAGCCATCCTTCCCCATCCACTCTTGTGGGGCTTCATGCCACTGGTTTTTCTGGACCATCCGATGAGAAGATGTGCTGTGAACCTCCCCACCCTGTACAGCCAGGACTTCAGCAGCAGGACCTCTGAGGTTCAAGGCCAAGCTCAAGCCCTCTTCACCTGGCCTAGATCCCACCCGTCTCACCTCCCAACACTCACCTATAGAAGCCCTCAGCCCTCCACGGGGAGAGCTGGATTCCAATCCCACTGCTTCACTTCCCAAGATAAGTTGCCCAATTCCTCTGTGCCCCATTATTCTTATCTGAAACGTGGGAATATTAAATGCGCCTCCCTGGAGAGTCAGATGGTTTATACCTAGGAGGCCCTGGGCAGAGAAGAACAAGATAAACCTGACTGACTTATGTTGTTTACCACTTCACAGATGTGAAAACTGAAGCTCAGAGAAGTTCAAGGGCTCTCCTCACACTGGGACATCAGTAATCACTGGCCATGACTATCATGACTTTGACACCAAAGCCTTCCTGTCCCTGTACTGTTACTGACACTGTTCATTCTCCCTAAACACTTTCCTCTTCTCCTCCTCTCTCTAATCGCCCCAGTCATATTAATAGTAGTAATAACTGTGGCTACCAATTGCTGAGGGCCTTTTACTTGCAAAATTGTCCACAGAGCATTCGTGTGGTCCATCCCCTTCCCAGCATGCCCTCCCAGGACAATGACACGATCATTTATGCATGTTCTGTGGTGGTTAATTGCATGGGTCAACCTGACCAGGCTAAGGGATGCCCAGGGAGCTGGTAAAACACGATTTCTGGGTGTGATCTGGAAGGGATCAGCATTTGAACTGGTAGACTGAGTAAAAATCACCCCCCACACACGGTGTGCATAGGCACCATCGAATTTGTTGAGGGTCTGAATAGAGCAGAAAGTGGAGGAAGGGTGACCTTGCTCTCTCAGCTTAAGCTAGGCCATCCCTCTTCTCCTGCCCGTGGACATGGGTGCTTCTGGTTGTCAGGCCTTCGGACTTGGACTGAATTACACCACCAGCTTTCCCGAGTCTCCAGCTCGCAGATGGCAGATGTGGGGCTTCTCAGACTCCATAACTGGGTGACCAGTTCCTGTGATAGAGCTCTTCTGCTGTAGCTCTGTGTATACCCTATTGATTCTGGGTCTCTGGAGATGAATGAGGACTCATCTCCCTTCCTGTCCCCTAAAATGGCAGCTCCCCAAGGGCAAGGACGGTCCGTCCTGCTCACAGCTGGATCCTGATGCCTAGCACGGAGTCTGGCCCACAGAAGGTGCTCAATATCTGCTGCATAAGTGAGACCCCCCACACACACCCCGAACCTTCACAAAAGCCTCCGATGTAAGTGACGGCAGTATCATTTCAAAATGAAGATCAGTGGGGGTAAGTAAGAAAGTTAGCAAAGGCTGCACAGCTCCAAATGGTAAAACTGAGATTTGAACCTGGGGCTTTCAGATGCCAAGCCCCTCCCCCACTTACTAATTAGGGAAGTCCCACAGCCCAGATGAGTGCTACCCATAACCTCAGAAGCCTTCTCTGACCTCTCTGCTCTGCTGCTGAGAGGGCCTGGCCTTCCTGTAGCACACCAAGGCTGTACTTTGAAGGTGACATTCCCAGGGGACCTCCTTTGTCAGACCTGAAGGAGCTTGTGGGTCAGCACAGGAGAAGGACAGCCAAGTCACTGGATAACGGTCAGCATGAAATAAGAGCTAGCCTGGGGGGATTAAGAAGTCATGTGATCAGAAGGTCAGAGGAAGGGGCTGAGATCCCAGCAGGGCAGGGTGGGGGGTGGGAGGCAGGAATTTGAGGAATGTGAGCAGAGTCTAAAGGGATAGGCAGCATTTTAGCTGGTGCCCAGGTGCCCAGGTAGAAAGAAGAGCTTGAGCAGAGAAGCCCGGAGGTGTGAAAGGGCACTGGAAATTAGGGGAGTGGCTAAGGACTCAGCGTAAACACAAGCTTGGGGGGCGGGGCAGCTAAATAACAACTAATACAAATAACAACAATAGTAAAACAGCAAACACAGACAGTGCCGACTCCAAGCTCAGGCACCACTCTACGTACTTCACGTATGTTTACACACTTAATCCTCACAATGGATCTGCGAGAATGATGCTGTTATCCCATTCTATAGACGAGGAAGTGGAGGCTCAGAGAGGGAGAGTGCTTGCCTGAGAGCTCACAGCAAGTTCTTAGTGGAGCCGGGGCCTGAACTGGCCCTGTTCAGTTTTAGAGTGTGCTCAGCCTCTACTACAGTGGTTCTCAAAGTGTGTTCCCCGAGCAGCAATGTCAGCAGCACTGGAGAACCTGTTAGAAACGCAAACTCTAGGGCCCCTTCCAGACCTGCTGAAAGGGGAACTCTGGGTGTGGGAGGCAGCAAGACGTGCTGAACAAGATGCCAGGGGACCCTGTTTGCTCAAAGGTGCTGCATTCCTTTGAGGAGGGGGAAGGGACAGGTGAGGAGGGCAGGGGCCAGGGCTCGTCCCCCAGCGATGTGCGTAGGAACTCCTCCCAAATCCTTTGAGGCTGGGAGCCACGTCTCCTTCTGTTTTCCCAGCCAATTGCAGGAGGCCCTGTGATATAACAGTATGCCTATGACCCAAGACAAACCAGACAACATATAACCAGAGGACTGAGGTTCCCACGGCTGAGGCAGCCCCGGCCTGTGCCTGAGAGCAAGCACAGGGCGAACCTAGGGTGGGAGTCGTCCCTAGAAGGCACAGAGAAATCCCCAGCACCTCAGGGAGGAAGAGCTTGCCCATTGCCCCCCAGCAGGTGGGTGAGGGCAAGCCAGCCTCCAACCCAACCACCTAAGACAGGGTTTTCACATGACACCCAAAGGGGGCCCAGCCCATGGGAGTGGCAACGACCTAAGACTGCTGGGCTGAGGGGGTGGAGCTTCGAAGGCAATGACCAGTGGGCGGTGCCAGTGCCCAGAGGCAGAGTAATCAACTCCCCACCCCAAGTGACTAGCCTTGCTGAGCGCCCCAAACCAAATCAAACCAAAGTAGCATCCAGCCCTCTTGCTACCAACCCAGGCTTCCTCTTCCTCTCCCTCCCCCACGGCCCTGGGGCCAGTGGGGCGGGTGGGACTCTATGCAGGGGCTAGTGGGTGGTTGCGGGGTGAGGGATGGGGTCAGAATCTTAGACATGCAATGTGGCCTTCTCAGGCTCCAGATGTCCCCTGAGCCTCTACCTCTCCACATGCAAGTGGCATACCACCCACTCCCACGCCCCCGGGCTCTGCAAGGGTTCCGATGGTTCCGAGACAGGATGTAACTCACAGCCAAAGGAAGTGGGACACAGCTTTTCATAAGAGAAAGGAAGAGAGTTGTGCTTGCTGGCCTGTGCAGGGGGGTGGTGTGGGGGGGTCGGAGAGGGGAAGTAGTGGGGGAGGAAGAAGACAGACACACAGACATGGAGAGAGCCAGCCAGTCATGGACAGAGATGGGGAGACACAGAAACAGTGAGCGATAGATAGGGGAAGACAGACAAGAATCAGGGAAAGAGGGAGACAAGGATGGGGAGGAGACAGGGAAGGACAAAAATAGAGACCAAGACAGACACAGGGAGCAGGAGCAGCCTAGAATAGGAACCTCAGCTTCGGCAGCTACAGCCAGCACCCACAGTGGCACCCCTGTTGCTAACAGTCATCCCCAGCCCCTCGGTCAAGGCTCCTGAAGCATCGGAGGAGCAGAAAATTTAAGTGCAAGATCACTGCTAGACTGGCCCCCTCCAAATCCCACACCTCCTGTCACCAGGCTCCCCAAATTCCCACCTGCTGAGAACCACCTTCCAGATGTTGGCTACATCCAGAACCCCCTCTACTTACACTTAATGTTTTTGTTAAATAGATTCAATATTTTCAAAGGAAACTGCAACCCACTGACTTAAATTAAAAACATGCCATAATTAAAAAGTAACTGCAAAAATAAATGCAAAGGCAGCAACCCTCAGGCCTTCTAGCTGGAGGCTGCCGCCAGCCCGATGGGCCCATTGTTAAAATGACAGAACTCTGGGGAGAAGTATCACGTTAGCACCAAGTGGAGGCTTTCCCCTGGAAGCCATCAGAGAGTGGAGGGGGACTTGGAGAGAAAAATTCTTTCACATTCTCTAGCATGGCACTTGAGGCTACATTGTAACTTGACTTCTGCTGACCTCCAATTTTAGTCCCCCACCTTCTACCTCCAACACACACATCCTCCATGCTATGAACCAAACCTACAAGACCACAGCATCTCACACCTCCAAACTTGCACCTGTGGTTCCCTCCCTCCAGAAAACCTTTCTTGCCCTCCTCTACCCAGCTAACTCCTACTGGCACAATTGTTATCCCCTCCTCCAGGAAGCCTTCCCCAACTGTCTCCCATCCCTGTACCAGTATCCCCCAAAAGCACATAGCGTCCTATGCGACTGTGCGACCTCTCTGGAATGTGTTGGGTGTGAATTCCCCACAACTTCTCAGGACTCAGCAAGGTGCCCAATTCCCAGCATGGGCTGCATAGCTGTGGACAAATGGGGAAACATGAATGAAGAAAAGTAGGAGCCCTGGCCGGTTGGCTCAGCGGTAGAGCGTCGGCCTGGCGTGCAGGGGACCAGGGTTCGATTCCTGGCCAGGGCACATAGGAGAGGCGCCCATTTGCTTCTCCACCCCCCCCCTCTTTCCTCTCTGTCTCTCTCTTCCCCTCCCACAGCCAAGGCTCCATTGGAGCAAAGATGGCCCGGGCGCTGGGGATGGCTCCTTAGCCTCTGCCCCAGGCGCTAGAGTAGCTCTGGTTGCTGCAAAGCGACGCCCCGGAGGGGCAGAGCATCACCCCCTGGTGGGCAGCGTATCGCCCCTGGTGGGCGTGCCGGGTGGATCCCGGTCGGGCGCATGCGGGAGTCTGTCTGACTGTCTATCCCCGTTTCCAGCTTCAGAAAAAAAAAAAAAGAAAAAAAAAAAAAAGAAAAGTAGGCACCCTAATGCCCTTGGACAGGTCAAAATCAAAACAAAACTATGTGCTGTGGAAAAGTTCTAGGCAGAAGCTCCTGTACAACAAGAATGAGACAACCTGGCCCCAATGGGCCTCACCCACTCCCCAGTCCAGACTCTGGGCCAGTGACCAGGCCCCTGTTAGCCTCAGTTTTCTCATCTATAAAATGAAGACCCATGATAGAGTTGAGCCAAGTAGGCACTCAAATATTAACTCCAATCATTATTTTTATCACCACCTTACAGTCACCAAACCACAAAATATAACTTGAAGGAACCCAAGAAATGGTATCAGGGGTTGTCACACTTTCTGTAAAGGGCCCGATAATATTTTCAGGGTTTTTTTTTGTTTTTGTTTTTTTTGTATTTTTCTGAAGCTGGAAACTGGAAATGGGGATAGACAGTCAGACAGACTCTCACATGCGCCCGACCGGGATCCACCCATCCACCCAGCATGCCCACCAGGGGCGAAGCTCTGCCCACCAGGGGGCGATGCTATGCCCCTCCAGGGCATCACTCTGTCACAACCAGAGCCACTCTAGCGCCTGGGGCAGAGGCCAAGGAGCCATCCCCAGCGCCAGGGCCATCTTTGCTCCAATGGAGCCTCGCTGCAGGAGGGGAAGAGAGAGACAGAGAGGAAGGAGAGGGGGAGGGGTGGAGAAGCAGATGGGTGCTTCTCCTGTGTGCCCTGGCCAGGAATCAAACCCGGGACTTCTGCACGCCAGGCCGATGCTCTACCACTGAGCCAACCGGCCAGGGCCTATTTTCAGTTTTATGGACCATATGATCTCTATTGGAACTACTCAGTGCTGCTGTTGTAGATGGAAGCAGCCATAGAGAAAGAGTGACGAAAATATAAGTAAATGAGTATAGCTGTGTTCCAATAAAACTTTATTTATAAAAACAGGCAGTGGGCTGATGTGGGTGTATGCTCTCACTGGCCCAAGTGTGGTCCTTAGAGGAGCAGCACTGGAGTCCACGGGAGGTGGTTAAAATGCAATCACAGCAAAGCCTCAGACCTACTGAACCCAATCTGCACTTTAACAAGGTCCCTGGGAGTTTGTGTAAGCACTTAAATTTGAGGTGCGTTGTACCCAACTTCCTAGCTCAGCACCCCAGGTCAGAGACGTAGGTCACTCTTTTTCTCATCTGATGCCTCCACCAGAAAGTAAACTCCAGGAAAACTGAGACCTGGTGGCAATTTAAATCCTGTGACCTGTGTGTCCCTAATGATCAAGGAGGTACCACATGCCTAGTGTGAACTAGGCCCAGTGCCAGGCACTGGGGACCCATAGTGACAGTAGACCCTAGTGGAGGGCGTCACTCAGTAGATGTCCATGCAGTGATGGAAAAGATGGATGACTCCAGTGGGCAGCCTCTGGAATTGGGCAGACCTGGGTTTAATTCCTGGTGCTGTCCCATCAGGCCCGTGTGACCTCGGTAAAGTGTCTCTGAGCTTCAGTTTCTGAGAAATGGGGTGGCCTTCCTGGTACCTTGTGAGGACAGAGAAAAGGTATGAGATGGGGTCCCAGCATCTGGGATGGTGCAGAAGTGTTGGGACATAGGTACACACTCACCAGTACTCACAGCAGAGGGACAGAGGCTGGCCCTGGACATCTCACTGTGGGTTAGTTGGGGGCTGAACCAAGCAAGGAGGGTCCCGGCGGCCCCGAGACAGGGGCTCCTCACCCAGGGAGCCTGGAATGGGCACAAGCTCCCATGTGTTAAAAGCCTTGAGGGTTTATAGTGGCAGAAAAGGCATCGGGAAGCCTCAGAGAGCCTCTGGGGTTCTGGAAAGGCAGAGAGATATAGGAGAACACTTGAAGAGCATGGAAACCAGTAGTTAAATAAATTGTTCTTAAAGCAATGGAAGTGCCTGTTCAAGTGACACCCAGGCATGTGTGTGGTGTCCTCAGAGCCCTGACCACTGCGCTGGGCCAGAGGGCCCCTGGGGCCAGGCAGGCGCCCCTGTGACGACAGGGAGTGCTGGGGGCTGCGGTGACCAGGAGGGCCCAGGCCATCTCAGCAGCAGTTTCAGGCTGCTCCGGTTTGGCCCAAACTTCTGCGTTTCCAACAGAAGTGAGAAATTGGAATCATTCTCTGAAAATATTTGACTGTTGGCTTGATTCAAAATAAAATACCACGGGTGCCAAACAAAAACTATGCTGTGAGTCGAAGCCATCGACTGGCAGCTTCTGTTACAGCCCAGCACACCCATTTCACAGAGGAGAAAACTGAGTCTCAGAGAGGGGGAGCACCTTGCCCAATGTGACACAGTGAGCTGGAAGGATAGTTGGGACTCAGCTGCCTCCAAGCTCTTAACCCCACCCACACACATTGCTCCTGAGAGTGAGGGTAGTGGGAGGGGGGAGTGAGGGTTGGGAATCTAGATCTCACAAGCCAAGAGCCAAAGGTAGACTAAGGGACAGGGATGAACATCTATTACTAATATATAAAAATTTTACAACATAATATGTAATAAACAGTATGTAATAATGTAACAATAACTGACATTTCCTAAGTGTTTTCTATGTGCTGGGCATTAAGAAAGGGTACTGACAGGGGTAGATGGTAATTAAGTGTAGACTAGAGATTTAAAACCTGCCTCTCTCACCTCCTAGCTGGGTGACTTTGTGCAAACTACTTCACCTCTCTGTGCCTCAGCTTGTCATCTCATAGGGTTGTTGGGAGAATGAAATGAGTTTTAAAGTACATAAAATACATTTACTATAATCACTGCCTTTAGACAGATGGCTCACAAAGGGACATGCTCAAGAGTCCAAAGAGCCCATTTGAACCAGGGCCCCACATTTTGCCTGGTGGCAGGGTAGGCACTTTACCGCCATCCCCTCCCGTCCAACAACCCCAGAAACTGGGCCTTATTTGCACCTCTTTGCTGCAAATGAAGAAACTGACACACAGGGAAGGCAACTAATGGCCCCAGACACACAAACTCGAAGTAGATCAGCGGGATTCTAACACAGACTGAAGCCTTTGAGCATGCTCCCACCAAGCCAGCTTTCTGGGCCACCTGCCTGCTTTCAGCCACAACAACCTGGGTCAACAGTCTGGTTGATTCACGAATTCACTCGGCAAAGGGCCGATACCCTCCCCTTGCTGCCTGCCATCTGAGCACACAGGATAACATGAAGCTCCTCCCCAGGTGACAGACAGCCCCAGACGCTCCCCAGAGTACCTGGGCACTACCCTCAGGTCCTTCCCTGCAATTTCTGGGGCTCGGCCCAGCTCTAGGGCTGCTCTGAGTGAACCATTCCCACGAATCCTCTTCAGACCACAGCCCAGGGTGGAAGATACCCTAAAAGGGGCATGGCAGGGGGCAGGCATCCCAGAACATTTTGTGGAGTGGCCTCAGGCATGGCACATGTGTTCACTGAGAGCAAGGGGCTTGCAGACAGGAGGAGGAGGTAGGAAGTAGGGAGACCAGAAGCCGTGGCTACCCCCACAAGCTTCCACAAGGACACACTCAGGCTTGCAAACCACCAATATCAACCACACCAGTAGCCTGCCACTCTTCCTACAAATTGGTCCACAAAGTCACATGGATAACACCCTCTGACAGCCGTACTGATTGCAAGACGCTACTGCATCCGTTCTGGCTCAGTCCATGCCCATTCCCCAGCCATGCACACTGAGGCCCAGAGAGGGGCAATCCCTGGCCTAGCCTCCTCAGCCCTGTTTCCATTTCCCCAGGCTGCCTTATTCGTGCACAGGAATTCAGGATTTAAAAAGGACAAGGAAGGGAGAGTATTCACAACTGAAGAAAAGTGGAAGAGGCTGGATAGAGCCACCAGAAGACCTGGTCCTGGTCTCAACTATCTCACTAAAGGCCACTCACGTGGCCACCAAGGAAGTTCACATTTAGAGTGAGCATGGAAGGCCAGGGTGGGGAACAGGCAGAACCAGATTCCTTTTTGAGGTCAAAGGACAAGCCTTCCAGCCCTAGCTGGCTGGATCAGTGGTAGAGCGTCGGCCTGTGCGTGTGAAAGTCCTGGGTTCAATTCCCAGTCAGGGCACACAGGAGAAGTGCCCATCTGCTTCTCCACCCATCCCCTCTCCTTTCTCTCTATCTCTCTCTTCCCCTCCCACAGCCAAGGCTCCATTGGAGCAAAGTTGGCTCGGGCACTGAGGATGGTTCCATAGCCTCTGCCCCAGGTGGTAGAATAGCTTCGGTTGCAACAGTGTGACACCTCAGATAGGCAGAGCATCGCCCTCTAGTGGGCTTGCCGGCTGGATCCCAGTCGGGCGCATGTGGGTGTCTGTCTCTGCCTCCCCCCTTCTCACTTCAGAAAAAAAAAAAAAAAGGACAGGGCTTTCCCATGGGTTGCAGTCTAGGAAACCCAAGGGTCTCTCCAGCCTCCATGGATCCTCAGCTGTCAAGGAGACCCCCCTGCTCGCAGGGAGTGTGAAGGTCCAAGTAGTTTATAACTTTTCTTTGTCCTGCCCACAGGTCCTGTGCAGGTTCCAGGGTGGGTGTGGCAAGCCCCGGCGGCCTCCCCTTGTCCTGCACAGGGCCTGGTAGAATACCCTCAGCAAGTATTTGTCACTGTTACAGAAGGAATAATGTGCACAGACACCTTGGGCTAAGCCAGGGGTCGGGAACCTATGGCTCGTGAGCCAGATGTGGCTCTTTTGATGGCTGCAGCTGGCTCGCAGACAAATCTTTAATAAAAAAAAATAATAATGTTAAAAATATAAAACATTCTCCTATATTACAATCCATTCATTTCCTACCGCTCATGTTCATGGCTGCAGGTGGCTGGAGCCAATCACAGCTGTCATCTGGGACAACACCAATTTTTTATTGAATGTGTAATGTACACGGGTCATTGTATGGCTCTCATGGAATTACATTTTAAAATAAGTGGCCTTCATGGCTCTCTCAGGCAAAAAGGTTCCCGACCCCTGGGCTAAGCACTTGACAGGTTTGACCTGTTTCCTTAACTGAGGGTCTCAGATGTTCCTGGTGACATGCCAGACACTCCTTATCCTGCTAAAGAGGCACCAACTTTCATGCATAGCGGAAAATAACTTATAACTAGCACATCAAAGCCAGTGATCTCAAAGATTCTAATTGCTTAAGAGAAGACTTAAATTTATATAAGATTATCGGAACTCTCATGTGCTGCTGGTGGGAATGTAACTGGTGCAGCTGCTTGGGGAAACAGTTGGGCAGTTCCTTAAAAGGTTAAACAAAGAATTATCTATATGACCCAGCAAGTCTACTCCTAGGGCTATACCCTGGAGAAGTGAAAACATATGTCCTTAACAAAACTTATACATGAATATTCCTAACATTATTCATAATAGCCAAAAAGTAGAAAAGCCTGACCAGGCGGTGGCGCAGTGGATAGAGCGTCGGACTAGGATGCAGAGAACCCAGGTTCGAGACCCCGAGGTCGCCAGCTTGAGTGCAGGCTCATCTGGTTTAAGCAAAAAGCCCACCAGCTTGAACCCAAGGTCGCTGGCTCAAGCAAGGGGCTACTCGGTCTGCTGAAGGCCCGCAGTCAAGGCATATATGAGAAAGCAATCAATGAACAAGTAAGGTGTTGCAACGCACAATGAAAAAAAAAAAGTAGAAATAACTCAGATGTCTATCAACTGATACATGATAAAGAAAATGTGGTATAGTCATACAAAGGAATAGTATTCAGCTATAAAAAGTAATGAAATACCAAAAAGGGGGGGGGGGGGATTACTGATGCTACCATGTGAATGAACCAGTCACAAAAGGCCACACAATGCACGATTCCCTTGACATGAACTGTCTATGAACTGTCTAGCATAGGCAGCAAATACAGAGACAGAGAGATTAGTGGTTGCCAGGGGCCAGGGAAGGAGACATTGAGGAGTTACTGCTGATGGCTCCAGGGTTCTATAATTAGATGGTTGCACAACTCGGTGACTATCACGAAAACCAGTGAATTAAATATTTTAAAAAGGGTGAATTGTATGGTATGGTATAGGAATTATATCTCAATCAAGCTGCTACAAAATAAGTTACATGAGGTTTTAAAAAATAAGGTGATATAAACATACATATCAAGTAAATAACAGTATAATTGGGGTTTGATGGGGTAAAATGGTTAATAAATGAAATCAATTATTACAGTCATGGAAAACTGAAGCTGGCTGAGGAAGAATGACTGGCCCAGGCCACATCACTAAAACAGAGTGAGCCATACCTAGGTCTGTCCAAATTCTAAAGCTTGGCCTAACCACAGGCAACCCAGCTGGACTGAAAGGATATGAGATGGGGTATGCAAGAGCTGTCTGCAGCTCAGGGTGGGAGACAGACTCACAAGGAGGCTGGTAAGTGAGGTAAAGGCTCAGCTACCTGTGTGGGGTTCAAAACAGGAAGCACCTAACAATGCCTGGGGAGCTCCAGAGAAGGCTTCCAGGAGGGGGTGCCACGGGAGGAGGCTCTGAAAAATGAGTAGGATTTGGTCAGCCCTGTTTCCAACATCCCACTAAAATGCGAAGTCAGGAGGTCTGGGGGTGAAGTTAAGCCCTGCCACATCCTAGCTGCTGGACCTAGAGCCATGAGACTCCACGAGCCTCAGGGGAAGGGGCAAGGTGATAGGCACAGTGCTTTCTATGAACTGTTGAATCAAATGGTTCCCACCCCTGCTCCCGAGGGGGAGGACCTCTGAATGGGAAAGCCAGACCTCGACCTCTGTCCCACACAGTAATTGTCTCTGCCAGGTCAGGCGTGCCTGGACCAGAAGAATGCAGAAGCCTCGGTGACCATGCCCCCTTTCTCATGCTGGCACTCTTAGTCCCAGCTTTACAAGACACCTTCCGTCCAGCTCATACTGAGAGCGGGAGGTTGCCGGGCGGTGGACCCTTTGGCCAAATTTCGCCCCTTCCGTCCCGTGAGACCCACAAGTTCACGAAGGTTTCCCACATCATACTATCGGCGCGCCCCTCCCCAGCCAGCGATTTCCGCCTCCCCATGCCTCCACTTCTGATACGCCTCGTAACTCCACGGCGGCTGCAAGTTAACTTCCACGCGCCTCCCGTCCGTCCCAGCGTTCGCCTGGGGGTCCCCGCGCGCCGGGGAGGGGCCGGGGACTCGGGTGGCGATGACACGGCGCGCTCCCCCCACTCCCCGCCCCCCGCCACACACACACAGACACTGAGCGCCTCCCGGGTGCCGAGTCGGAGCGGGGAGCGCGGGAATGGGGTCGGGTCTCAGCTGAGTCCGGCGGAAAGCGCTCGGAGCCCCGCGCGGGTGGGGATCCTCGAACCGCCCGCCCGCGCTGCCTCTCTACCGGCTTCAGCTCGGGAGCGCGGACAGCCGCGCCGGCCCCCCAAAGAAACCGCGAGGCCCGAAGGCTCCCCAGGGCCCCAGGCCGACCTGCAGGCGGCCTCCTGCCCGCGACTGCCGCCCAGGCCCCCTGCGCCGCCCCAAGGCCACCTACCGTGCGGAAGCGCTGCTAAGCAGCCCGCGCGACCAGCGAGCGACTCCCGGCTCGCTAGCCGCCCGGGCCGGGGAGGGAGGGTAGGCAACCGCGTGGGGGCGGGGCCGCGGCGCCGTGACGTCGCTCGGGGGCGTGCCCGGTGCAGCCCCGCCCACGCTGCTTCCCCCGCCCCCTTCGGCCCGCCTCCAGGCCACGCGGTGGGCAGGGCCGCCCCAGGAGCTGACCCTCCGACCCCGGAAGATTTGGTCTGACAGATGGCTTACCCTCGGACCGGCGCTCACCACTTTTCCTCCTGAGACAGCTCTGTTTAAGAGTTCCCTTCTATCTATAAGCTGTGGGTGGCATGATCGCCAAGAAGTGGTGTAAGAGAAGAAATCTAGACTAGACCCTGAGCAGGGTGCATTTATGCTACTGTTAACATAAAACAAAGAAAAAAGAGGGAGGGGATATTCATATATATTCAAATATATCAATAGTTCTCAAGGAGCGTGGTTTTGCCCTGCCCCACCTCACTCCCAGGGACATTTGACAATGTTTGATGACATTTTTGGTTGTCATTATTGGGTGGTGGTGGTGGGGTAGTCATTACTGGCATCTAGTGGGTAGAGGTGCTAAATGTCCTAAAATGACCAGGTCAGCCCCCTCCCTACACTCAATAAAGAACCATTCTAGCCTAAAATGTAGATAGTGCTGAGGATGAGAAACCCTGCTATGCATAAATAAACCAAAACTCCAGGCTGGTAGATCTCAGCTCAGTCTAAGATATTTAACCTCTCTGTGCCTCTGTTTCTCCCTCTGTAAAATGGACACATAATAGACATATCTGTGCACAAATGCATATGCACTGAATACCTGAAGGAAAGAGAGGAAGGAATGGGGCCCTCCTTTTCGTTGTGAATCTTTGTTCTTTGTCCTGTTTGAATTTTTTATTTTTACTGTATGTATATATTACCTATTACTGTATGTATATATTACCTATTATTACAAGTATCTGCAATAGTTACAACCATAATAACAAACACTTTATCTATAAAATTACCTGCTAAGTTTCAGGCATTGCTCTCAACACTTAGTATTTACACACTTACCTTTAACAGCCTTGTTATCCCATCTTACAGATAAGAAAATCAAGGCGTACAGATATTAAGTAAATTGTCCATGGACTGCCATATGTTTCTATTTTTTTCTATAATTTTTATTTATTTATTTATTTTTACAGGGACAGAGACAGAGTCAGAGAGAGGGATAGATAGGGACAGACAGACAGGAACAGAGAGAGATGAGAAGCATCAATCATCAGTTTTTCATTGCAACACCTTAGTTGTCCATTGATTGCTCTCTCATATGTGCCTTGACCGCGGGCCTTCAGCAGACCCGCCAGCAACCTTGGGTCCAAGCTGATGAGGTTTTGTTGTTGTTTTTTTGCTCAAGCCAGATGAGCCCGCGCTCAAGCTGGCGACCTCGGTGTCTTGAACCTGGGTCCTCTGCTCTATCCACTGTGCCACCGCCTGGTCAGGCGGACTGCCATATGTTTCTTCACAGTTCATTCACTCATTCATTCATAGGTCCAATAAATAGTGCCTGCCATGTAGAAAGTGCTGGAACTGATGATGAAATGGAGTCCCCTGCCTTCATGGAGCTCGCTGTTACTGGTCTGGAATCAATAGAACAATATTATTTAGTGTTGATTGTGCACGTTAGAGGTTTTGTTTGACTGAATAGTAGCCCCTGCTGGGTGTTTTGTAACATCCCTTTGTGGGTAGAGAAATAGAGATCAAGAGAAAAGATCTGACTAAGGCATTTCCTAGGTACCCTGTGCTGGACACTGGGAGTTAGCAGTTGACAAGAGGACCTGGGCCCTGTGTCCAAGCTGGGGAAGCTGGACCCTCCAACAGACATTGGGGAGATGGAAATAGGGGGGATTAACCTGGTTCAGGAAGAGAGGGCCAGGGCTGTTTACACTGTGTCTTTACGCTGAGGCCTGAAACTTAGATGAGTTCTTTGGAGAGTACATCCGTCACAGGGACCCACAGGTGCAAAGGTCCACAGGTGCGGCGCCCTGCATGGACTGAAGGGTGGTTAAGACGTGGGGGCAGGGGTGAGAAGAAGTCATAGGAGTCTGCAGGGATTGGATGCTGCAGGCTGTGGGAAGGAGTCGGGACTTCATCTTGAAGCGATAGACGGACATGGAAGGTGTTCAGCAGGGGCAAGACATGGTTAGCTTTGCTTCCTGCAAAGATCCTTTTGGCTGCTGTATACATGAGAACAGGCAGGGAGGCTGGTTTCGAGGCTGGTGAAATACTCCAGGGAAGGCTGGCTAACCCAGGGTGGGGCCGGGGGAGCATCGAGTTCCAGAGATGTTTGAAAGACAGAATTGGCAGATCTTTCACAGGCCTAAAGAAGGGGAACAGAATGATCTGGGTTTTAGATTGCATCTTATCCTTCCAGTCCCCCAAATCAGTGAACTGACTCAGGTCCCAAGCTGGCTGTTACCTCCTTGAGGAAGCCTACCCCCCCACCCCCCTACCCCCACTCCCGCCCCAGGCATCCTGATGGGAGGGACACTGGACAATGCAGCCCAGGAATTTGATGTGACTTTGAAGGCAGATGAAAGAGCTTATTCCTGTCTGCTTTCCCAGTCCTGAATTTCTGTCTTCTCCCCCAACCTGTATCCCCAGTATCTAGACAAATCTGGCACTTGGGAGGTCCTTCGTTAACATTTGTCCAAAGCAGGAAGAATAAATGTGGCATAAGACATGTTAATGCTAAAAATTCTTCCAGCTCTGACATTTGAGGAGATGCTGCCGATGATGATAATTCCGGTGCCTACTATACTCTGAGCACCTTATAACTACTATACTCAAAACCTGCTGAGCTTTTATTATCATTACTCCCATTTTACAGATGAGAAAACAGAGGCTCCATGGGTCATATGACATGACCTAGAGCAACAGCAAGTAAATATCAGAGCCAAGATACAAACTTAGTACAATGGTAGAAGCAGGTGTCCCGGAAATGGGCAGGACGCCAAGCTAGAGGGGCAGGTTCCCTTCTCCTGCTGGAAGGATGTAGGGTTACCATGCCTCGCTGGGTATCCAGCCTTCACAAAGCACTCTGATCTTGGGTATCTGATCCAGTGACTGGCTGTCATGGCAATATGGTTCTAAAGAGATGCTCTCCTCTCCAGAACCTCCTCAAGGCACCTGGTATCATGCCCTTTCCCCAAAACTCAGTTGCTGCGTGTTCATCAGCACACAAAGGATTATGCTTCTGGGTAGTCCGCCCCTACCTGCTGGCATTGTGTCCATGCCTCAATGCCCAAATTTATGGATTGCCTCTTGTTGCCATGGATGATGTCCCATAACCAAGGTGCTTTGTCTTCCCAAAGGCTTGGGACTCAAAGACTCATCATGAGCTGGGATCTAGCAATGATGCCCAGCTTGTCCGGGCATTGCGTTCTGATGCCTGTGTTTAAAACTCATACAGACTCAAAACTCATGCAGAGAGAAGCCCCCAAGAAGGCTGTGAGCAGCCTGGATACTCTGTCAAGTTCAACTCCTCTGGTCACCTCCAGCATCATACTCAACACCCTTTCTTCCACTGAGCACCTGGTGAAGTTGAAACTCGGAACTCGAAGTTTCAGTTTTGAGGCAAAATATGTGACTTTTTTTAAGCTCTGAAGTTCTTCCCCAGGTGGTGAGAAACTCACATTTCAAGAAGCATGTTGGAACTGGGACCCACAGGGAACAACAGGTTTATAACTCTTCTGTCTCACTCCCTCTTGGATTTTTACATGCTATCTTCTTTTACTTGGTTCGTTTTATCTTTGTTGTTTATTTTTGCTTGTGATTTTAATTACTTCTCTGTTTTTTATTACAACATACATAAATTTGTTAACAAAAGTCAAATAAGTGTATTGATAAAACAATAAATTAAAAATAAAGGAATTACTTTCTTCTTTTCTTTCATTTTTTGTTTGTGTTGCCAAGTGTATACATTATGTTTCAGTGATGCTAATAGGTACTTTTATTTCATATAACACCCATGAGAAAATAACGATATTGACAACTCTGAGTTGAAAGTCATCAGATCTAGACTGTGAGTGAATGTAAAGAAGTTTTAGGATTAACTTAACAGATGAATTTCTATTATGTTTTCTTTTTATAAGATTCACAAGATGGATACACTGAAAAAAAAACTATTATGTCTAAATAAGTCCAAAATAGTTTTTTTTTAATTTATTGATTTTAGAGAGATAGAGAGGAGGAGAGAAAGAGAAACACTGATTTGTTGTTCCACTTATTTATGCATTCATTGGTTGAGTTGTGTATGTGCCCTCCTGACTGGGGATCGAACCTGCAACCTTGGCGTATCAGGATGACACCAGCTGAGCTTCCCAGTCTGGGCCAAAATATTTTTCAATAGGTACGGAATACAAATGTTAAGTGATCAGAAAGCAGCTGTGTTTTATTTAAATGGATAATATTTCTCTTTGTCTTTCCTGGATCATAAAATCACGGCGCACCTGCCATCAGTGAGGTCTTAGTGTTAAGGAGATATGGAAGTTGGGTTTGTGTGGCTCATGCTGTAAGGCTTGGCTCCACTACAGTAGAATTTTAGAACTGAACTCACAGACCTTAGGAACTGAGGATGGGAATCTATGGAGCTTGACTTTGGAATCAAAGAATCATGGACACTCAGAGATAAATGACAGAATCTTGGGAAATCATGGAATTTTGGAACCATAGAATCCTGGCATCAAAATCTTAGGGCTGGATGGTCATTAGGGCTGAGCTGTCATCTCACAGACAACAAGACTGCATCCCAGGAAACAGAAGTGATTTGCCCAACACTGCAGCTTCTAACGGTAGAGCAGGGCTGATACAGACGTCTCCTGAGTCCTGCCCAGAAATTCCATCTTCTAGGTGCAAACAGGACAACCTTTCTTCCAGCACAAGATGCAGGGCAAGTTGGAGGGTGCAGGTTGGGAGAGTGAGGGTAGGAGGGAAAGACCTCACAGTATTTCCTTCCCACCCCCTGCTTCTGTCCACATAACCACCAAGCTACTGCTTCCGCCTCACTGAGCTTCACAGGGACCCACCACAAGCACTCTCAGCCTCTGTGCCTTTGCCCGTTGGCTGGGGTAGGGGTGGGGGGTTGCTGAGTACAGTTGTGCAAGTGGAGCACAGCCCTGGGATGCCACACTCACACTGTAGGCATTACCGGTTTACACCAATAATTTCTGGCAGATGGCAGTCAACTGTCTTGAGGAAAAAGCATCTTTTTTTTTTTTTTTTACCATTAGCAGGAACCCCCGCTGTTTGCTCTGCCTGGAATGTCCTCTCCATCTTTCCTTCTCCACTTAGCAAGTTCCTGTTCCATTCTTCAAGGCCTCCTTCAAATATCCCCTCCCCCATGAAGACAACCAACCATGGCAACACTTTGCCCAAGCTTCCTGCATGGATTACAGGTTAATAACACCGATCAATGCTAAGTGCTGATATGGGAGTGTTGCCGGGTACAGATTTCCAAAAAGCCGGCCATGTTTCGTTTGCAGCCGGAAGGATGATACTGGGATTAAAAAAACCCAGGATTAAATAACCCTGAATCAGATACAAGAAAAGAATGCTCTTTTCAATCCTCTCTGATAAAATCAGGGAGGAAAATCTCAGTTTGGTGCCAGCACGTCTTTCAAACCCCTGACACTTGTTAGTCACCCATTTTGTCCAAGAGTGAGCAGGTTGCTGGCTCAGAGCTTTCTGCAGGCAGTGGTGTCTGCTGAGAATTCTCTACCTAGCCCTCTTTCAGTTGTATTTATATATATAAGATTGCTTCCTATTGATGGCATATGATGCTGATTTTCCACTTACCGTCACGTTATAAAGTTTTATTAACAAATCAATGAGTTTAAGCGCCAAAGTGTGAGTCTATTTAAATAAAAATATTAAGTAAATAGCAAAGCAGGTGGTAAGTAGAGAGGGCAAAAAAAAAAAAGTCATGAGAATGGTGCATGAAGGAATACAGTTTTGAAAATACAGGTTTGTTTGGGAGTGCAGCTCTGGAGCCCAACTCTCTTGGTTCAATTCTCCACCTGCTAGTTGTGTGACCTCGGGCAAGTCACTTTCCCTCTCTGAGTCTCCACTCCCTTACTTGTGAAATGGGAATAATTATAATACCAGCCGCCTAGAGTAGTTCAAAAGATATGCCAAGAGGGTGTGTGTAGTGAACTTGGCAGTCTTGATGTTGTGATTATTATGCAGGAAGTCACGTGCCAGCAATGATGGAGGACTCCTGAGGCACACATCTGTTCATAGACTCATGAGACATGTTGGCTTTAGGAACTTTTATTTGCATGGGAAAGACAGGGAAATGGAGCCTAAGGAAGGGGTGAGAGGAGGGAGAAAAAGTGGAGTGCGGACTCGCTCATTTCGGGGGCTCAGCGGCCAGGACTGGGAAGCAGCCCTCAGGATGCCACTGCCGGTCACGCAGGCGGCGCACGGCCTGCATCTGTGGCTGGAAGGCCCCCCACTCGTTCCAGTGCCGGAAGTCACCAGGCTCCAAGAGATACTGGTACCCGCGGTAGCCGGGATACTGATAGCCTACCCAGCTGGGAGGGAAGCAAAAAAGACAGCATAGTAATGGCCAGACTCTCTGTATGCCACCCAGACCCTGGCTTGGACCCGCCAGTTCTCATTTCTCCCTGTAGTATCCTAGAAGGTAGGGATGGTCACCGTGCCCAGTCTGGTTTCAGTTCAAGCCTGCTCAGGTAAGCCCGTGACCTGCCCTGCACTCCAGTACACACACTCAGAAACTGTCCTTCCTCCTCTGACCCCCTGTATGGACCATCTCTTACTCAATATTGTTGGATGTCATCTCACAGATATACTTGGGTCTGCCTGCTTGGCCCTCTGAAGATGGGAACTGAGCCTTACTCATCTCTGCCTCCCCAGTGTGCCTAACTCAGTGCCTAGTGCATTCCCGATGGCTTGAATGCAGGGATACAGGTTTCAGAGAAGAAGAAAGGAATGAGATAAAGGACAGGGCCCTGACAGTATTATAGGAGCTCAGCAAGGGTCTGTGGTGGAGAAGGAGAAGCCTTACATTTGCATAGAGGAGTCCAGGGGTGTCTGGCATGGTTATCTGGAGGCAGGGGATGGACAAAATGACTTCCTTTAGGCATCTAGGTCTCCCGTTTTCTCACAGACATGGGATCATGGGGTTCTGCTTTGAATATTTTAAATCCTGAGAGTTCAGAGCAGAAGAGCCCTTTCATATCAAGGGGTTTGGTGTACCCATTGTATAGATGGCAACGCTGAGATGCAGAGAGGAATATGGGACTCATTCACGTTGGACAGCACATCAGTGACAGAGACAAGGCCCTTTCATTACACAGTCTTGTCTCTCAGAAGTCCTGCTAATTTCCCCAGAGGCTCTGGACTGCTCTGAACAGTCTTTCACGACACATCCAGACTCATCTATCTGCATCAACTCTGTCCACCTTACTTAATTATCCTTTCAGTCCTAATTTTGGGTTTAGAAGCCCCTATTCTCTCCATCTTCCAGCTTTTCAGATCCAACTGTCAGGTTTGTTTACACTGATGTGTAATTCATCAAAGAGTGATTCAGTTTCTCAGAGGAATAAAACTCTGTTGGAATTCTAGCCACCAGCACTGGAAGAACTTGGGAGGGGCAGTGGCCTTTCCTATGTGTCTGATGATATATCCTCTAAGGCAGTGTGGTCCCCAAACCCTGGGCTACGGACTGGTACCGGTCCGTGGGCCATTTGGTACCAGTCCACAGAGAAAGAATAAATAACTTACATTATTTCCATTTTATTTATATTTAAGTCTGAACGACATTTTATTTTTTAAAAATGACCCGATTCCCTCTGTTACATTCATCTAAGACTCACTTTTGACGCTTGTCTCGGTCATGTGATACATTTATTCATCCCACCCTAAAGGCCGGTCCGTGAAAATATTTTCTGACATTAAACCGGTTCGTGGCCCAAAAAAGGTTGGGGACCACTGCTCTAAGGAGCAGAGACTCCAAGTCTGTCTGTGCTTGAAGCAGAGGCTGAGGGCCTGGCAGGAGGAGACTTACGTTCCACTAGAGACTCTCACACTGCCCACGCGGTCACAGAAACCATAGACCCAGAGACTGGGCACATCATCCTCCTGGATCTCCATGGTGTTGCCCTTGAAGTTGGCTCCCTCAAACAGACAGATCTTGTGCTCCTTGGAATCCTGGGGAAGGAGAGACCGAGTCAGGCACTGACAGTCTGAACAGGGCAAAGAGAAGTAACTTAGCGGGGTCTCCTAGATGTTAAGAGTCAGCTCAGACCACTGTGGGACTCTCCCAGGATTGCTGCTAGGAGGGCCTGGAAGGACCCTCCTCACCTGTGAAAACAGGTTATCAGCCTCAACTTCACAGAGTTGTCATGAGCGTTAAATGAGTTAATCCATACAGAGCACTTAGCACAATGCCTAGCATGCACTCAAAAATTTGTACTCATTATTTTTATGACTATAGTCAAGATGCAGAGGCTCAGAGAAGTACGTTCTTGATTAATGTCACACAACCAGTGTGAAAGGAACAGAACCTTTCAGAGAAGCATTTTATTTTTCCAACCCCGTTTGGCACCCCTCTGTCCTCCACTCCCTCTGCTATAACCACACAGGCAAATTTTTAGTGCTTTGTTCACACCCAGTCCTCCTAGCTTCAGAAACTTTGCATTCACTGTTCCCTGAAATGCTTCTCTACCACTCTTCACATGGCTGACTCGGTTCCCATCCTTCAGGTCCTGTCTACTCTGATCACCCCCTGACGCCACCTTCCCCCAACATCAGAGCCCCAGTTCCTCTCTTCTGCTCTCCTAGCCCACTGCAACATCCCTGGGCAGCTTGGACCACAGTGGTTTGCCATAATAGATCGATTTCCGTGATGAGGTTCAATAGCTGCCTCCCATGAGGTCAGGGAGCTTGCCTGTCCTGTGCAGAGTTGCACCCAGAGCCTACAACAGATCCTAGCAGAAGCAGAGTTTCAACCCATAGTGTTCAAGGGCATGACCTTAAGTGGAAGATGTTTGGTTTAGAGATCCTTTTACCTTCCCAGGAGAGGAGGCTGGGAAGGGGTCAGGGAACCCAACGGAGAGGGCACTGAAGCTGTCCAGGGACAGAATGAAGGTGGCCCACAGCAGGATGGAGGCAGGGATAGGGGACAGATTAAACTAGACCGGTGGCTCCCAGCCCTGGCTGCACAGTCTACCTGGGGGGCGTGTCAAACCTAGAGTGCCTGTGCCCCAGCCCCAGAAATTCAAATTTCATTTGTCTGGGAAGGGGTCTGGGCATTGGGGTTTTTTTTTTTCCTAGTAATATATTTGATTTAAAGAAAAACATCCAAAATATTATCATTTCGATTTGTAACCAATATAACAATTAATGAGAGTTTACATTCTTATTGTGCTCTTTTACTACATGTTCAAAGTCTGGTGTGTATGTTACATTCACTGTAACTTGTCCAATTCATCCAAAATTCAAGAGTTCCACAGCCACATATGGCTGTATTTATTGGACAGCCAAGCTGTGGAAGCTACGGGATGCTCTGGCTGACGGCTCTTCCAGATAAGCTCCCTTGACATAGATTGTCATTTAAAGACCCTTCAATGATCTATGAATTCTTACAAAGGGTTCATTATACAGGCTAATCCTTCAGCCTCAAATTCTGAGAAACACATTGGAAATAACCTAGTTGGATAATCCATTAAGATAAATCTGGTGGAGCTCAGACAGCTGGTTATTGGTACCCGATAATCCAAAGTGGACATCCATGAAAACTACTCGGGAAAATTCTCATCTAGGTAGGCAGAAGTTGGTTACCATGGGAATCTGACACTGGTGAGGGAAGATGTAGTTGGCTCGTGAGTCATGAGCAACATACTTCTGGAGAAACTGAATTGCTTAGGGATAACTCCACCTAACCTGGCTTTGTGTCTTCTTTAAGTCATATATTTAACTTATTTAAATGTTATAATTTAATTTAAATGTTATAATTTAGTACATTGTCGTATCACTGAGAAGTTCCAGGTGCCTTTTTCCACAACACCTCTCTTCTCAGACACTATACAAGTTTCAACCTGCATGTCGGATGTTCTAAATGGACACTGGGATTTTCAAAGCTCCCCAGGAAGGTCTAATGTGCAGCCAGGAATTAGAAGGATTACAGAAATAGAATCAAGGAAGGCACTGAAGTTTCTAGTTCCAACAGCTGGGAGGTTGAGTCCACTCTTGCCGGCAGCAGGGAAGGAAATAAATTGGTTTTATGTTTTTCATTTGCCCAGGGCTCCTAGCTGGGGCTGGGCACATCAGAGATGCCTTATGAATCTATGAGCACAAGAGCCCACTGTCCTTGAACAACTCAGGGAGTACCATCCCTCCCTGCCTACCATTCCCTCTTTCTTTCCCTTGCTCACCCCCATGTCCTTGCTTGTTGTCAGACCTTAAACCTGCTCCAGCCCTCCTCACTGACCCCCCCCCAGGCCCCGTCCAGGAGCCACTCACCATCCTGACGGGTCGGAAGGACATGAGCCGGTCACTGCGGTAGCTGCTGGACCAGGTGTCCCAGCGCGGGTACTCACCCTTCTCCAGGACGAACATCTCCCCCCGGAAGTTGGATTGCTCAAAGGCGACCCAGCTGGATGTGAGCGACATGGGGTGGGTAGGGAGGGCCAGGAAGGGCAAAAGCAGAAAGGAGGGAAATTGTTAGCAGAAGCCCCTTACCCACTTGCAAGGTAGCCCCAAGGACAGTGGTTTGATTCTAGTCTGTGCCACTTCCTGGCTTTGTGACTACAGGCAAGTGACTTCACCTCTATAAGCCTTCATTTCCTCGTCTAATACACCTAGCTTCCTGGAGCTGCTGAAGAATTAAATGAGACAATGTGTGTAATTAAGTGAGTAAAAACTTTCCCCGGATGTAGGATTCATGTATGATTTAAGTACTAGGAGGACGTGGTGTAGAAGACCACATAAGAAGCCATTTTCTTTTAAACCTGATGACAGCTAGGAGAAAGTCTCTACTGGGTGCCAATGTGTCCTGAACATCAATCTCTCTTTTTGTAACAAAGGAAGAACAGGCACTAGCACTGAGCCTCGAGCAGGTAACAGCACAACAGCATTGCTCCATGTTGATCTTATTAATTTTAATGGGCAACCTTTTACTTACAGCAAGTGATACCAGCTTGCCACCTGTAAAAATGATGTGCAGGTTCTTCTAAAATATATTTATTTCTGTTTAAAAAGGGTCATCTAAATGAAATATATTAAGTAAAAGTAGTCCTCAAGGTACAGAGGTAAGGGACAAATTGATACAGGTGATTGAATCATATGTTTGGTAAGGACTGGCCTGGTGTAGAGAAAGACCCTCAGTAATTAGTATACAGGCAGGAGGAGGGAAGTGGTAATAATATCTACTTTTCAGAAGCCTATGAGAATTAAATGTGATCAGGCATAGGAAGGTGTTCAGCCCTCAACACTAACTACAAGCTTGAAATCAAAGGGGAGTTTTGCCTGCCTTTCACCTCCCTGCAGCCTGATTAAGAATGGGAAGTGAGGTTGTGTTCGAAGGACCAGGGACTCTGGAGGAGATGGGATGATCCCCGTTTCACTGATGAGAAGGCTGAGACTAAGGGGCCCTCTAATCTTTGCTCTAGACGTGGTCTCAGGAATAAAAGGGGACACTGGTATCAGTTATGGTCACCCTGGGGGCTGCTGGGAGTTTCCTCTGCCCAGAAGGAGATAAGGAGATAGGGTAGAGGGTTGGGCCACCACCATAGACTGAAACAGAATGTGTCCCAGGAGCCTCAGGTCTTGTGTGAGGAATGACCCAACCCATACTAGAGTGACAGAACTGAAGATGCAGACATATCCTCCCAGAATAGAGTTGAATCTGCCTCTGCCCTGTCTGGTCTGAAGTAGACATGAAAAGGATTGGATGGATGAATGGATGGATGAATTGATGGTTGAGTGGGTGGGTAGGTTGAGTGGATGGGAAGGTGGTTTGATGGATAGATAGGTAGATGGCTGGATCTATGGATGACTGTACTGATGAATGGATGAATGGTTGCATGATGGAGAATGGATGGTAGAAGGAAGGATAAGCAGATGGATGAATAAATGGATGAAGAATAAATGGATGGAGAATAAATGGATGGATGGAGAGATGGATAGATCTATAGCTGGATGACTGGGGAGGGAAAGGGATCCTTGGAACATGGTGCCATGTAGGAGTGAAAAGCATAGGCGTTTAAACAGAGAGACCTGAGCTCTAATCCCAGCTCATCATTTATTTCCTGTGTGACTTTGGGCAAAAACTTAAGCTCATTAAGCCTCAGTAAGAAAGGAAATGACTGCATCTACTCTGTCAGGATGTTATGAAGGTCTAAAAAAGGAATGCACATAACAAGTCCAGCACAGAGAAAGCATAATATATGATTGAAGAGAGAGGGAGCCTGCTGAAGGTCTGAGCTCAGGGAAAAACAGACAGTGATGTGGTTTTGCCACCCTAGTCCCCCATCTTCTTCACAATGCCCAGAGAGGATCCGTTACATGACTGAGAAATTTTAAATATTGATTTCAGCTTCTTTTCTCATCTCCTGTGGCTCATTTGAACCTTAGGAGCAAGGAGAGAGAGACACAGAGGAGGAATCTTAACTTACAGACATGGAAACTGAGGTTCAGAAGGGTTAAGTCACCTGCTTAAAGTCACATGATGGTGGCAGGTGGCAGGTTGAAATCTCCTAGGTTTCAGGCAGGCGTGCTCCTGTGCTGAAGTCACACCTCTCCTCCCCTTCCCTTGCCAACCTCGACCTCTCCATCCATTTTCCCATCATCGTTTTCCCCATATCCTTGCTGGTCCTGACACAGGCCAGGGACCCTGCGCCATAAGCTCTTATCTCTCCCCATCAGGCGCAGCCCCGGGACACACACCAAACACCAGCTGCATCTTTATTTGAAGAGAAATACTTTGGGTTTGAGTCACTGGCACTAAAAAAAGCCTAAAAACCCAAACTGGCCATATCCAGTGTCTTCTGCTCCCAGTTGGGCTTTGGGATGGAGGTGGGGCCAAGGCTGTGTTGACCACACTGAGGGTGGCAGTGGTTGCAGGATATAAAAATGTGCCCACTGTTCTACACTCACCCAGGGTGACTCAGCTAAACTCACAGGGCAATGGGGAAGGCTAGTAATCTTCACTGTCACCTGTCACGTTTGGGCACCCACGAAGTGCCAGACCCAAGCCGTATTATCTCTTTCAGGGCTCAGGATAAATCAGTGTAGAGTCATGGAGACTGTTAATCTCCCCATTTCAGAAATGAGAAAACTGAGGCTTGGAGACTGAGCAAGGTCTTGGGGAGTTGAGACTGGAACCCAGGTCCATCTGAGTTTGAAGCCCACCTCTGCTCTTTGTATTGCAAAGAGCCTCCAAAAGCTGGGCGCACAGTCTGAACATACCCTCTTGGGGGTTTACAGGCTGGGGATACAGACAGTAAAGAGTCCACATGGGTCTTGTCCTGTGCCCTAATTTCAGTCCACAGGGGTTGCGGCTGGTGCAGTCACTATGTACAGGGGACAATTATTCCTGCTTCATATGGGGGTCACTAAGGTTCAGGGAAGCTTAGGGAGTTGGGGCAGGCCAAGGAGCAGGTGATAAAAAGAGTACTGTGGATGAAACTGAGTAACTGGAATTGAACCCAGACTCTGCTACTTGCCAGTAGGTGACTTTGGCCAAGGGACTTAACCCTTCTGAGCCTCAGTTCGCCCATCTGTCAAATAGGTATAAGAATAGCCCCTCCCTCATACAGTATTGTATGATCATCAAGGTAAAGTCCCCAGTCTGTGCCTGGCACCTAGTGGGTGCTCAACAGATACTTATTATTACTCTTAGGGCTGCTTGGTGCCCAGGAGAGGAGACAGCTGACAGACACTGGCTCTCTGGTCTCCTGCCCGCAGTGACAGGAAGGGAGCTTCTAATAGTAGAAGTAGCATTTCTCTGGGGCCCAGAGTCACGCCATGCTGTCAGTGTGACGTTATGATAATCAAGTCACCTCTCTGAGCCTCAGTTCCTCATCTGTAAAATGGGAAGGAGAGTAAGAGCTCCCTCTCCTCCCTCTTGGGTTTGAAACAAGGACTGAAATAATGTACAGTATGTGTCTCCACGAGTATGCGGGCAGGCACTGAGCAGGCACCAGTAACTGGCCATGTTGCTGTGTTATTATTATTTTACTCTGGCGGCAAGAGTGCCCCTCCCCTGCCTGACACTCACGGTCCAGAGGTGACGATGAGGCTGCGCACTCTGTCGAAGCCGCGGTCTCCTAGGTTCAAGCACTCCCCAGAGAATTCCACCCGATGGCCCTGGAAGTTCTCCTGCTCAAAGGTCACCAGCTGGAGGAGAGAAGCCCCGAGCCCAGGGTAGGGTGGGGGTGGGGGGAGTAAAGTGGGAGCAGAGTGAGTGGGGAGGAGAGCCTCCAAACTGGAGAGGTTCCAGGTAAAAAAATTCATTGCATTCTTATATAAGTGAAAGCAAGTCACACACAGATCACACGAGAGTGTGCCATGAGCCAAGGTCTGTGAAGTGACCCTGTCATCCTTCCCTGCACCTGAACTTGATATCTGCACCATTGTTAGGAACTGATGGGTCTTCCTTCCAGGCCTTTATCTGTGCTGTTCCTTCTGCTTGGAATGCCCTCTCCAACACACAACCCCATCCCAGAGCTCAGGCTTCCTTTCCTGTTTTAGGCTCAGCCATCACCTCCTCCAGGAAGCCTTCTCTGATGCCCTCTCTTTAGGTGGGCTTGGTTGAGTGCCCTTTACTGTTCTCACTCACTATATAGTCACACTGCTTCCCATGTGGGTGTCTCTCTATGCACCCCTCTCCCTCTTTACTGAACCCCTCTGAAGACCAAGGGCTCCTCCAGGGCAGGGTGTGGGGTTCATCCATTTCTGTGTCTCCAGCTCCAGCCGAGAACCTGCCACAGGGCTGATTCTTAGAAAGACACTTGCCCATCTACCTGCCACAATGCAGGGGGCCCAGGAGCAGGCCCCCCTGTGCGAACATCGGCTAATCCCCTCCCCTCACTAAGTCCTCAGTGTTGCTTATTATCCACTTATTATCCCAAGTTGGGAAAACCTGGATAATTCAGTGGAGAGTCATGGAGACTGTTAATCTCCCCATTTTAGAGATGAGAAAACAGGCTTGGAGACAGAGCAGGGTCTGGGGGAGTTAAGGCTGGAACCTTGGTCTGTCTGAGCTCAAAGCCCATCTCTGCCCTTTGTACTGTAAAGAGGCCCAAAATGCTGGTCACACAGGCTGAGCATATCCCCTTGGGGTATTCACTTGAACAAAGCCTCAGTTTTCCCAGGTATAGAAGGAGGAGGCTCACATACCCTTGTTAGCACTTGTCCAACCAAGAGAAACTCCTGCCCCAGGAGACATAGATAAGAACACCCTGTCCCTGCTGTTTCTCAGAGCAAAGCTAGAGACCTCCCAAATGGTTCTCAGGGGTGACTGAAATACCAGACAGCGGCCAAAACGAATGACCCACAGCAATTCACAACAATATGGGTAACTATTAGGGATCTCAGAGTGAGGGATAAGAAAAGAGAAAACCCAGCATGATTACATATGACATATTTCAATAAATTAAAAACGCACAAACAACAAAATTCTTTAAAGGAATGATGGCTAAAACTACAAAATGCAAGCAAGCAGATGATGGCCAGGGATGAGGCTGGCAATTGCCTTGAGGAGGGCTGGAGGGCGGTGGCCTCATGAGGGACATTTTAGAGAATTTTTACCAAGTCCTGGCTTTTCATATGGGTGGTGGGTTTGTAGGTCTGTGTTAAAAATTAAATAAAAAATTAATGGTCCTGGCCAGATAGCTCAGTTGGTTAGAGCTTTGTCCCCGATACGCAGAGGTTGCCGGTTGGATTCCTGGTCAGGACACATACAGAAACAAACAGATAAATGTTTTCTCTCTCTCTCTCTCTCTCTCTCTCCCCCCCCCCCTTTCCTCTCTCTCTCTAAAATCAATAAATTTTAACAAATTTAACAGTTAGGTAAGTAACTACATAATAAAAGCCGGCACCTGAGGCCGAAACCAAACCCAGCCCAGCCCCAGGGGACAGGCTGCTGTTGCTCTCAGGCAGCCCTTGCCGTCTCCCCAACTGCTTGCACAATTCTCAGGGGGGCCCAAGGCCATCCTTTGCCCTAGGGCAGTGGTCCCCAACCTTTTTTGCTCCATGGACTGGTTTAATGTCAGAAAAATATTTTCACAAACCGGCCTTTAGGGTGGGACGGATAAATGTATCACGTGACTGAGACAAGCGTCAAGAGTGAGTCTTAGACGGATGTAACAGAGGGAATTTGGTCATCTTTAAAAAATAAAACATCGTTCAGACTTAAATATAGATAAAACAAAAATAATGTAAGTTATTTATTCTTTCTCTGCGGACAGGTACCAAATGGCCCACGGACCGCTAATAGTCCATGGCCCGGGGGTTGGGGACCACTGCCCTAGGGAACCTTTGGGGACAGATAGTTCCTGCTGCTAAGCCTGCCCACTTTCTTCTCTTCTTTTGCTTCTGGTTTCCACAAACTCTAAACACGTGCTTGTGTGGGTCAGAGACTGGCAGGAGGAAGCGTGGGGTGGAGCTCAGAGCCCCCCCCCCCAGGTCCTTACCCTGTAGCTCCCAGGAGGCATGTCCCCCACTTTGGTAGTGGGTACCGGCATGGAGGCTGGAGCCAGGGCGGGGCCGGGGACCGGGGCCGGTCCTGCGGGCGGGGCCCCCTTCCCCTTGCTCTCCGGCCCTGGGTTCCCCGCAGCTGTTGTGGAGGCCTTGGCAGGCTGAGACATGGTTCCCACCTGCAAACGTCTGTAAAGAAACCTTTGACCGAGGTTAATTTGAGAATGCCACCCTCAAGCTGCCTCCCCACTCTCATTCCCCCACGACCCTGTGTTTTCAGGCTCCGTCCAACCTGTTTTTTTTTTTCTCCTTGTAAAACATAAGCCTCAAAGTTTTTCTGGCCTGACCTCCCTTTTCAGGTAAGAATTTCCTGACCACAGACCACAAGCATCCCTGATACGCCTTCCTCCGGTCCCTCCACCAGCCATGCCTTCCTCCTAACCCCGATTCCCCTGCCGTGTTCTTTCCTTACTAAACCTTATAGTTTTTCACAGCACTTATACTTTACTTGTGCAGCTTCAACCTGCCTCGCCATGTTAATAACAGGAACCCACATTTAGGGGTACTGTAGATATGCCAAGCTCAGCCACGTGCAGTAATGAACTCCTCTGTTCTCACCCGAACTGTGCTGTCTCATCCCTCTGAGCAATCTGAAGCCCAGAGAGGGAAAGCGACCTGCCCAAGCCCACACAGCCACTAAATAGTAGGACTCCAATTTCAGCTACCAATTTACCATAGGTAGCTAGATTTTATTATTTTTTTTGTATTTTTCTGAAGTTGGAAACGGGGAGAGACAGTCAGACAGACTCCCGCATGTGCCCGACCAGGATCCACCCGGCACGCCCACCAGGGGCGACGCTCTGCCCACCAGGGGGCGATGCTCTGCCCCTCTGGGGCGTCGCTTCTGTTGTGCCCAGAGCCACTCTAGCGCCTGGGGCAGAGGCCAAGGAGCCATCCCCAGCGCCCGGGCCATCTTTGCTCCAATGGAGCCTCGGCTGCTGAAGGGGAAGAGAGAGACAGAGAGGAAGGAGGTGGGGGGATGGAGAAGCAAATGGGCGCTTCTCCTATGTGCCCTGGCCGGGAATCGAACCCGGGACTTCTGCACGCCAGGCCGACGCTCTACCGCTGAGCCAACTGGCCAGGGCCCATAGGTAGCTAGATATTAATAAAGAAAGAGAGCAAAGGAACTTGGACGTTAAGAAGCCTAATTAACTAGGAAGCTGAATTGGACAATAAGCCTGATTAAGTCTGAAAGTTACAGCTTCAGACACCCCAGGGGATCGTAGCATTGCCCCGCCAAGGGGATTAACACTCCTCCCTCCCCTGTGTAGGGAGGAAGTACCAGCTTTCCAATCTCCCCAGGGTATAACCAGTCCACTTGCCCAGACTCTGGTGGGCAGGAATGAACAATAAAGGGGAAAGTCTCCCACTGGACGCATGCCCAGTAGAAGCCAAAATGGTGACCATAAAGGGGAGGAGCCTAGCCTGGGAAAAGCATCATGGGGACACAGAATCCCCAGATGACTTAAGAAATAGATTGATTAGGGGGAAGGACCCAACACAAGCCCACGAAAGATTGGGGAATTGATGGGTTAGTTTGAAAGAGAACCTGGTCCTTCCCAAGCCCAAGATAATATAATCAGCCTAACCAAGGTGAGCTCTCTCTCACTGTCTCTCTAGTGCCATAACATGCTCATACCCCATTCATTCTCATGTTCTCTCTCCATAACAGCCATGTGGCCCTAGCAGCTGTGGGTTCCAAGTGCAGCTCCAAGCACAAGCTTGGGTAAAGCAATACCATGCCAGCTGGAGTGCAGTCGGGAATAGAGACTATGCTAGCTGGACAGGAACAAAGGCTGAACTGGATTAAGCTTTGATATGGACTAAACCAATGGCACAAATTTCTGGACATTGACCCTATTTCTAGGCTTGATGAAGACAAAACTGGGCTTTTTCCACAGTGGGTGGGATGGAGCTGAGACACCAAGTGAGAGCAGCCTTGCATTTCTATCCCAATAAATCTTACCACAACACCTCAACTTCTGGTGTGCGGGTCCCCAGAAATGCTTTTCTCAGGACTCATGAATAGAGCCCATTTCCCCCGGCAACAGATGGACCCAGCAACAGGGTTAATAAAATGCTCTGTCATTTACTTGTTCTGACTTATTCATCCCTCTGTCTCCAGCACTTGGTGTAGCCCCTGGCACATCTGAGATCTCATCTAACATCTGTTCAGAGAATGAATGAATGCCCGTTCCTGTCTCATTTCCCAGTCAAACTGCTGCCTCAGGCATTCTCTGGGAATGAGTGTGTGGGTGCAGATCCAGGCCTGGTACTGGGGAAGAAAGGACGTCCCTGGAGGACCTCTCTAGTGCATGTCGGGGGTTCTAAAATGAGGACTGTGGCTGTGTAGGCGTTGGGTGGAGAAGGCTCTGGTCAATTGCAGTGGTTCCTTGTTGTTTTGGGGTCTTGGACATCTTTGAATGTTTGACAAATGCCTTGTCCTTGTCCCCAGGGGAAAAAAGCCCCCTTTAATTTTAGAGATAATTTCCAGGGATTCGAGGACCCCCCTGACAACACTGATTGAGACCCTGTGGTCCAGCGGAGTGCAGAGCCACACCCCCCCTTGTGGTCACTCTGGGGTGTGCTGCCCACCATGGGCAGGCCAGACATCTGGGCCACATTTGTGGCTTCCAGGCTGTTGCTTACTCCCCTCTGTCAGTCTGTGAATCAACCTTCCCCTGGGCTGGTAGTTAGGCTTGTTCCTTGCTGGAGATATGTTCCTATTCATTTCTCCTCCCCCCCACCGTTTCTGCTTCTCTCTTCCCCAGGATCCCGCTTGCTCTGTATCTCTGTCTAGCCCTCCGTCTGTTCTCTATTACTGCATTTTTTCTCTTTTCTCCTCCCTCCCTCTATCCCTTTCCCTTAATCGTCCTGTCTAACTCTCTTCTGTAACTGCTCTCTCTGCCTCCCACCACCTCTTCTCTCCCCCCCCCCCCTCAGCTCCCAGCAGTGTGGTGGGTTTCCTCTTACCTGGCAACCTGCTATTTCCTGCTGGAGGACAGGCAGATGGGCGGGTGGGTGCTGTGGCGACGCAGGGCCGACCCCCCATTTTATAGTCTGGCAGACACCAGGCCCTATGGTCAGGGGCACAAAGAGGGAGCTGGCTCAGCAGGCCCGGGGCGTGGAGTGGGGGGCCTGAGGCCGCAGGCTCACTGGGATTACTGCAGAGGGAAGCATTTTCCATTGTGAGCCCAACACACACAGCAGAAACCCTGATCAGCAAGGCCTTCACCTGGTTCCCACCCTGGTGCCTCGCACTAAAACCCCAGCCTGGGTGGACCCATGGGGTCTCTGCTGACTGCCAATCCTGGGGCAGTGAAAAGGGGATCCCCTGGAAGGTGGGAGACGTGGATTTGAATACTAACTCAGCCACTATGTGCTGTGTGGCTTTCGGCAGGCGTCTACTCTTCAGGACCTCTGCGACAGCAGTTATAAGCAGGCAGGGTCCCATTGGATGCTGAACAGGAAAGGTGACAATGAGAACAGGAGAAGGGCAAATACTTTGTAAAGACATATGTGGGTACAATACCCACAGCCCCACTTACTGAGAGCTTACTGGGAGCTCAGCACAGCACCAAATGCCTGACTCTCGCCATATTGGTCAACCCCCAGGACAACCCACCTTATCTGGTACTTTTATTATACCCATTTCACAGATGAGCAAAGTTAGGGCACAGTGAGGTCAGAGCCAGGAACCAGCCCAGGCAGGGGGGCCTGTATGCTTCACTTTCATGATGTCCAACCTTGGCCTTGGCTTCTAGATATAGGGTTAGGGCTAGTGGGGTGGATCTCCTTGTGCTCAGAGGGCTAAATATTTAAAGCCTGGGTCTTGTTGCTCTGATCACATTGGGCCTAGATTCCTTCCCCCACTTTTTCCTGGTCTGCCCATAGACCCTCTCCCCATCATTTGACTCCAGGGACAGAGCTAATGGCCAGGAATAAGATTGCCCATCTTGGAGCTTCTTCTGGGAGGTCCTCAACTCCACCACAGCCTGTCACCCCTGAGCCCAGGCACCTGGCACAGGGCCTGGCATAGAGTGGGCCCTTGATCCATTTGGGGGGACTAAATGGTCACAGTAGATCATAGTGGAAGGTGGGGTACAGAGGGAAATAGGGAAACTGAGATGGGGAGAGAGAAGTGAAGACACTGATTGGGAGAAGTGTAGAGTGACAGAGAAAGGTAATGGAGACAGAAATACAGAGGGGACAGGGAAGGGACAGACAGTAAAGGAGAGACAGGAAAGAGACAGAGAGACAGACACAATAGAGCAATAGACTCAGAACAATAGAACAGATACCAGAAGTCCTAGTGTCCAGTTCCCACATTTCCCCAGTGGAGAGACTGAGCCCAGGTAGAATAAGGAACTTAAACAAGGTCACATGGCCACAGCAGAGCTAGGCCTGAAGGGACCCAAAGGAACTGCTGAGCCAGGTGGGCCTGCAGTCTGACTCCCCAGCCCCAGGTGGGCTATGGGGCGAGGGGGATTGCTTAGGTTCCTGCTTCTTCTGCAGAGGTCCGGGGACCCCCATTCCCTCTGGAGCCCCGCTCTGCCTTGAGATCACTGTGGCCTTGGCCAGCCGTTTTCTGTCCCTCCGCTTCACCCAGCACCCCCTCACTCCCCAGGTGCTCCCTCAGTCTTTTATCCTGGGACAAGGTCTGGGAGGCAGGCAAGGACGCAGGATGGGACAGCCACTGGAACGGGGCCAAGATACATAGATGGTGGAGGGTCACCCACAAGCCTGGGCTTCAAGGCCAGGCCGTCTGGGGCAGTTTCCTGTCTCCCGTGGTCATGGGGCTTCCTGCCAAAGAGTAGGCGCAGAGGTGGGGGATAGCCCCCCCCCATGCTGGGGGGCTCCATTCTGACCTGGCTTCTGTAATTCTCACTACGATGGTGGGGACTCTTGCAGATGAGAAAACGGATGCAGCTCCCTCCCCCTTCTCTCAGCCTGTTTGCTCATCTGTGAAATGGAATTGGAAAGTCACATCTTTTTAACTCCAGACCAAAGCTCTTAAAACTATGTACTATGAATAATGATTTAATAGCAATCATGTTTATTCTTTGCGATGATGATGGCAATGATGATGGAGGCACAGAATACCTTTTATGTTCCAAGAGCTGTTCACGTGTAATTCTCGTTTCCCCTCACCATACCTTTCTCTCTTAGGCCAAGCCAATTTACCTTGTTGTACCCACTTTACACATGAGGAAACTGAAGCTCGGAGAGATGAAATAACACGCTCATGGTTACTCAGCCAGCAGGAGCAGGATGCAAACCCAGGCAGTCTGGCTGCAGAAGCCACATTCTTAGCCTTTCATCTTCAAGGCAACCCTTCACTAAAGTCATGCATTGGATGGGCTGCTTTTAACTGAGCCCTCCCAGTGGGACAAATGTTGCCACTTACTTTATACGCCGTGGGCTGAGATCGGACATCCTCCAGGTCACCCCAGATGTTTATAGAGGAAGAACTGGATTTCACCCAGAATTGTCTGGTCTCTGCCGTGCTGTTTCCCACGCTGTGAGAGTCCCCTGTTAGGTCAAATGAGAAGGTGGGAGGGTGGGAAGAGGAACTGGATGGAGCCAGCAGGCCCTGTGCAAAGAGGTGGCCTCTGCACAGCGCCACATATTGTTGCTACATGGGAATGAATGCAGGTCAACTTTCCAATCTCTGAAGACAGTTTCTAAATCTGGACTTTTCTGTGGAACTTCCAGGCTTTTATAACCAGATGAAAACTTTAAGAGTGTTTTTTTTTTTTTTTTTTTTTTAACAGACTAGGTCAAAGAAATCATGCTCAAAGCGAATTCAACAAACCCTGGCTATTTGGCAGGTGAGCTACAGTTTACAAAGCATGTTGGCACCCACCACCTCTTTTATTCTGCGCACAGAGCTATCTGACCGTCCCTTTGGGCTTCGTGGACCCTGGAGGCCCTGGCCCAGCCCACCTTTCCTGCCTGGTTCTCTTTGCTCCCCTTCAGGGTCCCTGAGCTCCAGCCCTTTCTCGTACACACATACCATGTTCCCACTTCCGTACTTTTGCTTAGAAAATAATTTTCTTCCATCTCACATTGTGCAAATTCTCCTTACCCTTCAGAGTCTAGTTTAAATGCCACCTCCAAGAGGAAGCCTACCCTGATTGCCCCTGCTGGAAGAAGAAGAGGTATAGGCATTTGTCAAATGTTCATTCTGTGCCAGGCATGTGACATAACATCACAACAACCTAGTGATGTTTATTCTTGTCCCATTTTATAGGTAGAAACTGAGGGAAAATGACCCACTGCCGGAAAGAACCAGGTTTGTGGACTCCTCGTCCAGTGCTCATTCTCCTGCTCCAGTCAGGGGTCCCACGGAACTGATTAAAGGCTGACCTTCCTCCTCTTGCCTCCTTTGTGGCTAATCCCTGAGGGAGGCCACGTGTCCCTTTCCCTCCCAGCTGAAGCCCATGGTGCTGACACCTCTCTACTGGGACTTCAGCCAGGGCTGCCTTTTGTTTCTGCCGCTTACTTGCTGAGTTGGGGCTTTGTCTCCCAGAGGCCCTCTCCCCTCCCTGCCTATAAGAGCCTGACCTTGGCTGGTCCCAGGTCTGGCATATTCTGTGGGTCCTTCTCGGTAAGTCCCAGGCTTGGAGAAGGGATAGGATCTAAGCTCTGAGTAAGTATCCTGAGGGGAAGGGGAACCCAGGTCCCCAATCCTGGGGACATCATTATGTCATCCTGCCTGTCTTCCTCATCTTCACCTAGGCCCGGCCCAGACATCAAGACTAGTACCTGCTACCGTGGCTCAGAAACAAAATTACTCTTGTATTCTACAAGAGTTGCTTCAATTTCCACCATGCGAGTCACCTGTTGGGTTCAGGTGCTGTCTTTGGGAGGCTTTCTTCAGATGGGCACCTTGGCACTTGCCAGGGTGATGCATTCACCCCTACCCCAGCAGCCATAGAAAATTTTCCAAAGTGAGGAGAGAAAACAGCACAGATCGGGTTCAGAGGCAATGAGACCCAGGGCGTGTGAGTTTTGAGATGGTGAAAGGAAGAAAGCAAAGAAGATGGTGTTGGGAAGGAGAGGAGCTGGCCAGAGCTGCACTGTGCCCTAGCCCAGGCACATCTGGACTTCATCTGGAGCCCTGTCTTGCTTAGATGTCAGTGCCAAGGAAGATAGCACAGTCGAGGCTAAGGTTCTCCTGTTCTCTTCTCGTGTAGGAACGAAGCAATATGACCTTGCAATGCACCAAAACAGCGGGACACTGGAAGGTAGGAAGAGGCATGGGTGGTGTCTGGAAAGTGGGGTACAGGTCACACTCAGCTCCAGGAGACACCCCCAGACCTTCATTGAACCCCCACCTCACACCTGGGGCCATTGTGAGGGCCCATTTTACAGAGGATGGAATCGATGTTCAAAGAGGAGAAGGGACTTAGCCAAGGTCCCAGACAGGGCCTTGAACTGAACTTGGGTCTCCTGGCCTCCCAATTTAACCATTACACTCTCTGGCAGAGGTAGCAAACTGGTGATTGCACAGTCTTTGGGCACAATTTCTTTAACCTACTCTTTGTTTAAAACAAAATAGAAAAGAAAAACCTTTACAACTGTTATCTGCTTATAAAAACTTGGAAGGTCCACAGAAAAGCCCAGATTTAGTGATTGTCTTCAGAAATCAGAACGTTGGCTTGCATTCCCATGTAGCAACAATAGGGGGTGCTGTGCAGAGTCCACCTATTTATGCCGGGCCTGTGCACTCCAGTTCCTGCCAGCCCTCACCCTCCTTACCTGTCTGGGCACTGGAGGCATATGAGTTTGCAATCCCACTTTATCTGTCCTGCCTCATCCTGAGTCGTGAGGTGAACTCCTAACCCCTCCCTCTTCCCCCATAGGACTCTGATGTATGTCTCCACCTATTCTCTCTGTCATAGATTGTGGTGTGGGACGAGGAGGGCTTCCAGGGCCGGAGGCATGAGTTCACCACTGAGTGCCCCAGCGTGCTGGAACTTGGCTTTGAGACTGTGCGATCTTTGAAAGTGCTGAGTGGAGCGTGAGTCCAGGGGTGGGGTGAGAGGGGATGGGACTTTTAGATGTTTTAAGCCTTATCTTCCCAGGCTGAACTTCTCCGTGGGTCTGAAGCTCTGGGGAGTGTGCAGGACGACCTTGTAAGGTTATGTGCACTGCCCAAAGGTAGGGGGCGCCATTCACACAGATCCTGCCCGCCGAAAGAGACAACACTCCAGGCGCTGACCTTGAGAATGCAGGGCCCGGACTGAAAAGCCCCACTTGGGCATACATAGAAAAGTAACATCATTTGCCCCAAACAGAAGAAAACTATAAAAATATAGTTTTAAAAAAAGAAGCTATTAACCTTTAGTTGAATATTGTTGCTTGACTGACTCTCTGAGCACATGTTGTTTATATTTCTAAAGAGAGTTTCATGAGATGTACAAAGGTGTTAAGAACACACCAATACCATATTGAGACATTTTAGACCAGCATCCTTCAGTAGAACTTCCTGCAGTGATAAAAATATTGTACATCTTCACTGTAGGTTTTGGAACCAGGAGCCATGTATGACCACGGAGAGCTTGAAATGTAGCTAATGTGAGTGACTAAAGGCTTGATGTTAATTTTTTTTTTTTTTTTTTGTATTTTTCTGAAGCTGGAAACGGGGAGAGACAGACAGACTCCCGCATGCGCCCGACCAGGATCCACCCGGCACGCCCACCAGGGGCGAAGCTCTGCCCACCAGGGGGCGATGCTCTGCCCCTCCGGGGTGTTGCTCTGTGGCGACCAGAGCCACTCTAGCGCCTGGGGCAGAGGTCAAGGAGCCATCCCCAGCGCCTGGGCCATCTTTGCTCCAATGGAGCCTCGCTGCGGGAGGGGAAGAGAGAGACAGAGAGAAAGGAGAGGGGGAGGGGTGGAGAAGCAGATGGGCGCTTCTCCTGTGTGCCCTGGCCGGGAATCGAACCAGGGACCCCTGCACGCCAGGCCGACGCTCTACCACTGAGCCAACCGGCCAGGGCCAATTTTTTTTTTTTTTTTTCCATTTTTCTGAAGCTGGAAACAGGGAGAGACAGTCAGACAGACTCCCGCATGCGCCCGACCGGGATCCACCCGGCACGCCCACCAGGGGCGACGCTCTGCCCAC
The DNA here is from genome assembly GCF_036850995.1 of Saccopteryx leptura. Classification (NCBI taxonomy): domain Eukaryota; kingdom Metazoa; phylum Chordata; class Mammalia; order Chiroptera; family Emballonuridae; genus Saccopteryx; species Saccopteryx leptura. The sequence goes on along the minus strand of NC_089504.1, from coordinate 234,498,898 downwards.
CAGGGGGCGATGTTCTGCCCATCCTGGGCGTCGCCATATTGCGACCAGAGCCACTCTAGCGCCTGAGGCAGAGGCCACAGAGCCATCCCCAGCGCCCGGGCTATCTTTGCTCCAATGGAGCCTCGGCTGCGGGAGGAGAAGAGAGAGACAGAGAGGAAAGCGTGGCGGAGGGGTGGAGAAGCAAATGGGCACTTCTCCTATGTGCCCTGGCCGGGAATCGAACCCGGGTCCTCCGCACGTTAGGCCGCAGGGCCAATTTTTTTTTGAAGTTTAAATTTAATTGGCAACATGTGGCTAATGGCTACTTTATTGGTCAGAAGTTTTTAGAAGGTTGGAAAGTATAGTGTGTCCGTAAAGTCATGGTGCACTTTTGACCGGTCACAGGAAAGCAACAAAAGACGATAGAAATGTGAAATCTGCTCCAAATAAAAGGAAAACCCTCCCAGTTTCTGTAGGATGATGTGGCAGCATGTGTGCATGCGCAGATGATGATGTAACACAATGTATACGGTGGAGCAGCCCACGGCCATGCCAGTTGAGATGTGGATGGTAGGAAAGTTCAGTGTGTTCTGTGGCTCACTAAATTCAAATCCGTGACCAAAGTGCAACATGAATATCAGCACTTTATAATGAAGCGCCACCACATAGGAATAACATTACTCAGTGGGATAAGCAGTTGAAGGAAACTGGCAGTTTGGTGGAGAAACCCTGTTCTGGTAGGCCATCAGTCAGTGACTAGTCTGTAGAGGCTATATGGGATAGCTACCTAAGGCACCCTAAAAAATCTGTGCATGAGCCCACATTGAACTGCACTGAATAGGTATGAAACTAGGAGAGTTTTCATTTTATTTGGTGCAGATTTCACATTTCTATCGCCTTTTGTTGCTTTCCTGTGACCGGTCAAAAGTGCACCATGACTTTACGGACACACTGTAGATTGAAAGGAGACCAATGTTGTCTCCATATGGTTCGGAGTCATTTCACGCTATGCCTGTGACTGAGGGCCGCTGAAGGTCGTCTTGGGTGGTATTTATGCATTTCACACTAAGGTGAACACTCTTTTAGCTTCTGCATCATACAGGCAGGGAACTGGGGCTCAGATGGGAACAATGACCTGTCCAGGAATATGTCCATCAGGCCAACCAATTGGGCCAGAAAGGAGACAACAAGCTCAGATAGAATCAGACAATATGTTACTTAACATAGACAGCAAGTGTCAGCATGGTGTCAGCCTCCTGTGTCTGTCCCTTGCTCCATAAAATGGCACCAAAGCAACAGGGGCCATATGACAGCAAAAATGGTGGGCACCCTGCTGCTGGGGGGCCACTCCATGCTTCCGCTATAGTCTATGCTGTACCCTACAGGGTGGCAAGGTAGAAAGTCCCATGTCTCATGGGAACCAGAGAGGCAGATGGGCACTGCCTCGTGGAAGCCCTCCTCTGGACAGGGAGATGGGCGACACTTGGCCTATGGCAGTTGCTTACAAGACTGCTCCCCACGTTCTCAGAGGAATAACATAGAATCCCATCAAGGCTCAGGTTAGCTGGGGGCTGAGCCTTGCCTACATGGCTAGACAAGGTTGTCAGGTAGCTGCATGGAGCAGTCTCTTTTCCTATGGAACACACAGCAAGTCAGTGGGCTGCGAAACTCTAAACTTGATTTCTCTACCTCCACATGATTGACACCTGGAGCTGTATAATTCTTTATTTTGATGGGAGCTGTCATGTTCTTTGAAGGATGTTAAGCAATATCTCTGGCCTCAATCCACTCAACGCCATTTGCAAACACACCTTCCTCTCTCCTCCCAGTATCACAGCTAAAAATGTCTCTGGGCTTTGTTGACTGCCTCCCTGGGGGGCAGAGTCACCCCTGCATGATAACCATTGATCTAGAACTCAGGGTGAGGGGTCTTTTAATCTCTTGCGCTCTCGACTCTCTGTCCACAGGTGGGTGGGCTTTGAGCACGCTGGCTTCCAAGGGCAGCAATACGTTCTGGAGCGGGGCGAGTACCCATGCTGGGACGCCTGGAGTGGCAATACATCCTACCCTGCCGAGAGGCTCACCTCCTTCCGGCCGGTGGCCTGTGCTGTGAGTCTAGCTACCCCACCTCCTCTCAGGGAGGCCTGCACCCCCTCCGGGGATGGGGGGCGGGTGGTTCTTGGGAACTGGATGTCCCAGAGTTCAACTGCTCATGTCCGTTCTTCAAGCTGTGGGACATGCAGTCCCTCCTGTCTCTGAGCCTCGTTTTTTTTTTGTTTGTTTGTTTTTTTCATCTTGAAATGCGGTCCTCATACTTACGTTGTGGGGAAGAAGAATGTTTAGCATCTGGCCAGAACCCACCACAAACACTCCACCCATCGCAGCTTTGGTTAGGATATGAGCAGACCCCCGAACACTTTGTGTCTCCTTTTTATGATTCATGGCCAAGGGTGCCACAGATGGTCAGGCAAGGTGGGGAGGAAGGGCTCTATTTCCTGTTCCCGATTAAGGATCAAAGTTCCTGATTTTATATTTTAGCTGCTGTTTATGGAGTACGGGTGGAGGTGGGCATTATTATCCCCATCTTATGGATGAAAAACACTGAGGCTCTGAGAGGTGTATTTTTCTTTCCTTCTAAAACAACTTTTATTGATTTAAAATCACACAAGGCACACATATTTATCATCTAAAATTCAGGAAAAACCCTGATATGGCAGAATAGGAAAACAAAAATTACTCATACCCACACCTCTGAGACAGAAGTCCACTGTTTACAGTGCTAGAGATGTCAAAATCTATGTCTATATCTATATATCTATACACACATATCATTTTGTTCCAAAAATTAAATGCTAAGAAACCAAAGGCTTGGAAACCAGCTTCTGTCACTGGGCAAATATATCACAGTGATCCTCTCAGGTGATTAAATCTAATTTATAACATCACTTTCCACAGCTCCTTAGAATTCTGTTTTGTGAATGGGATCATTTATTCATTCATTCCACAAATGGCCCAGGGCTTGTGCCAATACAGGGACCCAGGGTGGACACTGACAGACGCAAACCCTGCTTTCACACAGTCGACAACTTTGGGTTTCATTTAGTCCTCAAAAAAGAATTCTGAAAAGCAGATATGGCTAGTTTCATTTTATAGATTTGGAAACAGGCTCAGAAATGTTGTGTGACATGTCTAAGCTCAGTCAACTGGTAAGTGGAGGGCAGGATTTGAACCCAGATCTCTGTATCCTTCTCTAAATCACAGTGCAATGTCATCCCTGTTGTTGGATAGTCAAGTTGAACTTTTTCTTTTCTTTTTTCTTTCCTTTCCATTTCTTTCTTCTTTCCTACCTGCCACCCTTTCTCCCTCCTTTCCCTCCCTCCCTCCCTTCGTTTTTTCCTTCCTTCCTTCCTTCATCAACAAGGCACATTTGTCCCATGATTATTTTTGTGCAAATTTCTGGAAGGTCAAATGGACTACCGCTTGTAAGGTTTCTGGTGTCTGTCATCTTATTGCCCTTTCAAAGGTTTGCAAGAAAGACTGATTTGAAAGACAAGGGCGGGGCAGGGGCGGACAGCAGAGGCTCCTGGGATTCCAACGCCTGATGGTCTGACCCTGTTCCCTGTGCTGGCAGAACCACCGTGACGCAAGGCTGACCATCTTTGAGCAAGAGAACTTCCTGGGCCGGAAAGGAGAGCTGAGTGACGACTATCCCTCCCTCCAGGCCATGGGGTGGTGTGGCAATGAAGTGGGCTCCTTCCATGTCCAATCAGGGGCGTAAGTGGATCTAACCTCTCTCTGGCAGGGAAAGAGAGGATGTTGGGAGTGTTGGGGACACTTTCCGTGAGAACTGTGTGCTGGGGACTTTGAGGCTCTGGAGCCCATATGAGTTTGGGGGTCTGCTCATATCCTAACCAAAGCTGTGATGGGTGGAGTGTTTGTGGCGGGTTCTGGCCAGGAAGACACTGAAGCACAGGGAGCTTTCAGGCAGCATTTCTGGAATTGCAAGCAATGCACACCAAAATTAAACTGATATTAATCCCAAAGGATATTACTGGCCCCTGTAATTAGCTTCAGGCACAGCTAGATCCAGGTCTTTAACAGGGATCTTTCTCCCTCTCTTGTTCTGCCCGCCTCAGAGTGGCAATATTCTTAGGCCAGCTCTTAACATGTGAAGGTACAATGGTAGCTTTATCCTTATATTTCAGCCAAAGTTTCCAGGAAAGATTCTTAGTGGCCCAACTTTGGTCATGTGTTCAACTCTGAACCAATCACCATGCCCACAGTCATCGGGTGTTCTGATTGGCTAGTCCTGGTCACAGGCTCACTGCCAGAGTGAGCATTTCCCCACACTGGCTGAGAGGTGGAGGGGTGACAGGGTCTACCACTGGAACAGCAGAGAGTGCATGGCCAGCCTTAACCCAAAGGTGGCTCAAGCAACTTGCTCCAAGTCCAACAGCAGGTAGGTGACTGAGTTCCAGCTTCAAGCTCAGGGCTGACTCACCCTTTCCACCCTTTTGACATAGGAGATGGCAGGTGAAGGCTGAGGGGGGAGATACTCAGTTAGGGAGGGCAGGTGAGCCACCTTCTGACATGCCCTTTGGCTCCCAGTAGGCAGGGGTGAAGGTAGGAGGTAGGTGAGGTAGGGTTTTTGTTTTTAACATTTTTTTAGACGTCACCAGAGAATTATGTTGTTTGAGACTAGGATGGACCTCCTGTGATCCTTGAGTCTACTCCTCTCTTACAGAAAGGGAAATGGAAGCTCAGAAAAATGAGATGGCAAATTTTGTCCAGTCCTGGACAGCATAGGGGTTAATGAATTGAAAGAACAATAGTCCATTTCTTGGAAGTGCCTCAGGGCAAGGATGGACGGGGAAAGAAGACTCCCAGTTCATTCGTCAAGCATCATTGAGCCCCTCCTCTGTTCCAGGCACTGTGTTAGGCACTGGAGATAACAGTGAATGAGGCACACCCCCCCCCTGTACCCAGGAGCTTACTGGATGTTGAGGAGGGGGAGATTTTACAAATAATCTGTTAATTACCTAAGTGACTGTGGCCTAATTTGGGAAAGGGCTCAGACCACCCTGATGAAGTGATGATTGAGCTGAGACCTGAAGGATAAATACAACTTGGCCGGACAAAGAATGGCTGGAATGGTGTCCTTAGCAGAGGGAACAGCATGGGGAAAGGCAGAGTGGTGGAAAGAGCCAGACACATTCTGGGCACTGAAGGAAGACCAGAATGGATGGCTGGAATGTGACTGCCCCTGTCTCGATCGCCATGCCCGTGCCTCCTCTTTAGGGTAACAATCTGCCTCTTCCCTTTCCCCAGCTGGGTTGGCTCGCAGTTCCCGGGCTACCGAGGTTTTCAGTACCTGCTGGAGTGTGACCACCACTCAGGTGACTACAAGCACTTCCGGGAGTGGGGCACTCATGCCCAGACCTTCCAGGTGCAGAGTATCCGCAGGATCCAACAGTGAGCAGGAGGACGGCGCCAGCATTGAACCCCGTGCTCGTGGGGAACAGAGGAGCTGTGGGAGCTGTTAGCGCTCTTTTCTCTGCCCCCACCCCCCGCCCATAACTCTAGTGAACCCAGGACCCACGTGAGTCAGTGAGCACAGGCAGTACCAACAACTAAAAGTAATAAAGTAATAAACAAAGGGTCTGGTGTTAACTGTGCGCTTCGATTTTATGAATTCTTTTAAAGATCCAATGTTTACCTTTGTTAATTTCCCCAATCCTTTCTGTTTTATTTCACAGGATTTTGCTCTTTAATATTTTTTTCCTTCTGTTTACTCTGGGGTTACTTTATTTTTGTTTTTCTAGCTTTTAAAGGCTAGACTGTTGAGTCACTAACTTTAGTCCCCTGCCTCCCCCATATGGTCATTTAGAGTTACAAATGACTAATGCTGCTTCCTACCAATTATAATTTGGTGTGTTTTCATTAGCATTCAGTTTGAAATTTTCGTTTCCCTTGTGATTTTTTTTCCTCTAAATACTTGGGATTTTTCTAAATATTTTATTGTTTTTGATTTGTTATTTCAGTCCATTGACATCAGAGGACAAACTCAAGATTTCAATAATCTGGAACAAGTTGAGACTTATTTGATGGCCCAGAACATGGTCTATTTAAAAAAATATTTTTTAATGTTTTATTTTAATTAAATTTATTGGGATAGATTCAGGTGTGCAACTCAATCTGACACCATCTGCATCATGTGACACCCCCCCCCCCCCAAGTAAAGTTTCTTTCTTCTCCATCTTCCCCGCTTTGCTGACCTTCACCACCCCTCAGTCCCCTTTCCCTCTGGCTGTTACCACTTTGTTGTCTGTGTCTCCATGTTATTTTTGATAGACTTGAAAATTATTTGAATTCTGCAGTTATTGGGCATAGTGTTTTGGAAATGTTGATTAGGTCAAGTTAGTTGACAGTGTTGGTTAGAGATTTCTTCTATATCTTTGCTAATTCTTTTTTTTTTTATCCATTACTGAGAGAGGGCTGTTAATAGCTCTCACTATGATTTGAATTTTTCTGTTCCCTTTAGTTTGCTCCACTTTTCTTTCTGATTTCTTTTCTTCAAGGATTTGATGCTCTGTTATTCAATGCACATATATTTATTTTTGCTGTTTTTCAAATACAGTGGTACCTTGAGATACGAACAGACCAACATACGATTTTTTTTTTAAAGATACGAGCTGCGACTCGGTTTGTATTTTTGTTTGAGATCCGAGCAAAATTCCGAGATATGAGTCGTGATTCAGGAAGCTGCCACTAATTGGCGCGTTGGTGCATGGGTCCAGTATCGGCAGTTTGATACACGAGTGGACTGACTTCCAAGCTCGGTTACAGAACGAATTAAATTCCTATCTCAAGGTACCACTGTAAATTGTTCCTAGCTTGTGTTTTTGAAAGTCATGCATGAAGAGAGCCAATTCTCTCCCCTAGCAGAACTCCTATTTCTCCCCCTACTCCCAACCTTCTCTCTCTCAAACATGACCCTGGATATCCTCTGCCCTCCAAAGAGAGTCTTTGAAACAAAGAAATAAATTCCCATTCCACTTGCAGTCTGAGTGGAAAGATCATATTTATTCTCATTCTCTCTCTCTCCCCTCTGCTCCTGACTCTCCCCTGGTTCTCTGTTATATAGATTATCTTTAACAGTCATAAGCTGCCTGGCTCTTTTTCCACACTACCTTCCTCTACCATAAATGTGTCTTGTGGAAACAGGAAGGAGTGGGGCTCTGAATGGCCTGCTGGCGAAGATAACATTATCTGGCTCAGGAAAGAGAAAGATGTGCTTAGAAACATTTGCACTTAATTTTTAACCCCTCATTGAATCATCCCATTCATTCAAATGATCGTCTGTCTGGCATTTACTGTGCACCTGGCCCTGGGCAATGGTAAGAAAGACACACAGTTCTTTCTCTGACCCAGGTGGACGGGGAAGGCAGACATGTCTATGTGGATTGCAATATCCTGTGATAGAAGCTGTGGTGTGGGGAGCGTGGGGGCAGTAGGGCTGCAAGAGGTAAGAATGGGCCTGGGACAGATGATGGCGGAGACTGGGAGGCCGATTCTCCTTGGGCCTTATCTTATCTTGAGTGTCTCCTCTGAACTCCATCCCTGAATATCTAACTGCTCACCCCACTGGTGCACAGCTTGGACAGAATCCACCCAAACTGAAATTATGCTTTTCCAGCTGTTCAGGCCAAACTTTAGGAATAATCTATAACTCTTTTTTCACACCCCACAATCCAATCTATTGGCAAATTCTGCTGGCCATACCTTCAAAATGTACCAGGATCTAATCACTATCACCATGCTCGTTGCTACCACACTGCTCCAAGCCACCCCCTCCCCTCCCCCCTCTCACGGTCCCCCTGCTTCTATCTTTGCCTATGAATAATCTATCCTTCATGCAGCAGTCAGAGTGGTCCTGTTATAAATGTAAGGTGGGCCCTGGCTGGGTAGCTCAATTGGTTGGAGTGTTACCCTGATATGCCAAGGTTGTGGGTTCGATCTCTGGTCAGGGCACATACAAAAATCAACCACTAAATGCATAAATAAGAACAACAAATTGAAGTCTCTATCTTTCCGGAAAAAAAAGAAAGAAAAAAGGGGTGGATCTCGTCACTCCCCTGCTCAAAACCTTCCCACATGTCCCATTTCTCTCTAAGAAACAAAAAAAATATTTTTCCTAGTCTTATGTCCTCCTTTTAAAGAGTTGAGAAAGTAGCCCTTCACACTTTAGTATGAACAACTAGGGATCATCTCATCTACCATAGGAAAGCCTTGGATCCTTGAGAACAAAGTCAGCAATATTTTCTGAATGGAAGACTGAATGAATGAAGAAACCTCATTGGAATTTCGTAGCAGCCCTGTTCAAAACCAGCTGCAGTCAGAGCCAAGAGTGAGGCCGGTGACCATAATAAATGAGACCCCAGATGTGTGATGATGGCTGGAGTGACAGGCAATAAAGAAACAATTTGTCAGGGGCGATTTTGGGAAGGGAGGAAAGAGAGCGTGAAATTATTTTTTATATCTTGCCAGGAGACCAATTTTCCTAGGTTATAAAGGAAAGGGAACTTGAATTATTGATGGTATTTGTTCAGAAGTAAGTGGTAAGCATAGAACACCCATCATCCAGAACACCACACTCAGCCAACAGCACTGGTCCTGGGGAGGGGGGCTCAGAATCACAAACCAATGTCCTCTCGGCCCAGAGAGGGGAAGGGGCCTGGTCAGGACCACACAGCAAACATGGTCCGTATTGTTGCCTCATCCAGCCTCATCCCCCAGCTCTCATACTTGGGGTGGACAGGATGGTACAGAAGGTGACCACAGTTTGGAGCTGCGCACCCTGGGTCTGAATCCAGAACCCTGAGTTGTTTGGATTGGGTGACTTTTGGGGGGGCTTCTCTGCCTCAGTTTCTCCACCTCTTTAAGGAGGGGCTGTTTCAGGGGTCAAGGAAATGGAAAAGGGGCTGTGAAAAATAAGATGTAACATCACGGGAGGCTTCTCTTTCTTCTTCTTCCTCCCTCTCTGGTCGCCTCTGCCTGTCTGTCCCGTTCTTTCTCCCATCCACATGCTCCTCTCACTGCTGCCTCACCGAGTCACTGCCCCAGGAGCAAGAGCCCTGTGACAATGACGTAGGTGGACACGGGCACATAAAAGGAAAGGAACCAGAGTAGAGGGGGTGAAGTTGAAGATCTTACACTTGGGTGTGCTTATGAGAGGGAGGGAAGAAAGGAGGGAAGGAATAAGGGAAAAAAGAGGAGTGGGGAGAGAGGGAGAGAAAGAGGGAGATGTTTTTTCCTGCATATCCTTCGAGAACAGCTGCTTGGAACACCTATGATTACTAACAAAGACCAAAGCACTGGTGGTTCCTCCTGTAATCACAGCTCATTGCCACAGCCCCTTGTAGAAAGGAGAAACGGCGTTCATTGAGTGTCTCCTGTGTGTTGGGTACAGGGCCAGGCACTCACACATCCATTATGCCCCAGCCTTCAGCTGTCAGGGGGAAGGCCCATGTCCCCCACCTTGCTGCTGCCTAACAGCTAAATGAACAAGGGAGGCCCCCACCTGGCCGGGGGGGGGGTTGGGGAGGAATGGGGACGAGTCTTGCACAAGCCTGAGCTGTGGGTGGTGAATCTCCACCCATCCCTACTTCCTGGGGCCTCTGTTTACAGTTGCCATAATTACAAGATTAACGGAAGAGAAATATCTCCCAGGTGGGGAGGCCCTTCCTTTCCCTGCCAGGTGCTCATGAACCTTTTCTTGACAAAATGCCAGGGAGGATGGCCTGGGGGTCCTGACAGTTTCCTCCCAGAGGGGGCAGTCTGCCTTTTGAAGACCCAGGGGTCTTCAGCAAGCATCTTCTGGGAGAAATCCCAGTTTTAGTTTAGGGACCCCTGTCCCCACTTCTCTGAGTCAATGCATCCGAAGGGGTTGACCTGCCCTGATTTGAGAGGTGAGGATATGACCCGGGTCTGGATGATAAACGTCACCACGACTGGGCCAGGGATAGGCACATGACCCAATTTAAGCCAATGAGAGTCACCGCTGGAATTTTGGTTGGAACCATTTGGAAAGAGCTCTCCAGGTGCCGGACTTGTGAAGTGATAGGGTGTAAGCTTGGAACTTGCCACCAAACGCAGTCTGGAATCACAACCAATGCAGGGGAAAGCAGAGGCCGGAACGGAGAGAACAGTCTACCCTTCCCAACATGCGGACTGACGCTCGTGTGCTTTCTATCACATAGACCAAAAACACCCTCTCCCCACTTCTTATTTTTTATTTTTTGGCTTAAGATATTTAAGATGGGTTTCTGTCATTTATATCTGAGAAAGTCCTGATTCTACTCCCCTAAGCCCACCAAGGACACAAAGAGCTTACCACTTCCCCTCCTTTCCCCAACTTGGGGCCCTGTGGCTTTTCTTTCCAGAAAGGTGGCCCCCTTTTTCCCCTTCTACACAGGTCAGAAGCTCTTAGTCTTTCATCTTTTGACTGCATGATCACTCTCCATCCCAGTCTCAATTTTTTCTTCCTGCTACAGATGTATTCACCACCTTGCTCAGATGAGAAGACAGGTGGGGAGAGGCAAGTTGATGTGCTCAGGTTGGCACAGAGAATACGAGACTGCTGAATCTCTATTCAGGGTTCTTCCTTCTAGCCCCCCATGGGTGATTCTGCCGAACATGAGGCTGATTTCTTTGTTGAGAGGTTCATTCAAAAGCTTTGCACCAACTCGTTGCTACCCTGGCCCCTCCCATTATCTGGCCGCTGCTCAGGTGCACACGTCGCCTCCCATTCTAAGAAACCTCCTCCGGAGACTTGCGCCGCACTGCCACCTGGTGGTAATAAAAAATACACCCTCCAAGGTGCAGTCAGAAAATTGTCCCGGGGGCCCTGGGAGAAGGGCGGATGAAGAAAGGGATAAATGGGCCAGTTTCTCCGAAATGAGAGATGTGAGATTCCTTCTCTGTTCTTATTTTTTTGCCACAGCCATATCTCTGTGCATCTAGTTTCTTTCTTCCTTGTAGGAAACTTGTGAAACTAATTGCGTTCCCTTTTTTCACAGGACGCTCAGAACCAATTGGCAACTGGATAGAACTATGTGGCAGGCGTTTGGAACTCAGTTCCTGATTCATATTCCTTTCTCTGGCCCAATTTTTCTATCTTATTTTATATTTAGTCTTCCGGCTAAGCTTAGGTCATCTTTACAACCCACATTAAATTCTTTCTTTTGGTGGGGGAAGGGGAGGAAGGACCCCCCCCCCCCCGCACCTGCTCCATACATTCAGAGTTCGCCAACTTTCTGCAAGCCTCCTGTAAAGTAGGTACGTGACTCCCTGCCTTGCAGGGTTTTGTGCGGGTTTCAGGAGGTGCTCAGTTAATGAGTTCCCACTCTATTTTCCATCTCAATCCCCCCTCTCCCCCATGGCGCTTGGTTGCTTACTTATGGCAGGCAAGGAAGCAAAGGGGATCCTGAAAAGAGGCAACTTTATCCGCACCCAGTCCCACTCTGTGTGCTGCAGGCTGACCGGATGCCCCTGCTGGAGCGTGGCGCCCTGAGCCCAGCCCCCGCCCGCCTCATGGAGGACTGTTGGCCTCCACAACCCTCCGCCTCCTGACTGCAGGCGCAGCAGCATTTCCGGCGGACTTGCAGGGGACCCAGATGCATCTCATAAATAAAGAATGTAGTGTTCTTCTGCAATGAATGTAGGATGGCTGCGGCATGGCCCTGCGGGGGGTGGGAAGGCTGGGTGAGATGGAGCCACGCGAGGCAGGGAGGACTACCCAGGGGCTGCCGGTCAGGCAGGGGAGCAGGGGGATAATGAAAGCCTGGAAAGGTGTAATGGGACCAGGATGGGATGGGAGCTCCATGAGTCCAGGATCTGAATATAGACCTGGGACTGAATTGGTTCAGACACCTTCTAGCTGTGTCCCTTTAGCCTCAGTTTCCTTATCTGTCAAACGAGGGTGATATCTATACCTGACACCATTGGGCTGTGATAGCTATTTATAACATTTAGCCTGGAATGTGAAACAGAGTAAATGTTAATTAAGTATTATTATTTGGCTCAGACTTCCTTAGCGTCTTTCCCAAGAGCTTTGTGTTGTTTCTGCTAAGGAAAGGGGGTACTGAGGGTGGGGTTAGGGCTGCATCTGTGTCTAGGGAGAGAGCCACGGGCTACAGGAATGGGGAGGGAACAGGTAGAGGTCGCTAAGATGACAGGAACAGGTGTTTGGGGCAAGAGACAAAGATGCAATCCCCCATTCACAAGAGCCAGGCATGTCCCTGAAAGGGGACCAAATATCTGTGGCCATTTCAGGGTGGGTGCTTGAAGTATTTGATTGGCTTCTAAAGGACTGGGGACCTTTGGAAGGCAGAAGGATCGGGGCACCTCAGGGGTACTAGGATGACCCCTACATCATGGCCACATTGGAATAGAGACCATGGGTAAGTCACTTTCCTTCTCTGGATCTCTGTTTCTTCATCTATAGAATGGTTTCTGAGGGGCCTTTCAGAACAGCAGTCTATGACATTTTGTTATTCTTTTCACAAACATACGTTGAAGGCCTCCTGTGAGTTAGACCCTGTGCCAAGCCCTAAGGATGCCATAATGGGAAGACAGAGCAGATTTTTTTCCATGAGGGATCTCACAGATTGGTGGTGGTGGTGGTGGTGGAGTGTGTGTGTGTGTGTGTGTGTGTGTGTGTGTGTGTTGCTTGTCTACAACAGACAAGCAAATGAATATATAATCCCAAATAGGAATCAGTTCTGAAAGAGAGTGTCATGGGTCAATAAAGGACTATGTGTAAGTAATGAACTTGACTTTTGCCCCAAGATAATATTTCCTGAAGACAATGAGGCTTGGCTGGGCTTGGCTGGGCTGGGCAGGTGTTGTGTGGCTGGGCAGGAGCTTGGTGAGGGATGAATGTGGAGCTGTCCGCAGGGGTCCTCCTGGGCAGGACCTTGAAGGTAAAGGTAAGGGCTTGCTTTTCATCCTGAGACCAGTGGGACATCTCTGATGGGCTGTGGACAGGGGAGTGGTAAATTCAGCTTTGCATTTTGAGGCTCTTCTGACTTAGGTGGGGGACAGATTGGAAGGGCCTGGAGTGGAAGCTGGAGGTCCCAGTAGGGGATGGTGGAGGCAGAAGCTACAGTGATGATCAGCAGGGTGAGGATGACTTGGTGAAATGTTCAAGAGGGTACATGATTGGGTCTGGGGGTGAAGGAGAGAGAGGGGAGGATGACCTCGATCAGGTGAGTGTGTGGGGTCTTTGTAGAGCCTGCTACATGACTTCTTTCCCCATCCCAATTCCTTCCTGCCCCCGGTCTGGCCCTGGCAGCATCTGCAATTACAGGAAAGGCAGTGAGGCGGGAGGGCTGGGGAGAAGGGCCCAGCGGCTGTGCTGGGGGCTGCCACCTGGTCTGCTCTGCTTTTCTCCTGGCGGCGGCGGCAGCAGCAGCAGCAGCAGCAGCAGCAGCGAGAGACTGGAGGGCCACTGCACCTGCTGTGGCTGCTGGGCAGACCAGCAGCAGGTGCGGGCCGTCTGGAGGGGTTCTGCATGCAGATGGATAACGAGACCGGATGGATGAGAGCGACACACACTCTGCCCCCCTTCTCTGTTGTCTGGATACAAAAGCGGAGACAAAGGAGCAGCAGGGACGGAGGCCACGGTCACACAGCATGTAATACATGCTGGAGCCAAAGCTGGCGGGGGGGGGGGGGGGGGGGCGAGGCAGGCACTCACAGAACAAAGAGTGCAGGCAGGGGAGGCTCCTGTGACCTCCGGCATGGCCTCCTTGTCTCCAAGCCTTGCTCTGGGCACCGTAAATGAAGAGGTTGGGGAACAATTCCTCCTTGCTATTCCCACTGGATGTTTTCTTAAAGGAAAATAGATCATGAACCCCACAAAGTTGAGGGTGTGCTTTTAGGTCCTGGGGATGGAGAAAAGGCTTGATGGTAAAGAAAGTGCTTGTGAATGTGGTATGGAGTTGACATTGACCTGTATTTAGTCCAACCAACAGCACAGATGCCCACATGAAAAAGAGCATGTGTAACTGTGAGTGGGACTTGTTACGTAAATGTTCAGCAGACAGGGGTGGGTCTGTTTAGTTTCCTATATATATTTTAATAACTTCCCGGGAATAAGAACACCAGGTCTTGGACAATCCCTAATGACACTTCCAACAAAGAGAGATGGAGAGAGAGAGAGAGCCAGAATGAGCCAGAATTTACTGAGCCCGTGACAGGGTCACCTGTTTCCTACATTCAGATCGCTTAATTTTTCCAGAAGCCCCACAAAAAAGGTTACGTTATCCCCATTTTACAGAAGAGGACACTGAGGCCCAGCAGGGTGAAGCTCCTTGCCCAAAGTCACATGGTGAATAAAGGGCAGAGGTGGGATTCAAACTCAACTCTCTCTGACTCCTGTGTCCACATCTTAGCGGCATGGCCCTGGTTGAGACCCCCAGAGGCAAAGACAGGAAACAAGACAGTCTGGTGTCAGCCAGTCTGGCAGTCCCTGATGGCCTCTTCCCCACTACTCCTGTGGACAGCTGGAGAAAGACAGATGTGTAGTGATGTTTGAACACCTGGATGCAGCTGTACCTGAAACCATTATGCCTTGGACTTGTTTCTGCCACTTGAAACTGAAAAGGGCCTAAAAAAGTAGTAATCAAAAGAATTATACTTATTTTTATGTTTTCTGATTCTCAGTACTTAGTACAGTGCCTGGCACTTGGTAGGCCTTCTTTTGACCTTGAAAATTGGTTGTGTCACTAATATATATTATTCCTCCTTAGCTTCCTGAATGTTCTTTATTATGGTATTGATCATAGTGAGCTATACTTTCTGACTAGTTCAGTGTGGCTTGGCATCATGGGTCAGATTGGCACATATTAGGGGGAAGCTTCTCATACTGGGGAGACCCTGTATTTATTGAGGTCAAGGTGGGCTCTGCTGGGGTGGGATTGGGCAGTGGGAGGGGCATGAGAGAGTGGGTGATCCAGTGTGCCCTATAGTGGATGTCACCTTGACACTCACCGTGCCCAGGCACTCCAGCGGCTTTGCACTGCAGATCTCTATGGCTCTGACTTTTTTTTTTTTTCTCATGAAGGGCATGTGTTTGCTCTGCTTATAGGGCAGCTTGGAGGTGGTGAGGGGTTGATGTTCCAAGAGCATCCTTCAACTATAA
This sequence comes from Saccopteryx leptura, assembly GCF_036850995.1. Classification (NCBI taxonomy): domain Eukaryota; kingdom Metazoa; phylum Chordata; class Mammalia; order Chiroptera; family Emballonuridae; genus Saccopteryx; species Saccopteryx leptura. Next base: position 234,483,714 of record NC_089504.1, on the reverse strand, counting down.
TGTATAAGAGTTGGTGTGCAAATACCCTGGCTTCCTTGACCTCAGGTGGGATAACCCAGGTGTGTCCTGCAGAATCTCCCAGAGTATCTCAGCAGACTGCTTCCTGGTTGCCCACATGATATACTCATTGCTGTGGACTGAACTCTGTCTGTCTGAAATTCATATGTTGAAGCCCAAACTCCCATTGTGACTATATTTGGAGATAGGGCTTTACAGAAGTCGTTAAGATTGAATGAGGTCATAGGGTGGGCCCTAACCTCATATAACTGGGGTCCTTACAAGAAGAGAGACACCAGGGGTGTGCCCATACAGGGACCCTGTGAGGACACAGTGAGAAGTGGCCATCTGCAAGATAAAGAGAGAGGTCTCAGGAGAAACCAACACTACTGGCACCATGATCTTGGACTTCCAGCCTTCAGATTGTGAGAAAATAAATTCCTGTTAAACCATGCAGTCCATGGTATTTTCTTATAGCAGCCCTAGCAAACCAATATACTGTACTCACTAAAGTACCTACTCTGACTTTCTTCTCTTCCCAGTCTCACTACCGTACTCCGTTATCAATGCTTCCTGGGATCACCTTCAAAATAAACTACTTGCACTTGAATCCTTGTCTCGGGGTCTGCATCTGAGACGATCTGGGTTAATATTCCTGCTCATGCTTTATCTAGGGGCCTGCTGTCCTCCACACATAAAGGCAACCACTGGGGGTAGGAAAGAGAGAAGATTCTGGAGAACACTAGATGGTAATTCATCCAAAGACATGATCTTGAACTAGCGATGTCCCTGCTGGACTGAGGCAGAGATGAACTGCTGCTGGGCATGCCCAGGGTACGGCGATTGAATGGACACCAGAGTGACCTCAACAAGGTGGCAGGGACACTGTCCAGCTGCTGTGGGGCTGGGCATCTTTCCCAGGGGAAGGAAGGGGTGAGCATGACTGTAGGCAGACTTTTAGAGCCCTGAATGCAGCTTCTGGAATCTACAATGTTGGTTTTGAATCTCAGCCTCACCACTTTCTAGCTGGCTGACTTTGGGTAAGTTACTTCCCCTCTCCAAGCCTCACTTTCCTTATTGGTTAGGTAGCAGTGATCCACATGTCCCCAAGGGTGTGTGTGGGTAAAGCCCTTGGGACTTGTGACAAGTAAGGGTCAAAGGGTCAAGTTCCTTATGTCTGAAGGTGGTTACAGGGGAATTTTGTAGCTACAAGGAATTGTTGCAAGGCATATATAATATTATTTTTCCAGGCCATACTACACGCATTCTCCTCGGCTGCACAGACACCACCCCTCAATTCAGGAAGCCCCACCCTTATCCCTGGCAAAAATGGCTGCTTGGGGGAGTTGAAATGAAGTTTTTAATCTGGGGGTAACTTGCTCGGGAAACAGTGGTCAGAGAGGAGCTCGCCTGATGGGCTGAAGGGTGCACCGTCTCCATAAATAACACGGCTGGAGGTCAGACAAAAGCTGGCTTTTCCCTGAGGAAGGCCTCAGGGGTTACAGCAGATGTGGCCAGGCAGAGAGGTGGCACTAGGGGTGTGTGTGTGTGTGTCTCTGTGTGTGTGTGTGTCTATGTAAGTAGTTTAGGTAACAAGGTGAAAAGCCCATCCCACCACTCCTCTGGAACCCCTTGACTAGGCTCATGGAGGAGTGTGAAAAGAAAAAAAGCACAAAGAGTTACATACCCCAAAATGGAAAGAGAGGCTCAAACGAATCCTTGTACATGCATAATTCTCAACAGCCAAAAGGTTGAACCAACCCGCATGTCCATCCATCAGTGGATGAATGGATAAACAAACTGCGCCCTATCCGTAGGATGGACTATTATCCAGCCACACAAAGGAACGCAGTGCTGAGACCGGCTCCAGCATCGGTAACCCTCCAAAACATTGCTGAGTGCAATGAGCCAACACCGAAAGGACAAATACTGTATGATTCCATGTATGTAAAATAACCAGAAGAGGTACACCCACAGAGACAGGAAGTAGGTTTGTGGCTGTCAGGGACTGGGGGAGGGTGGAATGGGGAGGGACTGCTTAACAAGTGTGGGGAATTAATTTGGGGTGATGAAAATGTTTTGGAAGTAGATAGAGGTGGTGATGACACAATACGAACGAGCTAAATGCCATCGAAGTGTTCACTTTAAGGTAGTTAGTTTTATATTATCTGCAGTTCACTTCTAAAAACAAACCTACCAAAAAATGAGAGCTCAGTGGCCCCCAGGGGGCTAATGACAGAGTTGCAACGCTGACCTGTTGGGCCACCTGCATTTTTCCAGGGGCTGCTTTAGGGATAAACACACCTGAGTCCCCTCTCCTGGGCATGTTACTGGGGTTCAGAGTTCCCCTGGACATCTTGGGCTGCTGGGCAGTGTCATGAGCCAAAGACTACCTAGTTGGCAAACTGTTGAAGTCGTGGTTTCTCCTGGGAGTAGGTGAGGTAACCACCTGTCCCAGTTTAAAAAAGCCAACTTTATTCTGAAGTAGATCTTCAGTATGATGGTGCCTCCTCCCATTGCCATGGCAACCAATCCTCCATGAAAAAGCAGCTCAGGCCATTTTTAAAACAGAAAAGAGTATTGCCTTTTTTTTGGGGGGGGGGGCCCATCTGCCACTCTCATTGGCTTGTCGGCTCCTGGGGCCCAAGTCGGCCCAGTAAATGTCACCTGGAAGACTGGCGAGTTGTGGTGAGGATGACATTTGCCATCTTCGGGTGTGCTCTGCAACATCCTGGGTCTCCGTGAGGGTCAGACGGACATCGATGGGGAAACAAGAAGCATGTCAGCTCTAGCCATCAAGTGAGATGCGAATCCCAAAGGAGGTGGTGATAGTGATGGTGCCTGAAGGAGAGGAAGTTGGCATCGCAGGTCTCTACCCTGGCCCAGGCAACCGGAGGATGCTAGGGAAGGTTTTGCTCACCACAAGGGAGCCCGCCAGATGGATGCAAGAGGGCAAAGGACCAACTGAACCCCTCAGAACAGCTAGTTTGGGCTACCTGTGATAAAAAATAAATATGTGCTGTGTGAGAGAACCAGGGCCAGAGGACAACAGGCAGGACCACGCTGGTTTTGGGGTCTGCTGGTTGTGGGTCTGGCCCCTCCTTGTGTCACTGGCTTACCCCGAATCTACCCGAGTTAGACATGGTCTCTATGCTGTGAGCCCGTAGGAGCTTCTTATAATCACCTCTTTGGCCCCCTCCTGCTGTTCTCCTTGAAAGGATATCCCTGGCATCAAAATACTTAGAAATAAGACCCTGAACTCATTATTGTTCCATTGTCTCCTTTGAGAAACCCCAGGGAGCAGACATGTGGGAAATGAGAGCTGGCAAATGCCTTGCTTTTTTCCAAATGGATATTGGAAATGATAGGCTAACACTCAGGAGAATTTGGGAACAGATGATGAATCAAATGGCTTGGAAATACCTGACAAGAAAGGGTGATCCCTACATAGCCCCTGTGCTCATTGAGAACATATCACGCCAGACCCCATTTCCTGTGTGTGTGTGTGTGTGTGTGTGTGTGTGTGTGTGTGTCCTGGTGACCCAGGGGAAAGCCATAGACCTGGTAATGACAATTCTGTGTCTGTGTTCTCTGGCCAGTGCTGTTACCTCGCCACTTCCTGTTGCCTTCTCACTGACCGTTCACATGGGTCTTCTCTCGAAGAGCCACCAGCTCTGCTAGGGTGAAGACTATATTTGGGACTTCCCTGGGCCATCAAGTTTCCTGCAATGGCCTTGGGCTGGGCTCACTGGAAATGGGCTATAGGTTAGTCGACTTGGATGTGGATTTTCTAAAGATCAAAGCTATGGATCCCAGCAAGAGATGGGCAGTAATGAGGATAGCTTGTAAACGTGGAAGCTGAAACCATAGGTTCAGAGCCTCCGGGTCCCTTAGAGTGGCTGTGGGCAGCTCTCATTGCCTCGCTCAGCCTTAATGTCCTCATCTGAGCTGTGAGGATGAGAAATAGTGTACACAGAAGTGTGAAAATTAGTCTGGCCTGTGATGGCGCAGTGGACAGAGTGTTGACCTGGAATGCTGAGGTTGCGGCTTAAAACCCCGGGCTTGCCTGGTCAGGGCACATAGGAGAAGCAGCTACTATGAGTTGATGCTTTTCGCTCCTCACACCCCAATTTCTTTCTCTCTCTCTTCTTTAAAATCAATAAAGTATTTTTTTAAGTGTGAAAATTAAAGGAGATAATAGCATAATAAAAATATGTTTTCGAGTCCTTACTAAATGCCAGGCATCCTTCCCCACCCATGCATTTTCTCATTTAACCCACACAATCTTAAGAGGCGGATTCTAATATTATCTATACTTTCTGGACTAGGAAACTGCATCTCAGGAACGGCGTGGAGCTTGCCTAAGATCAGATGGGAAAGGGGTATATATGTACAGGGCAGGAAATTAAACCCAGGACAGTGTGGTTATACAGGCCACTGGAATGGTCTAGAGTGGCAATTTTCAACCGGTGTGCCACAATAATTTTAAAACGTGATACCTGACTATTTAGTCAGGGGCACTGACCTCTTTTTCCTTCGATTGTCAAATAAAAGGATGACAACAGCCAACACAACAATAGTCATCCAGTTTGAATGAATCAAAATTAAACCTACTTTTTTTTTTGGCAGATTGGTGAAAAAAATATTTTTGGGTGTGATTCAGAATGTTAATAATTAGTTTATGTGTGCTGTGAGATGGAAAAGGTTGAATACTACTTGTCTAGAACAATGGTCTTCAAGGTTGAATGTGCGCCAGAATATTCTGGAGGGCTTGTTAGAACGCAGATCTCTGGGTCCGGCCGCAGGCTTTGAGCCAGTTGTCCTGTGGTGAGGCCTGAGAATTCACATTTCTAACAAGTTCCCAAGGGGTGTGAGGCTGCAAGACTAGGACCACTCTCCAGCATCACTCCTTTATAAAGTAGTAGGTGCTAAGCAGTGGGCAACTAAAAAGAAAGAAACAAAAAAGATCAAATTTATAAAAGTTAGGCCAAGCGATGAAGTGGCACGAACAAGAGAGTAAGGACTCAGACATGGGTTCGAATCTTAACTCTACAATAAGCACGTGCCTGTCTAGCAGGGTTAATTGAGAGGCATACGCTGAGGCCGTGCAGGTTAAGCAGCTGGTACTCCAGGACCCATCTCTCCGTCCTCTTACGCCCGGGACCAGGCTTGTTCCCCGGGGCCGCGGTCGCGCACCGCACGCGGGCCTCGCCATCTCTGCGCGCTCTGCGGCGGAGTCCAGCCCGGTAAACGTTGCCATGGCAGCGCCGCGGGCCGGGGTGCTGAAGGCTGAGAGCAGCGCCGGGCTAGTCCCTCTGTGCGGTGGGGGTGGCGGTGCGCTCCCCCACTCACTCCAGGTCGCACCCTGCGTCCCCTGGCCCGGACCCCCCGGGGGAGGTAGCAGATAGGGTGTGGCGTGGCCGGGGCGCCGGGGAGAGGGCGGAGGGCGGAGGGCGGAGGGCGGAGGGCGGAGGGCGGAGGGCGGAGATCCGAGGGAGGCCGGGGGTGGCGCCTCCGCCTGCCAGACGCTCCTGCATTAACATTTCTTGGGCGCTGCAGCAGTTACAAAGACGACGCCGGCTGCGCTCTGGGGACCAGAGGGAGGGAGGCTGCGGACGAGTGCGGGGAGGAGTTTGCGATGGGAGGGGCTTGCAGGGGCTCCCCCAGTTCTGCGCTGTGAGTCCGGGCACAAAGAGCTCTCGGCACTCGCCTCGAAGGACCGCCGACCCGAGGTAAGCTGCCGCCCATCCTCACAGCACCCCCTCTTCCCCAAGCAGCCTTGCCCCCGCGCCGAGAACAGGCGAATCCCCCGAGGGCAGGTCCCGGGGTCCCAGGGTCCCAAGGTCCCAGGGTCCCAGGGTCCCAGGGTCCCAGGCAGGGCTCAGGGAATGGCAAACGCTGCCTGAAGTGCCCCTGATTTGATGGATGAAGATCCTCTCCCTCCAGCCGTCAGCTGTCAAATACAGCGAAGACGCCGACTTGGGTGGGGCACCGGGAAGGAAACGGGGAGGATGCCTAGGGCGTCCAGGGAGGATGGGGAACAAAGACCCTCCCTTCCAGCGGGCAGACACGAGGGGATCCTGGACCTTTCCGGCTCCCCAGGTTAGCTGGTAACTGGCCAAATCTTGGACAGAGCTCAATAGTCTCAGAACTGGAGGCAGGGTTGGGCTGGCGGAGCAGGGTCCTGGAGCCCCTTCCCTTATACGGAGCCCCCCCCCCCCCCCAACCAGGGCCTGCCAATCCTCCACGTTTGGGACTCAAATTCTAGGTGTCCAGCGTCCTGTGTGTGGCTCCAAAGGGGTGGATAGGGCCACAAAACCACTTTCGTTGAGAATAATGACATTGATAATGGTAATAATAATACTTCAGTTTATGCAGAGCTTACTCTATGCCAACAACACGCTCAGGGCTTTGCATACGTTATCACAACAGTCCCGCAAGGTGGTAAGAACCTCATTTTAAGGAAGAGGAAATTGAGATCCAGAGAGGGTTAGATATGCGTTCAAGGTCACACAGCCAGAGATTTTGAATCCAGATATGTCCGACTCTAAAGACCAAGTTACATCCCAATACAGGGCTGAGGAGACTCCAGAATCCACCAGCTCCCTTCCCACCTCTCCTCCTCTCCAATACTTGATCTAGAGAGGCTGGGAATTGAGCAGGGAGTGGACCAGATTTCTCCCCTAGCGGAGGGCCCTGGGCTAGAGAAATTGCTTCCTAGACGGCGCAGGGACGGGGAGGCCCCGGGAGCCTGGATTTCCTACCATTATCCTAGGCTCAGACCAGCGGCTGCCGCGCGCCGGGATTGCTGGCGCGCACACCCCACTGCAGTGCCGCCGCGAGAAACAGCCCCCACCTGCTGCTGGGGGAGAGGGGAGGGAGGCAGTAGTGCGGGGAGGGTGGGGAGAGAAAGGCGAGATAACATGCGGGAAGCGGCTTTGTTTTTCTAGGTGCCAGCCTCACACTGAGCGCGGCCCGGAGGCTCAGTCAGTGCTTTACTTTCCACAGCACATTCCCATCTGGGAGCGTCTGGGGGCTTCGCGATGGCAGGGCCTGGGGTGGGGGCTGAGGGGGTAGGGATGAGTAATTATACTTGACAGACAGGGAAACCTGAGGACAGTGGTGCTCAGACTTCAGGGGCGGTGCTTCAAATACGCAGACGTCCCCGGGCCACGTGGCCAGGGTCTGAGTCAGCAGGACTGGGTGGGGCTGGGCATCTGGGTGTGTACTCAGACCCCAGCCTCCCTCTCCTCCTGCAGGTGGCCAGATCATCAGTTGAGAGAACCGTTTCCCGACCTCTCCTTTCACCCCTCGCCCAGAACCATTTGGCAGTTGGGACAAAATGGTTTCCCTGGAGACACTTTGACAGCACCCAGCTTTGGGTGGCATTGAACTCATGCCATATCGAGTTTAATTTCACGTTGAAAGAATTTTATGGGTAATATCCCCTATGCTTCCAAGGTCTATCTATTTTATTATTTGATGAACCTTACCACTGAGAAAGTTTGAAACCTACATCCTTCTTCCTGCATGTTCAACCTATCCACTTTTTAATGGAGGGGAGAGCTAGTCTTCACACAACTCCTTACCAAGAGCCTTAAAGAATCCACTCTCTATGCCTGCTTCAAAAATGAGAATTTTATAATTTTTGGTTATTTTTACAAATGTAGTAAGTTTAATAAAATACACAACAATTGCAGGAGATTTGGGGAAAGGGAAGGGTAGAAAACTATAGTTACATCACCCAAGAATAACTTCTGGGGTTATTTATGATTGTCATGTATTTTCTTCAGGTATCTATTTCTTTAATTGGAAATACCAATTGTGATTGTGCTATACGTAATACTACTTTTGAAAAGTTACATCAGATAAGTTTCTCTGTGTTTTTGTACCCTTTGCAGAAATCATTGTAAGAGGTTGGTGTTTCATGAAATATTTCTCTGGACCTAATCCATGCTTCCGCCCAAGGCAGGATGATGCTCTTTTAATTGATCACTCACTGAGGCAATGAGGTGGAAAGAGAAAGGATTGATAGTTACACACTATCCTTTTCTCTGCCTACTCTCTGTGTCAACTTCAGTAAGCAGGTAATTTTCCTTCTTTGAGCCTCAGTCTTCTTATCTGTAAAGTGGGAACTAGAGTCCTTCCTTTACAAGGTTGTCGTGAGGCTATGAGCCAGTATGTATAAAATGCCTGACACCCAGTAGGTGCTTAATAAAGGCATTGCTGCTATAGAACACCCACTGTGTACAGGCTGAGCTTGCTTACATGGACTCTGAGTCTTGTGTAGATACTTCGTTATTTGTTTTTATTTGTATTGGGCTGTTGGTTCTTCTGGGTGATCCTTAGGCTGTCTGGGTAGTGGTGTTTCTGGAGCACTGGGTCCATTGTGCTGGTTCAATGGGCTGAGGAATAACTTATAGCAGTCCTTTGTTCCCAGGGGATCCTTCCTCTTGTCTCTGCAGCCTGGCTCATCTGTCAGCTGGAGCTCTGAAACAATAGCCAGAGATATTCAGGGGCAGAGGCAAAGGCCAGCTGAGGGTGACATCTGTTTCTCTAGCCCGCTGGAGACTGATTGGACCTGCAGGTGTCCCCTTCTCCCTGTGGTGCCAGGTGGGCCCCTCTGCAGGCTGCTGAATGAGTCGTGAAAGGGAAGGAGGGGCTGAACTATCATGTGCGCAAGGGTGTGAGTAGATCATTAATGGTAACCATCTCTAGTGACCATTTAGTAAACACTCACCAAGGTTCTTGCTAGATGCTGCCTCATGGAGACCCCATGATGAGGCTGGGAGTTGGGCATTACAGAGGAGAACCTGAGGCTCAGAGAGGTGAAGTGACTAGCTCAGGGTCACATAGCATTGCTAATCGTAGAGTCAGAATTTGAACTTGGATCTAGGATAACTCTGAAACATGTCTTAGTAACTACTACACTACAATACTGCTTCTCCTAGAAGTTGAGTCTCATTACTTCAGACTTTAGAAGCAATTGGAGTGAACTGGTCTGAGATGGTTTAGCAATCCCAGTCCAGTTTCCTCACAGTAATAGTGATCCTAATGGCCACAGTGTTTGTCATTTACACATGCCTTTGCCAGATCTTTTCCCATTTAATCCCCACCCTCACATTTCAACAGAAAACTTCTGCCCCTGTGGGGTTCAGCAGACCCTTATAGAATCCATCCACACCATTCTCTCTGGGTGATCCTGGAGCAAGGCACTTGACCCCGAACCTCAGTCTTCCCATCTGTAAAACGGGGACAATAAAACCCAACTCTTGTTTTTTCAGGTAGATAAAGGGGCCCACAAATAGTATCTATTCTCAGGAAACGTGACCCTACCTTCCTTTCCTTACCCAGCTCAGAGGTCCCCTTGTTTGAGGGAGAGTTGAGTTCTGAAGCTTCTCTTCTGGGTGTGTTTTTTGACTTCCAGACACAGCACATTCTGCTCCCCTGTGGAAGCCTCTGTTCCTCTCAGCATGTCTCCTGCGCGGCGCCCCGCAGAGCTTGTTATTCCTGAGAGCTTCCCTTATTTCTCAGAATTCACTCATCCACAGCAATTTAGGCCAACGGCTCTGTATGCCTCCAGTCTCCTGGCAGCTATTTTACTCCAGAGTCAGGGAAAAGAAACCCCACACCAGAGGGATCCCAAAATGCAACCGAAAGCATGTTTTCCTAGCAGCTGTTCATCCACTTCCAAGAACAGCGCATAGAGTTTGGGGGGGGGGGGGAATGAATAGCCCGTGGGTGGTGTTAATGAGCAGTGAGGACAGGCCTGGCAACAACAGGATGCAAGCGGACAGGTAATACTCATCGTCCTCATTTCATCCTCACAGCAGCCTTGGGAGGCAGGCACATATTGTCCCCATTCTGTGGATAAGAAGTCAAGCCAAGAGGGGTGCTGCGCTTGCAAAGGAGGGCAGAGCAGGGCAGGGATCCACGCAGTAAAGCGCCTGTCCTTTCCAGTGTGTTAAGATGTTTTGGTTGGCACTGGCTGGACCAGAATACCTCCCATTTCCTGTTCTGCTCTGATCTGCATCCTCAGAGGTTAATTTTGGCACAGGCTGTGGTTTCAGACCAGGACCCTGGCATCTATTCTCAACATGCCCGTGGGTACCTATTTAGTCCCCCACCCTTCTCTCTTTCTCTCTTGATGACAGGTGCAGGCATCTACCTGACCACCCATGTAGTTCTGGACACATTCACAGCACTACCGTGACCCGAACAGCATCAAAGGACTAGCCAAATGACCTTTCCTCTCCTTCTGTGCACCCATGGGACAGTAGAGACCAGCATCATGCTATGTGCTCAGGTCTACATGAAATCCGTGTGTGCTGATACCTGGATCTCAGAGGTACGAGGGACCTCTTAGGATTCTCTGGGGTCCAGTCCTTCAATCAAATCTTTTGTGACGGGTCACCTGACCTTGGCTTGAAGTGGATGGGGTGTGGCTCACGTGGACCAGTGGGAGCTGAGGTGCTGGGGCCCCCCACCTGATCTCTGCATGGCCTTTCACCTCACCCTTCTTGGTTCTTGTCTTCTGTCATCCCATCCAAACGAGTTTTGAAAATATAACTTTATTGAGGCATAATTTACATACAGTGAAATGCACCCATTGAAAGCATACATTTTGCTATATTTTGATAAATATAATATATACACCTATCTAACCACCCTGGCCAACAAGATAGAAAACATTTTATCATTCTAAAATGTTCCCCTGTTGATCCCCTTCTAGCCCCAGTTACAGGAAACCACCAGTCTGTGTTCTGTGCCTCTAGATAAGATTGTTAATTCTAAAGTGTCATTAATATGGAAGCTTGTGTGTGTGTGTGTGTGTGTGTGTGTGTGTGTATTGCTCAGCATGTTTTTGAGGTTTGTACTTATCTTTGCACGTGTCAGAGATTCTATCCTTTTTTGTCTAACTTCGTGAAGGCATAATTTACATATTATATACCTTATCCATTTCAAATGCACAAGTCAATGATTTCTAGTAAATTTACCAAGTTGTGCACCCAGCACCAGAAATCAGTTTCAACACATTCTATCGCCCTGGTAAGATCCTGCACACTGACTCCTGACTTGGTTCACCTCCATCCCACCCCTCATCCCAGGCAACCACTAATCTACTTATGGTCTCTGTAGGTTTGCTTTTTTTCTGGACATTTCATATAAATGGGGTCATCCAACCTGTGGTCTTATGTGCTGGCTTTTTTTACTCCGTATAATATTTTTGAGGCTCATCCATGTTGCATGTATCTCTAGTGTGTCACTTTTGACTGATGAGTAGGTTTCAGTATATGAGTGTACTATGGTTAGTTTATCACATCGCCAAGACGGGATTTGAATTAGATCTGTGCTTCCTAACGGGGTATATATACCACCACCACTCCTGCCCCAGGGGGCATATATGGCACAGGAAAAATAGGCTTTCTATTTCTGGGACAACCGTATTCCACAAAGATTTACTCAATGTTTAAATCACTAACTAGTTAGCCTGACCTGTGGTGGCGCAGTGGGATAAAGCGTCGACCTGGAACACTGAGGTCGCCGGTTCGAAACCTTGGGCTTGCCTGGTCAAGGCACATATGGGAGTTGATGCTTCCTGCTCCTCCCCCTTCTCTCTCTCTCTGTCTCTCTCTCTCACTCCTCTCTCTCTAAAAAAATCAATCAATAAAATTTAAATAAATAAATAAATAAATCACTAACTAGTGAAAATAATATTTGGGATACATTGTGTGCCAGCCACTGGCCAAGCCTCTGAGGATTTGAGTCACATAGTAGATAGGTGGGGTTGGGGACCGTCACCTCCTCCATGTGTGTCTGACCTCAAAGTCTTCCTTTCTACCCTTCTAGACAGCTGTCAGCTTGACCTCAGAGCTAAAGCTGCCCTTGACAACTCCATGGCCTATTGACATCAGGCACCCTGGGCACAGAAGGGCCAGGAGAAAGGGTCTTTGTGGTCAGACAATGCTCCTCTGAGGCTCTCTTTACAGAGTGCGGCGAGTTCCTGGGACAGAATGGAGAGAGAAGGGAATTTCTGAGGGCTTCTGGACGTTCAAGACCACGTGGGGAAGCAGCCTTGCAGATAAGTATTCAAACTTACCAGCCCACAGACTACCAGCCTGACCTGTTCTGGTCTGTGTGGGAGAGTCTATATTCCAGAATTCCCAGGTGGGAGGGGGACTTGGGGGTGCAGCTCATTCACGTTTCTATCTCTATGCCACAAATAAAGAGTCTGTCCCCGCTTTATGCGGCCTCACAAAGGGTAATTTTCACACCCCACCGTGGCTTCAAGGCTAGTATTTGATCAACTCCACCATCAGGGACTTCTGAGGAGCTTGGTTTAATGACTTCATCCTGAGTTCTGATAGAGCTGCAATCAGAGGAGTGTGGGGACTGCTGGTGATTCGGGCTGGTCCTCCTCTTCTCGGTCCTGTTCCTTTGTCACCATACTTACAAAACAGGGCCAGGGCTCCTTCACTTAGCGGTCAAGTGGGGACCTCAGTGCTGTGCCTGTAGGGCACATTATTCTCAGTGCAAGGGTCTAAGTACTCGTGCCCCAAGTCCCAGGCGCGGACAGCAAGCTCTGAAAATACACTTGAGGGCCACCAACTCTCCTGGCCCAGGTCAGCCAGCCAGTGAAGGTGGCTTAGCTGTCATTGGAAGAAAAGCCTGGGAGGTGGTCCAGGTCAGAATGAGTGGGCATTTTTGGGGGGAGCAGAAAGATAATTGTGGCTGATCACAAGGACCCCTTCTCTTCCCCACCCACTGACTCAAACTATGAGTTGTTACTGTGCATTGTGGGTGTTGGTCGGGGCTGGAAGTGTCCCATGGCCTAGAGCAAGGGTCCCCAAACTTTTTACACAGGGGGCCAGTTCACTGTCCCTCAGACCATTGGAGGGCCGCCACATACAGTGCTCCTCTCACTGACCACCAATGAAAGAGGTGCCCCTTCCAGAAGTGTGGCGGGGGCTGGATAAATGGCCTCAGGGGGCCGCATGCAGCCCATGGGTGGGCCCTAGTTTGGGGACGCCTGGCCTAGAGGCAGGGACAGACTTTCCAGGGCCACAGGTACGGGCAGAGCTGGTGTCAGAACTCCTGGTGCCTGATGCTGTTCAGTCCATTCCGGGTCACAGTCCCCTGTGTAGGGACCGGGGAGGGGGGTGCAGGCATTCTGGGGTGGGGAGAGGGCAGTGCAGACGGTGGGCCTGGGCCCAGCCTCTTTGGCTCTCCAGCTTCTTGTTAGCAGAGAGTTCTGCCCAGGCCCGGGCCTGGGGAGGGGCCTGGTTGCGGTTTTCTCCTGCAGTGTGGTTGGCTCTTTTGTCTTCCAGGATGGGCCTGTGGGGGTCCACGAGGGAGCTGGGAGCCAGGCCCGAGATGCTAGGTAAGCCTGGGCAGGCGTGGGGGAGAGGGGGTCCATAGACCTTATTTTATGGGGGCAGATTATCCCCCCACCCAGAGCCCTACCCAGGTCTGGGCCTGGCCAGATACTTAAGCATATGAAGAGGAGGTCTGGGAGCCATGTGGCTGGAAGGCTTGTTCTGTGTGGTCTTGGTCGGGGTGGGGGGGTGGGGCGATGGCAGAGATTTCAGCACCTTCCTTCATTCAGTGCAAACATGGACCAAGCCCTTCTCCCAGCCTGAGGATCCACAGGTGAACGCCAGCGACCTGGTTCTGCCCTCTCAGATCATCATGTAAGAACCTGCTTTATCACAGCCTCAGCAAGGGAGTGAGCTTCCCGTCCTGGGGTATGCACGTGCGTGTGCGTGCGTGTGTGTGTGCATGTGTGTGTGTGTGGTGTGTATTTTGGGAGGGTGATGCCGCCGTCTCCTTGGTGGGAATGTTGTAAACGGAATCCAGGCCTCCACCCCCCGAAGACTCTGAAGGCCCTTCCTGCCACCCAGAACCCTCGCCCCTTCTCTCATGATGCCCAGGGGACTGGCTCAGGTTCCCACTATTGCTTTTCCACACTCTGGGCTGGCTCTGCCGAGGGGGGACACCCACGGCTTCCATCACTCTCTATTCCCAAGTTTCTTCTAAAAGTTAGTAGTGTTCAGAGCCTTCACCCCCACCCTGTCTAGGTTTTGGGGGCACAGGAGGGAGACTGGGGGTCTCTGAAGGCATCCCCCCTCAGATGTGGGTTAGGTTGGGGGGATGTGGGTGTCTGGGGAGGGAGGCTGTGTCCTTATCCTAACTTTCTGTGCCTCCCCCAGGTGGCTCCGCCCCTCCACGGCTCCAGGCCTGGTCTTATCTTTGGAGCCTGGGTGACTCCGGCCACAGTGACACAGGGAGCAGCCTTCGGTGGTTTTCTGGAACCCTGGACAGTTCTCCTGAGACCTCATTCTTCTCAACTCACAGATGGAGCCTCTCATGGATGGATAATGGGCCCTCTGGGGTGATGCTCTGAAGTCAGGACCTGGCCAGGGAGGGCAGTGCGCGGGGTGTGAGGGAAGCCAGCTGCCCACCGTCGCTCTGCACTCACCTGGACCTGCTTGTGGGCTTTCCTGTCTGGGGCCTGGAGGTCACTTCTTGCCCTTGTGCAGGCGTGGTTCTGTCTGGGATTGCTGCTGGTGATTACACTGAGCTCAGCCTGGGCAGGGGCCCCACTGACCGCACCCTCCCCGTGGCCAGGACCCCAACCCCTCCAGGACAGGTGCGGGTGTAGGAGTACCGGATGGGAGTGGGGAGGGGCTGCCAGTGGCAGCTCAGTGGGCGTGTCGCTGCAGTCTGTCTTGCGCCATCTGCCTTGTGAGTGATTCTCAGTGTGGGGGTCCTTTTTGGGTGGGGGTTTTCCTATGCTTCTCTCCTTTCTGATGGTCACTGGGAGGATGCAATCAGGGTCTGGGTGGAGCCTGGGCCTTTTCTCATGTCCTGGGAGAGGCAGGTGGAGGGGGGTGATGGGTGTGCTTATCTTGAAAGGGGAGGGTTTCTGAGAGAGGAGACCAGGCCAGGTGTCCCACCGGAAGGAGACTAGGCTTTGTTTCCATCATCCAAAGGGAACTAGCTGGATCTCAGACCCCTGCTCCTTGCTGTAAGAATCCCCGATTCTGTCTCTGTGGGGCAAAGGCAGGCAGGGCAGGCCCCCTGCACGCACAGCTTCCCCCTTCACACAGGGTCACTTACACGCCCGCCTCTCTGTTCTCTATCCATGCCAGCCTCTTCTGGAGGGGCTGGTCCCAGTGTTTGCACAAGACCAGCCATGCAGGCAAGTATAAAACTAGACATTGTTTCTCCAAGGTGGGGAGGGGCCAGCATCAGTCAGCTCGCGCTGCTGTGACAGAATTCCACAGATGGGGCGGCTGAAACAGCAGTTCTTCGCACAGTTCTGGGAGCTGGAGGTCCAAGGTCAAGGTGCCAGGGTTGGTTTCTCCCGAGGCCTCTCTCCTCAGCTTGCAGACAGCAACCTTCCTGGTGTTCTTGCATGGCCTTTTGTCTGCGTGCACACCTTGGGGGAGGGGTCCCGGGGAGGGAGAGATTCCGTGCTGCTTCCCCTTTTTGTGAGGACACCAGTCCTATTGGATTAGGGCCCCACCCTATGACCTCCTTTAGCCTTAATTACCTCTTTAAAGGCCCCATCTCCAAATACAGTCACATTGGGGGTTACAACTAACACCTATGAATTTGGGGAGCGGCACAATTCAGTCCATAACAGGTGGTCACCACAAACCTGGGAAGCCAGAACCATTTCTTCTTCACAGCCCCCCACCCCACAGGGAGGGGGCAGAAGTGGGAAGTAGTGATGGAACATGGGGGGGACTGTGCTAGGGTAGCCCTGGGTGCCTTGGGGACACGCAGAACTGGCTGGACACAGGGCTGTGAGGAGGAACACCCAGGGGAGGGATGTGCTGGGCTTTGGACCGAGAGTGCGTATTCTGCTGACAACCTTGGTCCAGTCACCTCACCTCTGTGAGTCTGATTTCCACTCTGCAGCAGAGGCCATCTGCTCCTATTGAGGGGGCAGGAGAGGGGCTTCAACTGCTTGCACAGTGCCCGCCTCTTAATAGGTGCTCAGTAAACGTCCTACCCACATGGGAGTTTAGATCTAGGACTGGCCTATTTTTGGTGCCCTGAACTGTAAACTCAGCATCTTCAGGTCCAGAGGTGTTTCAGACGAGCCCTTCCTCGGCTCGTGTTTTCTTAAGATCCGTCTCTCTAAGCAGTCTGGGGAAGTGGATGCATTTCATGGCCTCCAGAGTAGCTCCAAAAGCTTCCTTGGTATATAGTATTTAAATTCTAACTGTTCCCATCAGTACTGAGCCTCTTTGGTGAGCCTTTCCATCTGTGGCATTTGCCACTAGGGGGAGATGCAGGCAACGATCTAGTCATGGTTCCAGCCTTCAGGATGTCACAGCCATGCCAGAGAGTGAAAACCAGCTCCAAACAGCGTCCTGGAGAGTGGGGACGAAACCGGTGTACTGAGGTCCAGATTCTGAGAGCTTGGGTTTGGGAGTAAGATCTCAGAGTGGGCTGTAGCAATGGGGACACACTTCCCAGCAAGGCCAACCCCATTGGGGCCTTGATGGTTGAGAAAGCTATGGCTTAGCTGAGAGCTTCCATTGGGTGTGTGTGTACAGGGAGGGGGGAAGGTTAGGAGAATTAGAGCAGAGGTTCCCAAAGTGAGTTCCAGGAGATGTCATTGCTTTTTTTTTTTAAGTGAGTTTAAATTCAGCAGGTTACTGTAGTGCAGAACTTATCAGAGCCTTTAAAACGGTGGGAACTACAAATACTCAAGGACAGATGGAGGATGAAGTGTTCCCCCCAAACTTTACTGGACAGAATGACAGGCTGTCACTTAGAACTGGGAAACGCTGCGGTGTCTGTGGGAAAACTATAGCAATGACAGGAGATGACATAAGTAGAGCACACACAGCTGCTTTGTAGCATCGCTGGGAAGGCCACAGGCCAGGAGGGGCGGGGAAGTCCGACTTTGGTTCTGGGTGTCGGTGAGCTCTGCACCCGTTCTGGAATGAGGAGGAGACAGGCTAGTGGCTGGAGCAGCCAGAGGCCTGGCTGTTGGTGATTTAAAGGGAAGTCCGCTGGACATCGTAGTTCAGGGGCATCAGACCTTTAGTGGGAAGATGCTGGTGTGTGCATGTGTGCGTGAGTGTGCGTGTGTGAGTGTGACCGGATCCAGCCCTCTGGGAAGGGGCTGACCAGGCAGGGGGTTTCTAGCCAGGACAAGCAGGGTCTATTTTCAGGGGAACTGAGGGGTTTGGCGGGAGGGTCTCTGAGGCTCACAGTCATTAAACTGGGCAGCACAGTGCTTCTGGGCAGGGCCCGCGTGGGTAGGCTTGGTTCTGGTGGGACCGAAGGGCTGGGAGGCAGACCCCCTGCCTCAGTCAGGCCCAGCTCCTTGGCTGGTGGGGGTGGCAGGTCTCTGGAGCTGTAGCCGGAGGGGCCCGGGCAGTGCTGCATGGTGTGATTAACCCACTAACCCAGGGCTCGGCCGGGACGCTGTGGCGTGACAAGGTGCCTGGCCCTCTGCCGACCGACTAACCCACTAACCAGGCCCGAGCATGCCCTACTAACTCCCCGCAGCCAGACCCTACTAACCCTGCAGCTCAAGGGCCTTTCCCGGGCTGGGGCGTGGGGGCAGACGAGGCTCCGGAAAGCCCTGCCCACGGCCTGGGATTTCTGTGCAGACCCATATTCCAGGGCAGGGCATGCAACAGGACTCCCCGGCTCTGCCACTTCCTGCTGGGCGACTTGGAGCAAGTCACCCCACCTCTCCCTGAACCCCGGTCTCCTGAGCAGTAGTATGGGAGTACTGAGCCTTACCTCACAGGTTTCAGTGAGGAGTTCCATGCATATTAAGGTCCTGACAAGTGGCAGATAATTAAAATAAAAGTGGAGGGGACGTTAGGGTGGGGGAGGGGAGCCCAGAAAACCTGGTTGACCATGACCCCTGCCCAGGCCCTGGTCCCTCTGGGTGCTCTGCACATAGACCCTTCTGCCTGGGGCCAGGCACTCGCTTTGAACCCCTAACCATCTCTTCCCCACACTCTTCCTCCTTCTCAGCTTTCTTTTCTGTAGGCAGCTCTTTCGTTCAGTTACTAACCTGTCTAACCCGGGGGTGGCTGAGGTGCACCCCGACCATCCCTTAACAAACTAATGGACCTGTGTGTTCTTCCTTTTCTCCTAGTGACTCCTGTGTGTGTCTGCTGCAGTGCCTCTGTCCGCTGGTGCTGTGCTCTGACTTACTAACCCAGCCCCTACTAACCCTGTTTCTCTCCTACTAACCCCAGCCCTGCCGAGCTCTGGGCGCCCCGGGGGCTGGTCCTCCCTCCTTTTGGCAAGCAGATGTCCCGGGGTTGGCCCTGCGGACAGATGCTCCACATGGCTGCCCCAATTGGCTGTGAGTTCAGAGTCCACAGGGCCAGGTCTCAGGCAGGAAACAGCCCCTACTGACCATACCAGTGACCTGGAGGCGGAGGTGGTCATGCGGATAAGGAAGGCTGACCTCTGAGCATGAGCAACTCCTGCACAGAAGTCTGGTTGCCACTGGGAGTGGGTGGGACCAGGGAGACCTCTGGGGTGTGCGTGTGGAGGCCTGTGGGTCTAGAGTGTGGAGCTCTGGGCTTTTCCCAGCCAAAGGTGTAGAGAGAAGGGACCTGTGTGTCCTTTAGAGGTAAGCGAGGTAGATTTTTTTCCATTGGAAAGTAGATGGCTTGATTTTGCACAGGAAGTCATGGGGGGGCATGTCCCATACTGGAAATCAGCAAAAAGGCTTGTCTTACAGTAAAAGACAGAAAATGGAGACCTCCTTGCACTGGAAGCCAATAAAAGGATTTTTTTCCATATTGGAAATCACTGAGTGGAGCATGTAGTACAGGAAGTCAGTCAGAGGGGACAGTTCCCATATTTGAAGAATGGGAAGAAGGGCATTTCTTACACCGGAAATCAGTGAGGGCAACTTCCGGCTTTATCACAAGGTGGTGAGAAAGGAATGGCCCCAAGATCAGTGAGAGGGCCTGCTCCTACAACAGGAAGCTGGCCAGAGGGGCCCTTCCCCATACCTGAGGCCGGATATCCAGATCCCCCACGCCAGAAGTACACTGCTCACAAAAATAGAGGATATTTCAAAATGAATATGAAGTGATAAAATATCCCCTAATTTTTGTGAGCAGTATAGACAAAGACCATTTTTCTTTTTTTTTTTTTTAAATTTTATTTATTCATTTTAGAGAGGAGAGGGAGAGACAGAGAAAGAGAGAGAGAGGACAGAGAGAGAGAGAAGGGGGAGGAGCTGGAAGCATCAACTCCCATATGTGCCTTGACCAGGCAAGCCCAGGGTTTCGAACCGGCGACCCCAGCATTTCCAGGTTGACGCTTTATCCACTGCGCCACCGCAGGTCAGGCAAGACCATTTTTCTTACTGGAAGTCATTGAGAGGGACTGTCCATGCCAGGAAGCTTGAGAAGGCAGAGGGAGGAAAGCAGATCTACCTGGGTTTGGAGTTTACAGAAAGAGGAAATGGGAAGCAAGAAATGAACCCCAGGGCCTCACAGGGGTCTGCAAACCCTTGAGTCAACCAGGAGCTCATTCCTGGCTCCCTGTCCTGTTCTCACCTGCACCCTGGCCCCAGCTTGCCTCACCCAGAGCCCGCCAGCCGCTAGGCCGGGGCCACACCTGGGGGTGATTTTACGTCTCACCTCCAGTAGGCACCTTGGTCTCTTTGGGCTAATCTCTGGCTCCCTTGCACTAACTCTTGCTCTCACCCAGCTAATCCCCTGCCTTGCCCTGGCTGCCCTGGGGGGCTGACCACTAACAGCCAACCCTGCCCATCTGGGAGCTCCAGGCTCCTAGCCTGGCTCTGACCGGCTCTTAATTAACCTCTCCTTCACCTCAACTAACTCCTGCCCTCCTGATCTGTTCCTTTCAGCAGAAACTAACGGCTTGTGGATTTCCTTCTGACTAACAACAGGTCTAACACTCCTCCTTACTATTACTATTAACAGCTTGGATGTCGGCATGCCTGGGACGGGGCTAACACACATTTGGAATCTGACTAACACAGGGAGAGGTATAGGTAGTGATGTGGGACTTGGTGACTGCTCTGGGTCAGAGCCCTCTGAAGTCAGTAAAGATCGAGGTTCTCTAAAGGAGGTGTAGGCTCAGGCTTGATGGAGGAGTGGTGTCTGCTGGGGTGGGCTCAGAAGCATAGTCAACCTTCCAAGGAACTGGCACTGCACATAGTCTATTAACCCCTCATAACCTGCATTTGGGTTTTTTCTTTTTAAACAATAGCCTCATAGCTGTTACAGTCAAAGTGAGTGGATGCAGCTCTCAAAATGCCTCTCTGGTGTGCCAGAGACGGCCATTATGTATGAAATCATTATCAGTTACCAGCCCAGAGCCTAGAGTCCTGGATTTGGAGACTTTAGAGTTTTGGAAGCCCTAGGACATAAAGCTTTAGGTTGGAATATTCAGAAGTGTTGTCAATCCATCAGCCATTTACATCTTAGTGTAAACTAGCTCAGCTTCCTCTTCTAACTTCTATGCAATTTCGTTTAACTGAGGTGATGAGAATTTGGCTGGAAGGGTGTTTGGAGCAGAGAGGGAAAGCAACAAGGCCAGGGGTTCCTGGCCGGGGGTAAGAGGTGGCACCACATCTAGGGGCGCCAGGAGATGCCAGTTCTGCTGGCTCCGTCTGGTAGTCAGGGTCTGAGGGAGAGGGCAGCTCAGGCGGGGCCTGGAGGGTAGGATCAGGTCAGAGACAGAGTCAGGCCGGCCTGGAGGACTTGCAGGCAAATTGCTTGGGTCTTTGGATGCTGGCCTGGGGTTAAGAGCCTCTCTGGCAGTCATGGACTCAGCTAACTGAATGGAGCTGGCAGTGATGCCTGACGGGTGACCCAGCGGCCTGAGCTGCAAAGGGAAGAAGAAGAGAATGCACCTGGAAGACTTGGAGAGGGTGCATTGGCTGCTGGCGGATGGGAAGGGGGTGGAGTCTGCACTGGGGAAGCGCATGCCTGCTGCCCTCTAGTGGTCGTCTTGCCCCCATTTCACTTGAAGCTGGAAGCTCAAAACATTTCCCGTTCTGGGGAACTCCTTGTTATTTTAATTACAAATATTTGATGCTGCTGAGGACCAACTATGTACCAAATACTGCTCTGGGTGCTGGGAACTACAATTGAGCTTTTCCACTGTGGTGCTTAGATAGCTCACTGACGGAAGGGGGAATGGAGGCCATGGTAGGGAAGCACCCAGGAGACCGACAAGGACAATAACGCACATACTCTGTGCCAGGCACAGTGCTGGGCATTGGGGGTGAGTGGTGACTAAACAACATCTGGTCTTGGATGTTTTAGTGCTGGTGTGTCGGGTGGGTGCATGGTAGAGTGGCGTGTGGCAGTCAGGGTCGCCTTTCTGAAGAGGAAGACATCTCAGCTGAGCTCTGGCCAAAGGGAGTGTGTCGGGGATGAGCTCTGGGCAGCAGGAATGGTGGACACAAAGTTCTGGGGGCCAGAGAGAATCAAAGAGGTGCTGGAAGGTTCATGGGGAATGTAGCAGGAGACAGACGGGAATGGAGACGTACCAAGCTGTATTGCCAGGGAGCTTGGGCTCTGTCCCAAGGGCAGTGGGAGGCCGTGGATGTGACCTGAGGAGGGGAGGTGTTGGATTTGAGTTTTACGCTGGAGTTTGGCCCCGGGGGAGTTCTGAAGTGCTTGTAATGAATTCTGGTCAAATTTTAGATAACTGATCAGAACATCTTAAAACCAGGAGGATCCTTAGGTCCACCTGGAGATAAACAGGCTCTATCAATGCTGCTCCAGGTCAAGGTAGCGTTGCAATAGTTAAGAAGCAAAGAGGAGAATGTTCATATGAGGCTGGGGCTTGGCTGAGCTGACAGTGATGCCTTGGAAGAGGAGAAGTCTCGAAAGCATGTCATCCCAGGCCCCCGGTGGTATGTGGCTTTCACAGAAGGTCAGAGGGGATGGGGTCACAAGCTGCAAATAGAAGAGAACCTCATTGGAATGGGAGCCCATTTGTCCTGGGTGGCTCTAGGGGTGGAGGAGTAAGTTACCAAGAGGCTGATTCTGGTCCTAGGGAGGGAAGAATATGTCCTGGTGGGTAATGAACCTTCTGTCCCTAGACAGATGATTAGGACTAGGCCCCCTTTGAGAGTGATGATGGCAGTGAGATTCTAGGATTCAGTGAGTGTCTGTGTGTCCTTGACTTCATACCAGAGGAAGCCACGCCCAAGTAGTCTCACACTTTATCCACATACCCTCTCACCAACCTGGACCTGCGGAAGTTCACTCTGGCCTTGAGTCCATTAAACTCAAGCTCTTAGGAGCAGGATCTCATGAGCTGGGGAGTTGGCCACCTATGAAAATGCATCTTAACCCTTTAATAGGCAGCATGGAGGGAGGGGCCACCGAGGACCGTGCTGCAGGGCTGGGATGTCACAGGTGCTGACATATTGAGTTGAGAGGATGTCCAAGGCGGGGGACTGGTCTCAGGAGGAATCCCAACGGCCCATTGTTTTACTTTAACAGACCAGAGAAGACATTTTCCATGCCATTGTCTCCCGGGGATGCTGAATGTGGGGATAGAAATTCTACTGTAGATTAAAAATCAAATTTTTTTATGGATCTGGTAATGGAGTGTAAACTTGGCTTGTTGTTTTCACCCATAAATGTTGCATCTTTTGTGTAAATACCATTTTGATATTAAAAACCAATTCACACCCAAAGGATGACTGTGTCTTAGTTGGCAGAGGATATGTAATTTGGGGTGGAGGGGAGCCAGGGGCATTTTTAAAGAGCAGGAGTGGGCTCTGGCAGGTTTTCTTTTTAAGACCATGACCTTAGAGGTCAATACAGTTGGGTACTTTTATTTTTAACTGTGGGAAAATGCACATAACATAAAAGTTACCATCTTAACAATTTTTTTTTCTTTTTTTCTTCTTTTTCCAATTGAGAGGAGGGGAGATAGAGAGACAGACTTCCATATGTGCCCTGACTGGGATCCACCTGGCAACCCCCATCTGGGGCCATGCTCACAACTGAGCTATTTATTAGCACTTGAGGCGGAGGCTCCATGGAGCCATCCCCAGTTCCCAGGACCAGTGTGATCGAACCAGTCGAGCCATGGCTGCAGGAGAGGGAGAGAGACAGAGAGAGAGAGAGAGAGAGAGAGAGAAGAAGCAGGGGTGGGGTGGAATAGCAGATGGTTGCTTCTTCTGTGTGCTCTGACCAGGAATCAAACCCGGGACTTCCACATGCTAGACCAACACTCTACTACTGAGCCAACCGGCCAGGGCCCATCTTAACAAATTTAAGTGTAAAATTCAATGGCATTAAGTACATTCCCATTGTTGTGCAACCATCACCACCATCAATATGTGTATTTTTAACAATACTACTTTATACTTAGGACAGTGCTTCAAAGAAAAGCCATGTTGTTCTTGCAGGAAGCTTATACTTCACTGGGAAAGCAAAGAGCTCTTTGGTGACAAAGAAGAAGGCAGAAAGAGTTTAGTGTGTGGTGATGAAAGGCTGGCAAACACATGACACTCATTGCTACTTTCCCTTCCAGCACCCATGGCAAACATTGCTAGTTGATCACCTATTCTCTTTGGGAACCTGGATGTGTCTTCAGGATCTTTCTCAGAGTAGTGTTCTAGGCAGCCAAGACCCATCTGCTGGGGTATGTTTTAAAAATGTGAAGTCAGTCCTAGGCTTGAGATTCCTGGAAAACCTCAGTTTGACTACCAGCATTACCACTTACCAGCTATGAGCTCTTGGTGCTAATTTTTATTTTCTCTGAGCCTCCATCTGCTCTGTAAGATGGGGAAAACTCTCTCATCTGATAGGACTGTTTATTATTTCATTGAAAAATAATAATTACAAGGCCCTGGCCGGTTGACTCAGCGGTAGAGCGTCAGCCCGGTGTGTGGAAGTCCTGGGTTCGATTCCTGGTCAGGGCACACAGGAGAAGCGCCCATTTGCTTCTCCACCCTTCCCTCTCTCCTTTCTTTCTGTCTCTCTCTTCCCTTCCCGCAGCCAAGGCTCCACTGGAGCAAAGTTGGCTCAGGTGCTGATGATGGCTCCATGGCCTCCGCCTCAGGCGCTAGAATGGCTCTGATTGCAGCCGAGCAATACCCCAGAGGGACTGAGCATCGCCCCCCCTGGTGGGCACGCTGGGTGGATCCTGGTTGGGTGCATGCAGGAGTCTGACTGCCTCCCCACTTCTCATTTCAGAAACATACACACACACACACACACACACACACACACACACACACACAGAAAAATAACAATTACAAATTAAACTTGTTGTATGCTCACTTCTTGCTTAAAACTTATGCCCATTTTAAATTACCTCGCTTACTTGTCTGATTCTTGTTTATTGTATGTCTCCTCGCTTATTACGCCATCCTGGAAGGCAGGGTCCCAGAGTCCATTGTAGGCACTCAAAGTGGCCAAGCCAGAGCTGCAGTTCTCAGTCGTGGCCAGAAGATGGAGGTATTGCACCAAGACCACCTCTTTAATCTCCTCTTAGAAACTGGGTTACTCTCTGGGGATATCTGGGGATGCTCTATGGGGATACCCTTCGGATTTCAGAGTTTTGCAGCATTAGGAAGGACATAGCATGGGTTGGGGAAGGAGAGAGGCTGGAGAGGATGCAGCTGAGGATAGCATGTCTGGAAAAGTACTGCTGATTTCCACTGAGGGCCTCTGTTCTTAAGCCAAGCCAATTGACTTCCCCTCTCCAAGCCTCAGTTTTCTTCTCTGCAAAATGGGCAAAGTACAACTCTGGCTTCCATGTCACCATGCTTCTCTTGGCAAAAAACACTTTAGTTTGATCGCTCTGGTGATTCTGACAATGCAGGGTCACCTAAAGTTCTCCTCCTGAGGTCTGGAGGCTCCCAAGAACCAGCGGATGCTATGGACTCTGTCCCCAGGCTAGACCATGTCCCTCATCCTACCTCCAAACCCCTTGCCTTAGCCCACCTGGGTTCACATAAAATGGCTGTTGTCATTTTCTGAGAGCTTGCTGTATGCCAGGCCCTGGACTCCATGGTTTGTACATGTTGCCTCATGGTGTGCTCAGAATGGTTTGAGAGGTGAGTTTTGCTATCCCCATTTTCACAGGATGAGGACACTGGAGCTCAGAGAGGGGAGGAGATTTTCCCCAAGGCACACAGCTGGGGAACGGGGAAACCTGGCTTCAGTACGGTTATCACACTCCTGGCGGTATGTCGCCCCAGATGCTTACTCCACCTTCTCAGTAAGGTAGAGCCCAATCCCTCCCTCCCTGCTGGCTTCTCGCTCCTGTCACTCCTTCTCCCCAGGAGGTGTTCCCTGACCTTGGAAGGCTGAGCACAGTTTGTGATTCTGTATTTATTTTACCTGTTTACTGCCTCCTCTGTGAGCTCTATAAGGGCCGGGATGATGCCTGCCCACTTCATGTCTGTCCCCTGGGTACCCAGAACCAAGCCTTCACAGGGTCAGAGGTCAAAAACATTTGTTGAATGAATGAAATGGGCCTTAGGCATGTGCAATGCCCAAGCTGACTTGGGACCAGCCAGATCCCTCCTTACTGGCTGTGTGACTTAAGGCTGGTTGACCTCACCTTTCTGGGCCTCAGTTTCTTCATCTGTAAAATGAGAATAACACTAACCTCTGTTAGAGACGTTGTAAGGCTTCCATAAGGGGATGGACACAACGCATTGGCATGTGACAATCCCTCTTTCATATACCTGTGGTTTCTTCTGGGCCTGGGCCGGTGTGGCTTGACAACAGAATCCAAGAGGAAGGTTGATTGGCCTGAGAGTGAGACGGGGAACAACTGGACCAAGTCACTAAGCAAGTTGGAGGCAGCACAGCTGGGGCTCGGACCTCCTTGTCCCCCAACCTCCTGAGCCCACCTGAATGGGGCACTCAGGAGCTACAGTCACGGGAGTCAGCTCCCTATGGGCAGTTCTCCCCAGGCCCATGGCAGATCAACAGATTCTCCCATGCAAAGTGCCAGCAACACGGCCCGGGCCACACGGGGGTGGAGAGCTGCTGTTGTTCAGCTCGGACACGACGAGAGCGGTTTCCCAGTCCTCTCAGTAGAGGCCTCTCGGGGCTGGAATGTAAGGAATGCCCTGGAACCTCCAGCCTGGGCCTCCGAATGAGAATGCCTCGGAAGCACAGGACCGCGGGGGCATTTTCCCAGCGATCTCAGGAATTGTTGGGCCACTGGGGAACTCGTATCAGACATCACCTTTTGGCAGGCGTCAGGCCTCAACTTCCCGGAAGCCGTCCCAGGTTCTCATGCTGCGAGTGCTGGAGCCCGACTGGGTCTCCGTGGTCCTTGATTTTATTTAGCTTCTCACCCAGAGCCAGCACCCTGGGGTGGGGCCGGGCCCACGCTGGGCACTGAGGCGGAGAGAGAAGTCAGGCTGAGCTCTGCTCTGAGCCACATGGAGGTGGGAAAGATCCCGTTCCAAATCTTGACTCAGATACTCAAGTCTAGGATAAGCCACCTCACCTGAGTCCCGGTGTGTAAGATGGGACCTGCTTTGGGATAACTGCGAGCATGAAAGTGTTGCAGGAGGAAGTAGGATTCTTCCACGTGGACACGGGAGGTGAATCTTGGGGCCTCCCGCACAGTAGGATATGCGGTCCAGTGGCAAGATTCACTGCCGTGAAAGGCACACTGGCCTCCAGGCACACCACAGTGACGTCTCATCCCTGACCAGGTGGCTCAGCTCAGTCTCGCTGTAGAAGACGTCCAGCCTCTGGGGCCACAGGCCCACGTTTGTCTCCATCGAGCCCAGGAGGAGGAGGACCCAGAGCTGTGCCCCGCGGGGGCTTTCAGTGCTGTGCTTGGGCCGCCGGGTTGCCAAGGAGAGCACAGCTGGGGCTCGTTAAATTTTCCTATCCCTCTTTGCGTTTGGAAGGAGCAAGATTTCTTTCAAATTATCCAATCCCTTTCCCTTTTTGGCTTTTTGTGGGCCGTGTCTGTGTCCTCCCGTTATCCAAGCTCCCGCATGAATGTTCCCAGGCCTGTGCTATTTATTTATTTATTTAAGAGGAGAGAGAGAGAGAGAGAGAGAGAGAGAGAGAGAGAGAGACAGAGAGAAGGGGGGAGGAGCAGGAAGCTTCAACTCCCATATGTGTCTTGACTGGGCAAGCCCAGGGTTTTGAACCGGCAACCTCAGCATTCTAGGTCGAGGCTTTATCCACTGCGCCACCACAGGTCAGGTCAGGCCTGTGCTTTTATTGTGTTTAGTCTTTTCTCCAGATTTTTTCCAGGCTTGGCTCCTCCCCCTTAGGGTCGCCATTTTGGCTCTACTGTGCCTGTGCTTAGTAAAATGCTCTTCCCTGCACCATTTTGGCTTTTACTGTGCATGCACTCAGCAAAGAAATTTCCACCTTCCTGTTTATCCCTCCCTCCAGTAATCTGTGGGAACAGATCGGTTGTACCCTGGAGTGATTGGAAAACCGGTCCTTCTCTACTTGGAGGGACAGAGGAATGGAAGGATGTTAGTCCCCTTGGCGGGGCAAATGGGCTGTGCCCTGCTGTGTCTGGCTAAGCTTAATCAGCCTTAGCCACTTTTCTCCCTTCTCTTTTGTTGATCCTTATCCAGCTGTCCACCATAACAAAAGAACCCCATGCACGTGATGTTCCTGGTGCAGACTAAGTGTGCAGTAAACCTATTGTTAGTGTGGTTGGTTACATTTTCCAAAAATGGTGGCAACAATATCCCCTTTCACATATGCTCTTCTTATAATGTGACTTTGGCCCTCCTCTCACGGAAAGATCAACTCTTTTCTCTCCCCTTGAATCTCAGGGACTTGATGACTATGGTGGCACCCAGCTGTCATGCTGTGAGGAAGCCCAAGCATCTGTGAAGAGGCCTCCTGTCCACAGCCTTGGCTGAGCTCCCAGCTCCCAGCCCACACCAACTGGACAATTATGTGAGTGAACCATCTTAAAGGTGAATCTTCCAGCTCTGATTGGGCTGCCCCAGTGGATGCTTCATGGAGCAGAGACAAACTGTGCCCACTGAGTCCTGCCCAAATGGCTGATTCAGGAGCAAAAGAAATAATTCTAGTTTTAAGCCGCCATGTCTTGGAGTGGTTCCTTACATAATACAAGACAGCTGATACATTTCATCTTTGCTTCTCTCTTAGCTGAACTCAGGGTCTTCTCCACCTGCAAACCTGATCGTCTGCCTGCATCTCCCATGTCAGTGAAGAGTTCCACCAGCTTATCTCTGGTTGCCCAAAGGAGAAACTTGGGGGGCATCCTTCCTCTTTCCTCACCTTCTGTTCCAACCTTTGCCCAAGTCTTATCATTTTACCTCCTAGGCATCTCTTGGTTGTGCCCACTTTCCCCATCTCCCTGCCACTGCCACCAGCACTTCTGTCTCGGACAACCATGGCAGCTTCCTCACTTGAAATATAAGTGACGCACAGAACAGGTAAATCCTGGTCATGCCATTTCATCTACCTTGAGCACTGGGTCTCAGCTTGCCACCTTCATTTGTCTCTCCCTGACCTCTCCTCTTTGTTACTTACATGAGCACAAGAGAAGGCTGCTCTGGCCACCACACTCTGTGCCTAATACTCACCCCCCCACACCCCCCTCGTCCCCCAAGGCCAGTGGAGGAGACAGATGTTAAACCTGGAAACACACGTCAGATGTTTCCACCACTGTTCATTGCTATGAAAGAAGTCAAAGCAGGGCAATGGGACAGTGTGGCCGAGGAGTGGACAAGATCAGGTAGGGAAGGAGGTGGCATCTGAGCTGCAGAGATGAAGTCAGCCATGTGACTTTAGGAGGAAGGGATTGCCAGGCAGGGGGAACAGCAAAGATAAAGGTCCTGAGGTAGAAAAACATTGGTGTGTTGGAGGGACAGAAATAGGCTAGGATGCAAGAGGCTGAGGGGCCATGTGGGTGGAGCAGTAAGCAGGGAGCCCAGGGAGGGGTCTGTGGAGGGGTCCGGGTGAGAAACTGCACGGCATCATTGGCCTGAGACGACTCTGTCTCCTATCCCACTCAACTGCCCCATCTGTGACTTTTAGTCTGCTGTTCTTTAAAAGGTCCTCACTCCCCACCTCCGAGGTGTGAGCATCTCTCTTAACAGACCCACTTCAGCATCCTGAGAGTCTTCGGGAAGCCCAGCGTAGCTGTGTCAGGTCTTCCCAGCACTGTGATTAAGCCATCTGTCACTGTCACACCCTTTGGTCCTAACCACACCCATGCCCCTGACCCACCCTGCCCTCTTTGGAGGGGACGCTTTCCCTGATGAGGTGGCCGTAATGCCACAGTGCATGTATACTGTCCAGAAGGACCGGCTGTGTGACCTCCAGTAAGTCACTTCACCTTGCCAAGCCTTGGTTTCCCCGTCGGCGCCATCATCAGGTTGGTTCAACAAGATAACAGCCAGTGGAGGGTCTATGCCTCTATTGGGAACCGAGGATGCAGTCTGAAGTTATTCACATGTTTGGTTTCCCACCCAGGCTGCTAGTCCCTTGAAGGGCCAAGATAGACACTCATCATCTTCCTGGCAGGAAGTGCCACGCACAACACTGGTGCCCATGAAATGCGACCTTCTATGCGGGCACACTGTTCTTCCAGCTCATCTTGGAAAAGGTTTCTCAGTGCCACCTGCTCCATGATGACTTCTGGCTTCAGTTGCCCTCACTTCCCTGGTGTCTCATTGGACTCAGGACCGGCTTCCCACCAGGCACTCAGCGCTCTGACTTTTGTTGCCTTGTGTGGCTCTTTCTCACCAATCAGGCCAGTGGGTCTCAAAAGGAGCGCATCAGAATTCTCAAGGGGTCTGGGGATCGTTAAAATGCAGATCCCTTTGAATCAGAACCTCAGAGGTTGGGCTTCCAAATCTGCCTTTTTAAAAAGCCACCTGCCAAGTAATTTTCACTCTCTTGGAGGCTTGGGAACCACTGCATCTCAGAGCGAGTGAGCTCCTGGGCTGTGCCGTGTCCCCAGGGCCCCTGCGCAGAACTCATGCCCCGTCAGTGTGCAGTGTGTGTTGAGTGAAAGAGTGAGGTTTTAGTAGGGATGTGAGAGGAACAATCTATTCCATGTAGCACCCTGTCCCCCGAGCTGGACATGAGGTCTCACCATATTTTTCTGCCACCGGGAAAATTTTCCAGTAAGAATTCCCCTATCCTCCACTGTATAATCTGCGCATTAATACACAGTATTGTAAAAGTGATCTATAATTAGATGCTAAAGGAGTTTGCCGTAAAATTGGGTGGGCGAGGTCAGCAAGGTAAGCCTGGAGCCAGCTGATTGTTATGATCAATCAATAACCTATTTATTTCCCAACATTTCTATTAACCTCTGCCAGCCAATCACAGTTTCAATTTGGAAGGCTGGGGTCCGCTTTGCTGACTGGACAAGTCTGATTGAAAGCAGGCCCCTGACACGACCCCAAGGGCGAAATCCAATTAAAATCATTTTCACTTGTAGATTAATATTTTTAGCATGTTCTACATCCTGGGACTCATCATTCCTGGCAATAACTAATGTCTTGTGACACGAGCAGGTGGATTGGCACTGCCATAAATAATAATGGTGATTAATTAGCTTGTCATGTCCTGCGATGATTTTGGGGTGGCAGTCGGGGCAGCTTCTGGGAAGTTCCTCCACTAAATGCTGGTTGTGTGGGCCTCTCTGAGTCATGTCACTGGAATAGTGTTTTCCGAGTAGGAATGGAGTTGATCCATCTCTTGGGTCTGTCTCTGTCTTGAGAATGTGAACTCCTTGAGGCCAAGTATTCGGTGTCATTTGTTTCAGGAAGTCACTCAATGTTTGGCGTATCCAGCTTCTGTTTTCTGGAGATTGTCCCTTACTCTCTGCACGCACCTGATTGTAGCAGGCATTGCCATGTTTGTGCAACACGGTTCCACCCATGGACACTGTTGATTGGACTGCGATCCGGGCCAGCTCAAGCTAGGTCAAATGAAGCCTCGTCGTCTTAGCGTTGGATGCTGTTGATTGGCTCAGGGGTCAGAGTCAACCCAACTGGGGCCAATGAAAGCCTTCTTTGGGAGTTTGGAATTAGGTTTAACGGACGTGGTCCCGCTGGCCCAGTTTGGGTATTCAGGGTAATGCTGACTGCCATTATCTGTCTTCTGGGTCAGGAAGTAGCTACAAAGGAAAGCAGAGGCGAAGTTTCCTGCTGCATCCTGGTCCCTATTTCCAGCCCTCTTTGGAGAACTGGCTGCACTCCAGCTCAGGTTCTGTGAGTCACTCCTGCGTTTTTATAATAATTACTCTTTCTCCCTCCTTCCTCTGCTTGAGTTAATTTGAGTGAGTCTGTTCCTTTTTAAAAAAATGTTATTTTATTTATTGATTTGAGAGAGAGAGGAAGGGGGAGTGAGATAGAGAGAGAGGCTCAGGCCGGGCTGCTATATAACAAAGTGCCACAGACTCGGTGGCATATAAACAACAGAAACTTATTTATTTCTCACAGTCCTGGAGGCCAGACGTTCAAGATCAGGGTGGGATTCTGGACAGTTCTGGTTTGCAGACTGCTGATGTCTCTTTATTTCCTCACATGGCAGAAAGGGTGAGCGAACTCTCAGGCTTCTTACAAAAGCACCAATTTCATTAAGGAGGGCTCCTCCTTTGTGACCTAATCACCTCGCAAAGCCCTCACCTCCAAATACCATCATAAGGGACAGAGGTTAGACTTGAACATATGCATTTTGTGGGGACACCAGCATTCAACTCATAACCCTCCCGAATTCCAATCTCCAGATCAACTTGGCTGACCACCAACAATCAACCCGGAGGCCCTGTAATACGGCAGTTCCCTGAGCCTCGCTTCTGGGGGTTCTGACTCGATAGGTCGGTGGTATATTTGTCTTTTAGAGATGCTCTCTGTAGGATTCTGGCCAGATTTGGAGACTCACAGGATACAGCATCACGTTAAAGCCACTGAAGAGTCCCATGAGAAAAACACCCATTGATTTCATTGAACACAGTTTGCCCCGGTTACCTGAACACACATCCCTTTATTTTATTTGTGCACAACGCCTGTTTTTACACGGTCCATATACGGTCCACTGCTCAGCGTCTACCAATGTCTTTTGTTAATAACTATATGCATATCACAATTCCGATGAATCTTTTGTGCTTTTCCTACCGTGTTATTGAATCCACCGGGCGGTTCTCTTCCCAAGGGCAAGGATCAGATCATGTCTGTCTTACAATATCCCCCCTCTCATCCTCCTGAGCAGAGCCTGAGCAATTGAATGTCTCTTTTTTTGTTGAAACTATTGGGGTGACACTGGTAAACAAAATTATACAGGTTTCAGGTGCACAATTCTACAACACATCATCTCTACACTGCATTGTGGGTTCACCCCACCAAGTCCGGTCTCCATCTATCACCCTTCGTCCCGCCAGACCCTCCTCCCCCTCCCCCTGGCAATCACTACAATCGTTTGTTTATTTATATATTTATTTTTAAATTGAATTCGTGGTTTTACAAAACCATACAGCAGCGGTTCTCAACCTGTGGGTCGCGACCCTTGCGGGGGTTGAACGACCAAAACACAGGGGTCGCCTAAAGCCATTGGAAAATACATATGTATTATACAATACATTTTTAAATAAAATATGTCTTTCCGATGGCTTTAGGCGACCCCTGTATTTTGGTCATTCGACCCCCGCCGGGGTCGCGACCCAGAGGTTGAGAACCACTGCCATACAGGTTTCAAGTGCACTACTCAACAAAACATCATCTGCACACTGCCTCGTGTGCCCATCGCCCCAAGCAAAGTCTCTTACAATCATTTCTGAATAGGAGAGTAACTCCCAGCCCACCGCCAGCAGTGCTGTTATTGGGGGCAGTGATTTAAAGCTTGGAGGCGGTGACTTCCCCTCAATCTTCCCAGATTCGCACCTCCAGACTTTCCCGCCCACAGCTGGTCACACATCGTTGGGAAGCCTGTAGAGGAGCCTTCGGCTGACAGCTGGGGGTGCCGGTTGCCAGGAGTCCAGCTTTTCCTCCCCTGAGCTGTTCTCCCGCTGCTGCTCTGGGATTTACCTCTTAACAAACCCAGTTTCCAGGTACAAGCCCTCCTGAGAGTCTTGGTGAAGATGAGATGTTTCCCATTTCTCCAGTTTCTCTGCTTCCAGCCACCGGGGGATCGAAGGGAACTGTGCCGAGGCAATTTAAATGGGCTTCTCTGCGGCGCAAGGGCTTGTGTTGGAAATTGGGTTAAATTCAGCATGAATAAACCATTCACAATGGTTCTTTACACCCCAGGAGCACTAAGATTCCCACTAATCTTCAGTCAAAACAATTAAAGCATGAAGGGTGGCATGTTCATCCCAAAGGCACTTGGGCATCGGGAAGTTAAGAAGAGACCGGAGCATCCCCACTCGGGGCTGTGACTTCCCGCAATGCAATGACCCCACAGAGGCTTCTGCTGAGTGCTGTGGAAAGCGGGGCCGGTCAGTTACATTGGCACAGCCCATCACTCTCTTCCTCCCCGTAGTGAACCCTTAGCATGGCCAAGGCATTTTAAATTGCACCCTCACAATAGCTTTATTACCATCATTTTGTATTCTAGCTGAGGACACTGAGGCACAGAGAATTCAAATAACGCACCTATCCGGACCCCACAGGAAACAGATGGCACATTCACCACTATCGAGTTCCAGAATATTTCCATCATCCCAAAAGGAAAGCCTATACTCATTAGCAGTCACGTCCTGTCCCCTCCTGTCCCTAGGCAAGCAACTGATCAGCTTTCTGTCTCCAAGCCTGGGTAGTCTAGTATTTTATAGAATAGGAATCATTGTCTGGGTAATTCATATCAGTGGAGTCATACACTATGTGTCCTGCCTTCTTTCCTTCAGCACGATGCTTGTAAGTTTGTCCCCATTGTAGCAGGCATCACTACTTCCTTCCTTTTCACGGCTGAATGATATTCCATTGTATGGACATACCACATTTTATTTATCCATTCATCCATTGAGAGATATTTGGGATGTTTCTATCTTTTGGCTCCAGTGAATAATGCTGCTATGAACATCAGCTTAAACTTTAAAGTATCCGTTTGAACACAGGCTTTCAGTTCTTTTGTGTATATGGCTACACACACACAAGTTGAATTGCTGGGTCATATGGTAACTCCAGGTTCATCTTGTTGAGAAATGGCCAGATGGTTTCCCACCACAGCTGTTCTGTTTCACATTCCCACCAGCAGCGTCTGAAGGTTCCAATTTCTCCACATCCTCACCAACGCTTGTCATTGTCCCTTTTTTTATTCTTGTCACCCCAGTGGGTATGAAGTGACATCTCACTGTAATTTCATTTCCTTTTTTTTTTTAATTCATTTTTAGAGAGGAGAGAGAGAGAGAGAGAGGGAGAGAGAGGAGAGAGAGACAGAGAGAGAGAGAAGGGGGGAGGAGCTGGAAGCATTAACTCCCATATGTGCCTTGACCAGGCAAGCCCAGGGTTTCGAACCAGCGACCTCAGCATTCCAGGTCGACGCTTTATTCACTGCGCCACCACAGGTCAGGCATCTCACTGTAATTTCGATTTGCATTTCCCTGATGGGCTAAGGATGCTGAACATCTTTTCCTGTGCTCGTTGTTCACTTGCGTAATTTGTTTTTTGTTTTGGAGGAATGTTTGTTTCAGTCCTTTGTCCCTTTAAAAAAAATTGGGTTGTTTGTCTCTTACTTGTTGAGCTGTATTGAGTTCTTCCTGTTGATTTACTTTTATTGAGCTATTATTACTGCACCCTGGGGGACTCTGGCTAGATCTCTAGGCCTTAGGAGTGTCCTCTGCTTAGCAAGAAAGTGGCTATAAATGTCCTTCCCTGGGGTGGCCCACTCGCTGACTTGTTTTCTTCACCTTCCCTGGAGAAAGCAGAGGAAAATAAGAAGGAGAGATCCCTTCTCCCACCAGCCTCGGCTCTCCTTGACAACTGCTCTGTAGGTTTCCTGGGGTCCTCACCTGGGGGAGACGCTTCCCTGGGGGTTGGAAAGCTGGCTTTGAGGGGAGATTTCCAGCCGGAAGAAGGAGAGTCTCTGGGGAGGGGTGTAGGCAGCCAGCTCCTGCCCCACCTCCCACTCCTACTGCAGTAGAGACACCGAGACCCTGGTGAGAGCCTAGAATTCTGCCTGTGTCAGGCTTCTGGGCCCTCATGTCTTTTGGGGAGGCTTAAGGACAAATTAGGTACTCAATCCAGTTAGGGGAGCCTTCGAGCACTGTGGAAGGACTCAGAGGGCCCCCTGTGGCTGTTGGTGTCTGGCCTGCCACCATGAGGCTGGGTGGCTTTGTCAAAGGCATCAGGAGTCCCGGGGCTCGTCTCTGAGATGGGTCTGCCTCTCTGTGAGAAGAGGCTGGTTTGAACTTTTCAGATCTGGGATTCTGTGATGGGTTTAAAAACTGATCCATTCAGGACATCACCTCCACATCAAAGGATTGCACAGCTGATGGTTTTGAAGCCATTTGTGAATAATCAGAGCCCTTTGCAAGGGCACTTGAAGAGACACCATGTTCCTCAGCATCCTTCCAAGGAGATCAGTGGTCCAGAGCCTGGTGGGTGAACCCAGTTCTGGGTCAGCCCCAGAGGACAGAGCCGCAGTCCTCAGGTTCCCTCACTCTCCTGACCCTCCTCCCTCCGACCCTCTCGATAAACCATGGCACTGGGCTGAACATCCTGGTGCTCTGAGTGACTGGGCAGGGTGGCCACAAATCTGGGCTTCCCGGATGTAATTTCTAAGTCTGGTCACCTGTGTCTTGCAGGGGGAAGGCAGGTGGACAGATTTAGCTGCAGGGTGGTGTGATGTGGCTGCTCGGGTCCTGTCTTCTTGCTTTATGGGTGAAAGGTCTGAGGCGTGCTCACACCGCCAACCAGCTGCCCCTTCTTGCCCCACTGTGGCTTATATGGGGTTTCTCCTGCCTACCCCCAACTCATTTATTTATTTTTATTGTTTCTTTCTTTTTTCTTTTTTTACATTGTCTAAGTCTATATAAAGGTTTGTCTCATGGAGGAGAGAGTATCCAAATAGGTTAGACTTTATTACTATAGCAAGCTCAAATTGTGTCAGACAGTTTTGCATCTGCCTCAGAGTGTTGCTTGCAATATTTTTATTGTTTCTTGTCTCTTAATTATAACATAGTGCATGACTGTTGTAAAAAAAAGGGTCACATAATACAGAAATGTGTCATAATAGAAGGTGATGGTTCTTCCTGCCCTACTCAAAGCCCATATTCTAGGGTGACGAGTGTGGAGTGTGGTGTGATCATCACCAGCCCCCATGAGGCACTTAAAACATACATGTGATGACAACAACCGTTAACTACAGGATGCTTACTGTGGGGTGGGTGTCATGCTCTAAGTTGTTAAAATAATCAAGTGGGTTAATTCAAGGCAGCATCCATGTTACAAATGAGGAAACTGAGGCCCAATGATTTTAATACCTTTCCAAAATCACATAGCTAATAAGTGAGAGGGGTAGGATTTGAATGTCACACACGCATGTTTGCATAATCCAACATACATGCATATGTACAAGTAGGTATACAGATTCCCCCCCCCCCCAATTGGGTTACAACGTACTTTTGGTTCTGAAGCTTTTCTTTAGTTAATTATACACTGTGGGCTTCTCTTTATGTCCATTTAAATAAAAGCGCACTTTGTTTTTCAAGTATTATAATATCTGAAAAATTTTGCAGAGTATGAGTGGGCTGAAATGTATACAAACCGGTCCCAAGAGAAAAATACTTGTTATTTCTAACGTTTTGCTTGAAAAACTTTGCTACAGTGATCACCTTTTTGCAGAGACTTTTGAAACACTTAAAA
This sequence comes from Saccopteryx leptura, assembly GCF_036850995.1. Classification (NCBI taxonomy): domain Eukaryota; kingdom Metazoa; phylum Chordata; class Mammalia; order Chiroptera; family Emballonuridae; genus Saccopteryx; species Saccopteryx leptura. The sequence continues at coordinate 234,446,915 of NC_089504.1, read as the reverse complement.
AATATTTTATGCACATGCTGAATATTCAAATGGTTTCTCGGGGTGGATGATCCCTGGGTGTTTCCTGGTCCCCTTGAAGCTATTGTCAGCAGTTTCTTCTGGAATCTTCCAGAGAAATAGTGTGTACTATCAAGTATGTGCACGCACACACATAAACATAGTAAATACAGACATACACACAGTATACAAGTACACACATATATACATGTATATATACTCTAATATGTGCACACACATATACACATACATACAATATGTGCACACACATTTTTTGGCACACAAGTTATACAGTACACACTGCTGTATAAACTTGCTTCTTTTTCATTTAACAATATATATGGGAAAGTCCCCCGAGATCTCCGCATGCCTATTTTTACATTTAATTTTGAAGAGGTAATCTATTCATTGTCAAAACATATATAATAAAGTCCATTAAATCTACAAATGTGTAAAATATACGAATGTATTTAAAGGGATATTGTGAAAAGTCTCCCTCCTTCTCTGTGCCACCACTCCCTCCCACAAGGCACCATGATTCTCAGTTTTTAAATATCTTTCTGGAGTTTTTATATATATATGCAAATATATCTATATTTTTATTTTACCCCCAGTTTTACTCAATAATAATATACTAGATATACATTTTTGCATCTTACTTCTTTTTCACTGAACACTATATGTTGGAGATATTTCCATTTTAGTACATAAATAGCTCCCTTCCTTCCCTCCCTCTGTATCTTTCTTTTCCTTCCTCCCTCCTTCCTTCCTCCTTTCCTCCCTTCCTTCCTCTTTCCTTATCTTTCAATTTTTTTTTTTTTGTGGCAGATACAGAGAGAGTCAGAGAGAGGGGACAGATAGGGACAGACAGGAAGAGAGAGAGATGAGAAACATCAATACTTCGTTGCGGCTCCTTTCCCATATGTACCTTGACCAGGGGGCTAAAGCAGACCGAGTGACCCCTTGCTCGAGCCAGCGACCTCGGTCCAAGCTGGTGAGTTTTGCTCAAACCAGATAAGCCCGCGCTCAAGCTGGTGACCTCGGGGTCTCAAACCTGGGTCCTCCGCATCCCAGTCTGACGCTTTATCCACTGTGCCACCACCTGGTCAGGCCCTTCTTATCTTTCTTTAACAACCACATATAGTCTAGAATTCCACTGTATGGCTAAATCAGAATGTGTTTTATTCTTTTAGGAAGTACTGTTTTAATTCATTAAATAAGCACTACCTGTACAGCCTGCACAAACACCTCTCTGTTTCAGTGCAGCTAGAGTTGCCCACACTATCAGTCAGTTCACGGCATGTGCATTTCCGATTTTGATGGATACAGCCATGCCTTCCAAGAAGAGGGCCACATCTTTTCCATGTAGGTCCCTCCATAAGGTCTGGGCTGGCTCAGAAGGGTTGGGAAGTCATGGTGAAGTCCACCTCCAAGTCTTCACTCCGCTTTCCATTTGTGTTTTTCCTTCCAAGGTTTCTCCCAGTCCGGGCTTCATGACCAGCCCCCTCTTGGAGTGTGCTCGCTCTCCATCCAATGGAAGCTCCGCTCACAGGCTTTATGTATCACTTAGTTCGTATATCCCAAAGGGTCTTCACTGAAGGTTAATAGGTGAAAGATAACAATAGCATCCCCAGCCAAACACAGAGCAATGCCGTGTTAATAACAAAACCGGTATCTTTACTGCAGGGCGTTCAGTGCCCTTACTATGCTAACGGACACTGCGGAGTCTTAAGCCCAGAGAGGGAATGCAACTTGTACAAGACACACAGCAAGAGTGGGGATCTGAATTTCCAGCCCTGCTATGGTAGTAACAGCAATAAAGCGCTCACTGCCCCTTCCCTGAATCAGCAATTCTAAGTGGGGAGCATCGGGGGTGTCCTGGTGTCCTTCAGGGACAGCAGACATATGGATTCATTAAATTTAAAATAATTGCATAGTATCCTTCAAAAGTACTAAGATCAGAAACCCTGGGTGGGAAGCTCAGTTGGTTAGAGCGTCACCTGGGTGTTTAAGGGCAAGCTGGTCTTGGGAGAGTGGGGGAATACAGGCCCCAAAGTGTCAGCATTACCCAAACAGCATCACAGTTGCCAAACACAGGTAATTTTTTTTGACAGTTTCAAGGAATAGTTTAGCCCTCCTATGGAGAGACAGCTCTAAACACCCTTTTCCCTCCTGTTTCCCACTCTGTGCTGACAACAGACAGCATGTCCCCCCAGGCTCAGGCCAAAAAATCTAACTCTAAGCTTTTAAGCCTTTCAGATGTGAGCAAGGTAGGTTTCTTTTTTGTTGTTGTTGTTGGTTAAAAATTCTTCTTTCTGCTTCTGTTGGACCAGGGGAATTGGATTATTTACAGAGTGCAGGCAATTTTATGGGAAGTTTAAAAACAAACCCATCCGTGCAGAGCTACGATGTGCTGATGGGTCAAAGCCTTACATTTATGCATCCAGTGACCAGCAGAATGAGAAGTCAGCACCAACAGTGACTGATCTTGCATCCTGATCTTCCAGCCATGCTGAGGTCTCTGAGTCTGCTTTTTGAAAGCTTACTCCCCTGTGGGAAGCCATTCATTGGCTCCCATCACCAGTAGATAAAATACAGATTCCACAAACCCTCAAGTACTGTATTCTCTACCTACTGCCTCTCTGTGTTTTAGTTCCCTTGACCTGTTAAGTTTCTCAAATCCACCAAGCTCACTCCTGCCCCAGGGCCTTTGCACTTGCTATCTCTTTGCTCGGAACACTTTTTCTCTAGTTCTTTATGGCTGGACCTCTTGGATCTCAAATATTCAACATTTTGCCACCTCTTCAGAGATTATCTTTCCTAATCACCAAATCAAAATAATTTATCTGTAGAACTAGAATCCTAGTCATTTTGTTATAAATAAATAATCTCTCAGAGGCCCTGGCTGGTTGGCTCAGCGGTAGAGAGTTGGCCCAGTGTGTGGAAGTCTCAGGTTTGATTCCTGGCCAGGGCACACAGGAGAAGCGCCCATCTGCTTCTCCACCCTTCCCCCTCTCCTTTCTCTCTATCTCTCTCTTCTCCTCCTGCAACCAAGGCTCCATGGGAGCAAAGTTGGCCCGGGCGCTGAGGATAGCTTCGTGGCTTCTGCCTCAGGTGCTAGAATGGCTCCTGTTGCAATGGAGCAATGGCCCAGATCAGCAGAGCATTGCCCCCTACTGGGCATACCGGGTGGATCTCGGCCAGGCACATGCAGGAGTCTGTCTCTGCCTCCCCGCTTCTCATTTCAGAAAATTACAAAATAACAACAACAACAACAACAACAAAAGAATCTGTCAGAGACATAGATCTCTCCCTCCATCAATTTTGAAGGACAAGAAGAAAGTGCCAATGGTATTCTATAGGATGTGACAACCATTTCTAAAGTCTTAAAATTTTTTGAAGATTCCTTTGCTCACAGTGTACTTTTAAGGCAAGTTGTTAACAGTTACAGATAATCACATGAGCTTTAACAGTTATAAATATTGTACTGAAAATGAGATTGTGTGCTCCAAAGATTGTTTTCAATTTCACATCTTACCAAATCTGGTTCTTTGAATTTTGTTTTCTAATTTAGGAAGGTATTTGTGCTTTGATCACTGCAGGAGGGGAGATCCTGCCCCTTTATCTCCATCTGCAATGTTCTCTGTTAATTGTGAAGACTGGTGGTGTTAAAGCCAGGTTCTGAATTTTGTTGTTTGCCATGGATATCCAAGGTGGGCCAAGGGGATGTGTTGTGGGCACACGGTCTGTCATTAGGATGGAAACAGTCAGTTTAGAATCGTGGTCAGAAAAGGGGGCTCTGAAGCCAGACTACTTGGGCTCAAATACCAATGCTACTCTATGGTGTTGGGGCTGTTCCTTAGTCTCTATGATCCTCAGTTTCCTCATCTGGATAATGGGTACAACCCCAGTGCCTCAGTTCCGGAGAGATTGTTGGTTGGAATAAAACACAGGAAGCTCTTAACCCAGCCAAGGGCACGGAGGAAGCTGCGTGAGCATTCACTTCTGTCCATAGTGTCCCAACGTGAGTTTTCAGTTCTGTCCTGGAGATGGGAGGAGGCAGCAGATGTGGGTACTCCGGCTCTGTGATGGCCAGGAAAGGTGGGAAACAGAGGGCCGGAGATGAAAGGCAGTTGGGGCCACACCAAATGGACCAGGAGGGAGTTAGCCACTTTAGGCACTTGTCCCTGTTTCATGCTCACCGCCGCTGCTCTCCTTTCATCAGTGATTTACTGGGAGAATGGGACACCACCCCTCCCCGCTTCTCTCTCTCCTCCCACAGTCCTCACCTCCCGCCCAGGCCCCAGACCCTTCGCCCAGTCTCCTTGTTAACCATAAACACAAATCCTGTTATCTTCCCGCTCTCCTAGCACTTGCCCCTTGATTTAAGCTGCCTTCTCTTCCCCTTTCATCAGCCCTGGGCCCCTCCTGTCGTATATCTTCCCGTTTATCTACTTCCCGGATCGATACGTGGGGGGGAGATGGCAGGCAGCTCGCTCGGCCTCCAGAGCCCGCTCTTCTTCTTGGGCCAGTATTTCTTGTTAAGCTTCTGTCTGGCCATGTTCAGTTTCTCATTAGGTTCCTGCCCGGCTGCGGCAGTATTTCTTGTGCCTCGGCGGCACAGCCTGGCGATCCCTAGTAATTCTTACACAGCGAGACCGAGGGGCGTGTCTTGAGAGCGCGCTGGAATCCGCAGGCCTAGGCCGGGGGCGGGGCTTCAGGGGCTGGTGGGTGAAGGGACCGGGAGGCGCGGCTCCCACCAGCGACCTGGGGGGTCCCTCTGTCACACTGTGGGCCTGCTCCTGTGCCTGCCACCGCCACCTTGCGTCATTGCAACAGGCTCGTGGTGTGTTCCCTGGTGTCAATGACCCCATGCCATCATGGGAAAGAGCCCACCTCTGCCAATAACTCAGCCACGGGCAAGTTACCCCTACCTCCTCCCAACTCTGTTTGCTCACCTGTGAAATGAGGTGGTTGCTCTTTCTCTCTTTTTGTCCCATTTCTTTCTTTATTTAGTTGACAAACATGTAATTTGTAAAGTGAATTTGTTATGTGCTAGTCTTTTAAATACTTTACAAATATTAACAAATTTAAATTCTCCTAGTCACCCTATGACAAATACAAAAATTGTTATTGTTTTATAGATGAGACATCATAGCACAGAGAGGCTAAGCAACTTGCCCATGGCCACACAGCTGGCAAGTGGCAGAGCCAGGATTTGAACCCAGGCATGAGAGTACATGCTCTTAAGAAGTGATGCTTCTTGATGGTCCTGTGGCCTCCATATGTTTCCAAAATGCTGGTACAGTTGATTCCTGTTATTTCTACTAGTTACGGTCTATAAAATAAAGTCACATACTTTAAATTAGCGAATATTGAACCATTGCTTCTAGGGGATCTAGAGGGTTAAGTTCCTGAAAGCTTATGGTCACAATGTTTTCACCAACTGATCAATACATAACCTTGTTTTAAAGTGTGCTCCTCTTTCAAGATACCTGAGTGAATATATATTGTCGATTAATTAACATTGAACTACAGCCAAAAGCACTATAACTCACACCCAAATAGAGGTTATCTAACACACGTGTTTTCTCCAAAAAGCACATCACAGTCTTCTTGCACTTAGGAACACTAGACAGCACATCAGTCCCAGTCTTGGGGGCCATTTTAAACAAAAAAATCAATCAAATAAACAAAAGCAAAAAAAAAAAAAAAAAAAAAAAAAAAAAAGAAAAAGAAAGAAAGAAAGAAAGAAAAAAGAACAGCAAAAACACCAATGAAAAGCGTCAACATGCAAAACACATGGCATAGACAGACCACAACAAAAAGGACACTTGTTTATAGTCTGAGAGCTGAAACAAGAAAGCAGCATGTCATCTCCTTGGGACTCAGCTGGGAACAGTTGTGATGGGTGACTCCATCTTTTTGCTGCTCTGCACATGCTCATGAGTGACCTGGAATATTGGATTTGGGGTTAAAAATAAATTATAGTGAGTGGGTAAATTTGCAAATACAACATCCGTGAATCACGAGATCAACTGTATCTTATACTATTTCCCTGCTCAAAAACCTTGTAAGGCTCCCTAAGGCCTCCTATATCAAATGTAAACTGTAGCCACCTATCTGCCTTTCACGGGCTTTTATCATCCAGCCACCTCTAGCGATGGAAAGTTATTTACCTTAATTCCTGGGGACATTTTCTTTCTCCCTGGGCCTGACTCCTCTTCCTGACTAGCCCACCACCTAGTCACTTTCTCCCTCACCTCCACACCTTTGCTCCTGCCTTGTCCCCTTTGGGCATGCCCTTCCCTCTGTCACCTATCTACCAAGTCCTTCCTGTCATTTCAAGGTGAGATCAAATTTCTTTTTTATTTTGTGCCATTTTATTTTACCGATTTATCCCTTTTGGATGTCGCAGACGCATACCGTAGTGGTTATTTATTTTTAAAAAAATGTCTTTTGTGTTTGTTTTACAAACAGCCTGCATATGAGGAATTTTCCACAAACCCTTGTTTGATGACACTCAGAATAGAAGACATTTGAGTTACCCGGGACCTTGTTTGCATTTGGATACCGAGGACATTTGATTAAAAGTGTATAATGAGAGATAACATCGTCCTCATCAGTGAGACCTTGTTGGAGGAATGTTTTAATTCTTCAGAAAGGCCAAGCAGTCTCCTTATGTACTAACATAGACCAATGAACCAAGAATAATCAGACCATCAAATGGGGTCTTAGTGAGAATTGATCTGTTCAGAGAGATAAGCCTCTGTTTCTAACAGCCTTGGGGTGAGCTGGCTCTATGAACAAGGATGGGAGGGGTCTGAGATCTCTACTTGGGTAAGGGCTGAGGCACCACATGGGGGACAGGGACTCCCTTCTCTGGGACTCAGCTTAACCCTGATGATGCCTACGGCCCCCCCCCCCCCCCATGGAACAAGTAAATAGAAATGGAGCCCAGAAGCAGCTGGCCTGAATCATAGCTGGAGAGGGGTTATTCATGTCTTGCCCACTTCACTTCTGCATCCTGAAGAGAAAGACCCCCGACATGAATACCCTGCTTGGCATACGAGTGAGAGGGCAGGTGGAGATGGGATCCATCTAGCCCTTCGCAGTCCCTGGCCACCTCTTCTGGTCTCTGGACAGGAGTGAAGGGAGGCGCCAGCCCTCTGAGACCCTGGCCAGTGGAGCAGGGACCCTGGCCTCCATCTCCCCCACTCTCTCATTTCCTTCTGGACCTCCCATTGGCAGAGCCCAGCCAGAAGGCCTCCATTGCAGTCCACGTGGGTCAGCCTCTGGGCAGAGAGCTGGGGGAGGGAGGTAGAGAGGAATCTGGGTGGGGAAGCAAAAAAAAAAAAAAAAAAAAAAAGGTGCCCATCACACATGACCAGCACGGCTACCCATCAACACTCTCAACCCAGTATTCTCAGATCTCTACTTTCTAAGGGTCCTTCTAGGTCTGTCATGCACAGAATCTTCCATTTTATTTATTTATTTATTTTTTGTATTTTTCTGAAGCTGGAAACGGGGAGAGACAGTCAGACAGACTCCCGCATGCGCCCGACCGGGATCCACCCGGCACGCCCACCAGGGGCGATGCTCTGCCCCTCCGGGGCTTCGCTCTGCCGCGACCAGAGCCTCTCTAGCGCCTGGGGCAGACGCCAAGGAGCCATCCCCAGCACCCGGGCCATCTTTGCTCCATTGGAGCCTTGGCTGTGGGAGGGGAAGAGAGAGACAGAGAGGAAGGAGGGGGTGGGGGTGGAGAAGCAAATGGGCGCTTCTCCAATGTGCCCTGGCGGGGAATCGAACCCGGGTCCCCCGCATGGCAGGCCGATGCTCTACCACTGAGCCAACCGGCCAGGGCCAGAATCTTCCATTTTAAACCATGGCTAAAGTATGGTGAACCTTACCAAAGTCCTGCGGTAGCAGTTCAGTGTTGGCCCTGGTCTGGTACTCAGGGCTTGGGTTTTGCTGCACTTACATCAAATCATGTTTACATTCAGATGTCATGTTTTAGGGTCACGGGCTTTCTCCCTCCGTCCTTCTCACCCTCTCTCCCTCTCTTCTTCCTTCTCTCGCTCCATCCCTCCCTCTCATCTTTCTCTGTGTTTTCTAACAGTGCAGAGACATTCCTCCTGCCCCTCCGGGCTGCTGACAGCGGGAGCAGATATACAGCGTTCCGCGGTGATGGAAGGGCTGCCGCAGTGCACTGCTGTCTCCCTCCCGAGCGGGCACTGCAAGGGCGTAAAACTTTGTACCTCATTGACAGAGCTGTTCTTCACGGATGGCGACTGATTTGTCCAAAAGTTCTTACAGAGCAGTAATTTTTTAAACAAGAGAGGTTCTGTACCCCTCCCCTCACCCCAGGGGACATGTGAGTATCTGGAGACATTTTATTGGTGTTTATGACCATGGGTTTGCTACTGGCATCTGGGGGATCTAGGCCAGGTATGCTGCTTAACATCTCAACATCCTACAATGTACGGGGCAGCCCCTCGCCAACTACAAAGAATCATCCAGTCCAAACTGTCAGTAGTGCTGAGGTTGAGAAGCCCTACTGTAGAGGGAGCCTCTTCATGGGGCTTTGGTTTTGGAGTTTCTCCTTTCATGAATTCTCTCTACTACCTTCTTGCTATGTGATTACCCACACTCTTGAATACCTCTAGTGATGGGAAGCTTACTCCCTGTTTAGGAACCAGGCAGGGCTGGCCTTGATCCCAGCTCTTCTGCTCACAGCTGTGTGACTCTGGGCTTTTCCACAGGCAGGATTGGCTTCAGTATCCTGGGCCTCAGTTCCCCCAAGACTATGGGATGAGCAGCAGTCTTGCCTCCCTGGTTGGGGGAGACTGAGATGATGTTCTGAGGTTGGCTAGCTCAGCACATGGCGCAGGGTGTGCACTCAACCAACGTGTGCTGTTATGAACACCCCTCCAGTCTTGCTTTCTTCACCTGGGTCATGGGTGGGTCAAGAGCAGGGTCTCTTTTGCCTGGAAAATTCCAGAAGTCCAGTCAAGTGAAGCACTGAGTGAGGAAAAAAGTTCAGGCTTTGGGTAACGGGCGCTTTCCCTTTAAGGTTGTTTCCATTTGGGGGTGTCTTTGGGTGCTGAGAGTTGAATTAATAGCATGGTCCTCTGTGAAAAAAAAATCAGAATTCTCAATGAAGGAGGTGCTGGGTGTCTGTGATATTGGGCATTGGATTGCTCTGAGGGCCACCATTTACTCTGTTTCACGGGGGAAAATTCTACTAGGCTCAGTGCTCCATGAGGCACCCAAGAGGTGACCATGGGATACAGAAGGACCTAGCTCAAGAGGTTAGAGTTGGTGCCTGATCAGGTGGTGGCTCAGTGAATAGAGGATCCAGGTTCAAAACCCTGAGGTCGCTGGCTTGAGTGCAGGCTCATCCAGCTTGAGTGTGGGATCATGGACATGACCTCAAGGCTGCTGGCTTGAGCCCAAGGTCACTGGCTTGAGCAAGGGATCACTGGCTCAGCTGGAGCCCCCAGTCAAGGCACATATGAGAAAGCAATCAATGAATAACTAATGTGACTCAACTATGTGTTGATGCTTCTCATCTCTCTCCCTTCCTGCCTGTCTCTGTCTCTCTCCTCTCTCTCTCTTTTGCTAAAAAAAAGGTTAGAGTTGGTGAGAAGACGGAGATTACAGATGAGCCTAAAACACTGTCTTTCAGCTTGTCTAAATATGTGACTCTGGAGGGATCCACAGGGCTTGGGGAAGGAATGTAGGTGAGGCTCGTGACCCCTCCCACCTCCATTCTAATAATTGCTACAAAAAAAGACCCTTTCATGGAGTAGACTCCATGCTACTTCTCTCACCTGGGCCTCCAATGACCACCTGAATGAGGTGCTGCTATCATCCCACGGATTAAACAGGGACATTGAGGCTCAGGGAAGTGAGGACTCCTGACTGAGGCCACACAGATGAGAGAGGAGAGAAAGTTCTAGAATTGGAGAGGTCTTAACACATGTTCAAGGCATCCGGAGGGAGGAACATGATCAACACATTGTAGGCGAGACAAACCCCCTGCCTTTGTCACTCACTGTAAATTGTTCCCCAATCACTGGGCTGACAGAGATGGATTCCCAGGGCTCACAGCACAATTAAACTTTCTCAGGCGTCTCGTGGGGAAAGGAAGCAGTTGGTTTACTTGTGAATGCTTGGGGGTAATTTTCTAATGTCCCTTCCACCATTATGGAGGCTTTGCTCCAATCTCTTATCATACGTAATTCCTAATGATTTCTCTGTTATGTCCTGTTTTATTAAAGCGTCATTGAACTATACCCTATTGATTTAGATTTCACAGACAATTGAAATTTAAATTGACTCCAAATTGAATGTCTCCATGTAATCTCTGTTCTGCAATAAAGATAGATAAAATGCTTCTATTTTTGATAACAAGTTATACTGGAGGCACATTTTAATTTTGGGAGGGTAGAAAGGAAATGCGATAGAGCCTTGACTTTCTTTGAAAAGTGGCTGACAGTTTGGGGCCTGGGATTTTTGTTTTGTTTTGTTTTGTTTTGTTTTGTTTCTCTCTGGGGCATGAAGCCAGAGCTATAGACTTCTGGAATGTCTGGGCTGGCTCCCAGATGGGAGTGGAAGTTGATCTGGTCTGACCTCTGAATGAAAGAATTAGGTGATCCACCCATGAATCTATCCATTTGTCCAGTAAGGACAGCATGGCTGGAGTGCTAGGGGCGGGGACCAGGACAGAGTGAGGGGATAACTCGTCCTACTATGACATATATGACTGCAAGCTCAGGTCATGTGAGGGTTGAGTCTAGGGAGCCATCTTGGAAACAGGAGGGAGGTACATCATTATAACAATATACAGGGATGCTGTCATTTAATATCTGTCCGCACCCAGTCTGAGCCTTCATGGCGATAAGCACTCCCACAGCTTCTTTCCCTTTCCATTAATGATGGAGGATGGCAGCTGGGTCGCAGGAAGGACAAATGGGAGAGAAAAGAAGGTATCACCCCATGCAGTCTCTATTGCTTATGAGATAGATTTTCTAGAAAGAGGAGAGTCAGTAAAATGCCTATCAGAGCCTGGAGGGAAGTTGAGCTAGTCAGATCCTTGAGATCATTTCAGAATAGCTCTGAAGTGTGAGCAACCATTGCTTCTAGAGGGTTTTAGATCCACCATGAAATTTATCCCAACCGAATCCCAGCATTCAGGAGAGGTAGATTGGATAGTAGAAGGGTTTATTAGTTTCTTATTATTGCTGTAATAAATTACCGCAAACTTATTTTTTTAAAAACAATGCAAATTTTTTATTCAATAGTTCTGAAGGTCATAAGTCCAAAATAAGTCTTACAAGGATCTAATCAACATGTTAGAAGAGTTGTGTTTCTTCTGGAAACTTTAGGAGTAAATTGTTTTTTCTAGCCTTTTCCAGCTTCTAGAAGTCACCTGTATTCCTTGGCTTCTGGCCCCTCCTCCATTTTCTTTTCTTTTTTTTGTATTTTTCTGAAGCTGGAAACGGGGAGAGACAGACAGACTCCCGCATGCGCCCGACCGGGATCCACCCGGCACGCCCACCAGGGGGCGATGCTCTGCCCCTCCGGGGGGTCGCTCTGTTGTGACTAGAGCCACTCCAGTGCCTGGGGCAGAGGCCAAGGAGCCATCCCCAGCGCCCGGGCCATCCTTGCTCCAATGGAGCCTCGCTGCGGGAGGGGAAGAGAGAGACAGAGAGGAAGGAGAGGGGGAGGGGTGGAGAAGCAGATGGGCGCTTCTCCTGTGTGCCCTGGCTGGGAATCGAACCCGGGACTTCTGCACGCCAGGCCGACGCTCTACCACTGAGCCAACCGGCCAGGGCCCTCCTCCATTTTCAAAGCTAGCAAAATAGCATCATCAAACCTCCCTCTCTTTCTCTGACCTCTACTTCTGTCTTCATATCTCTTTGACTTTGACATTCCTGCCTCCCTGTTGTTACACTGGGTCCACTCAACTAATCAAGGATAACCTTCTCATTTCAAAGGTAATAAATTCTGCAAATTTCCTTTGGCCCTGTTCTGGGGATTTGGACATGCACATTTTTGGAGGGGCCTTTTTTTCTGTCTACCAAAAGTGAACTTGGAATCTGCACATTGCAGTGACCTCATTTGAGCCATAGTCTTACCCACTGTTTGCTTCCCCCAGCAAAATCCACTGGGGTTGTCCCAAGATGACAGCTGGTTGTGGAGATGAGAGCAGAAGATGGGACTCAGGGCCCCTGCAGCCCTCCCTCCTGGCTTGCTCTCATCAAGTGGTTTCTGTGCTTCCAGGACCCAGGAGGGAGCTGGGTCAGAGGGGCCTTTGAGCTGTGCAGCTAGAACTGAAAAACTGCCTTGAGTTTGTCCAGTTTTCTCTGTCAAGGAGAGATGGCAGGACACAATAAAACAAAGTGGGGAAACATTTATTTTTGTGGAGGTCTGAAGGACCCCAGGGTCCATCAAGTAGTGAATGGGACTGAACAAAGGAGAAGGATTTGACTCGTTCATTCAACAAAAACCTGCTGATGCCACAGTGAAATTCCTAGCTTACTGCAGTAGCCAGACAACAAAAGGCGATTGCCATTCGCTGAAGTAAATGCTGTTCTGGAGTTCAACACGGTGCACAGGAGAACAGACGGGAAGTGCCTGGACCACACTGAGGATAAACTCCTGGAAGAAGTGGCCTCTAAGCTAACTCCTGTAGGATCAGGAAGAGTTATCCAGGAGAAGGGGCCATAAAGTAGAGAGAGACTTCTAGGGAGAGGGAGCAGCATGTGCAAAGGTCCTGAGGTGAGACAGAGCATGCTTATTCAGGGAACTGAGGGAAGTCTGATAAGCAGGGGTATTGAATTTTACATGGAGACTAGTGAGAATGAGGCTCAGAGGTCTTCTAATTTCCATCCCCAGTCCCATCACACAGTTATAATTATAAGATTATTTATGGCATAATTAGTGCCCTGCCTCCTTCTCCCACTGAGCTGTGAGCTGGGAAGGGCAGTTGTTGTGTCTGTCTTGCTCATGATGGAATCTCCACAAACCAGACTGGTGCTTTGTCAGCATCTATGCCTAGTGTTGAATTAATGATTGAATGAATGAATAAATTAATGGGGTTGGGGATGCCAGGTCCCACACGGCTTTCAGTGTCATGGTAAATAGTCCAGCTTCTCTCCACAGTGGGCTTCACTTTAGGTACTGGAGGATCAAGCAAGTATCTGGTGGTGGGGCCAAGGAGGTGAGAAAAACACTTTGAGAAAGACATCCCAGGAAATGAAGGCTGTCTCAGGAGTCTTATGTTGGGGGGTTATAAAATTAAGAGTGGCTGGCTCCTGGCTGCATTGGTATTTACTGGTTATTTTTAACAACTGGCCAAAATGCCTGACCCTGATGCTTACTAAATGTCTTTTTCAGCATGAATGGGCTATTGATTGAGGGCATAACCTGTGAGTTTCATCGTAAGCTGTCCATCCACAGGGGCCTCAGGTCAGCAGACAGTAGCCCACTGTCCATTCTAGGGGACCTCAGATTCACCCACTGGGGCAACTGGATACTTGGAGCCAACATACGTACCACCCTGTACTGTCATTGTGTGTTTTCTGGGTGGGGGTAATCTGGATCTCGACTAGACTGAGTACCTAGCATGAGGCCTGTCATAGAATGAGCACCTAGGAAATATTTCTTGAATTATGACTACATGGTAGATGTAAAGACTTAGAGAGTCTCAGAGCTGGTAAATTCTTAGATATAATTTAACCTCAACACACAATTTGGAGATGGGAAAGTTGAGGCCAGAGAGGTAAAAGACTTCCATTGTGAGTGGACACACTCCTGATCCCTATCCTCTGTCCAGTTTAAGTAACTAATCATCTTCTAGTCTATTCTGTGAACAGACTAGACTACATTTCCCTATGGAAAGGAGAATGAACCATCCCATCCCATCTCATCCCATCCCATCCCATCCCATCCCACAGAACTCCTTCTGTTCTATTCCAAACCATTCCATCTCATTCTATCCTATCTCATTCTATTCTCTCCATTCTACTCAATCCCACTTCATTCCATTCTATTTCATTCTGTTCCTTCCATTCACTTCAATTCCACTCCACTTCATTCCACCCCATTTTGTTCCATTCTACCCCATTCCATTCCATTCCACTCCACTCAATTCCATTCCACTTCATTCCACCCCACTCCATGCCACTATACCTACTATACTACTGTTCACCTCACTCATCCCACCTCACCCCATTCCATTCCATTCTATCCACATTTCCATTTCCTTCTGTTCCGTTCTATCTTCCTTCATTCCACGTCATTCCATTTCTTCCCCTCCACTCATTTTGCCCCGTCCCATCCCTTCCATTTTATCCCACTCCATTCTTTTCCTGTCCACACGACTTCATTTCCATCCACTCCATTTCAGTCCACACCAGTACACTGCAACCCACCCCGCCCACCCTATCCAGCCCACCCCATCCCACCCCTCCATCCTTTCCACCCCCTCTTATCCCACTAGGCCCTATCCCGTTTTGTGACATTATCATTCCACTCCATTCTACAGCATTCCATTTCATCCTGTTCACACAATTCCTTCCACTGCACTCTTTTAGATTCTCCCCCACTCCATGTCATCCCTACTCATCCTGTTTACATTCTTCATGCTTAGAAGTCTTTACAATATGCCTCCAGCAGGCCAAGCCCTGAATATTTCATAATGAATGAGCTACAGGTCCTGATTTTGGGGAGAGAGAACACATGTGTTAACAACATACCTGCTCTCACCTCCCATTGCGTCCTTTAGCTTAGCTTTGCAAAGAGGCCGGGGGCAGGAAGATCAGGGGTCTGTCCGATGATTGACAAGCAGAACCTGGATGCCCATTTGGATACTGTTTTGGGGTATATAGCAGGTACCCAGTGCAGAAGAAGAATACATGGTTGGTCATCAATCCCTTTCCAAAACTTAGCCCCATCCTTCAGGAATGCTCAGGCCAATTTCCCTGAATTGCACATTGGTTTTTCTGTGGGATGTGGGGTGGCAGGAGAGGGCTTTACCAGAAACCTAGAATCTCAGGATGAACTCTGATAGTCTGCTGAACCTAGCGTGGTTTGTTCCCTACTGGCCTCTGCTTCTGGTTGGGTTCCTTTCCCTACACAACGCCCCTCCCCCTTTACCCACCCATCTCCAGTACATTGTCAGCCTAGGAGCTCGTTGTCCATGCTCCGATGGGATTCCCACACATGCACGTAATCCAGATTTGGGTTTACCCAGGTGCATTCAATGCTGCGTATTTATTTGCTCTCCACTGAGATCTCCCTGGTGCTTGGAGCCCGAGTGCACCCTGAGTTCCTGTCCCTGCACCCCCCCCCCTTTCCGAGCGCGGTATCCTGCTTGCTCTTGAGTCTCCAGGGTTCAGGGAGTGGGGAGCACCTGGCACATAATTGCAGCTTAATAAACGAATCAATCCTCATTAGGTCTTGATTGGCCATTAGCCTCATTATTCCACTAGCAAAGGGCTGGGGGTTTTTACAATACAATGCCAAAGGGGGGAGAGAGAGCAATGAGGGTGCAGACCCCAACCCCCATTGGGGGGCAGGACTACACCCAGAAGGAAGGTGGTCTTGATCAGGGGTCTTCAACTCTGGCTGCACTTTAGACCCACTGGGGAAGCCTTAAAAATATTGATACCAGGCTCCACTCAGAACTATGGGTGTAGAACCTAAGAGGAGGGCCCGGACATGGGTGCTTTTAAAGAGCTCCCCAGGTGGGTTTAATGTGCAGTCAAAGAGGTCTAAAATGTGATTTTTAATCTCTTGAGCCAAGGAAAGTCCAAAGTTTGGCCAGCAGAGCCTTGGCACATATGGTTAATAGATAGCAAGTTCCTTGAAGTCTCGGACTTTCTGGTACCCATCAGCTTAGGCCCCTTGTCACTGCCATCCCGTGTCACACCAATAGTCACAACATCTCCCAAGGCCCCCTCAACCACACAGGAGGTGCTGTTCTTATGCACGCCATTTGTATACTTCTGTGTGCAATAGTTCTCTTCAAGTTGAATTGTGAAACCCACTTATCTCATTCCTTCCTTAGTCTGTTCTAACCAATGCCATGAGACTGTGGGTTTGATGTTCTACTTGTATTCTTTTCCCCTTAACACACAAAAACATAAACATATACCAATGAAAAATTAAATACAGGTTCACATCTCTACTACCTAAAATCACTTTGCCAACGACCAGCACTCTTTGCCACTTGACATTACTCTTTGGAAAATACTGTCACAGTTTCCAAAAATTTTTTCACAAATAAAATGATAAATGTGAGAAGTGTATTTATTTATTATTTTTTTTCTGAAGTGAGAAGCGGGGAGGCAGAGACAGATTCCTGAATTCATCAGACTGGGATCCACCCAGCAAGCCCACTAGGAGGCGATGCTCTGCCCATTGGGGCCGTTGTCCGTTGCAACCGGAGCCATTCTAGCGCCTGAGGCAGAGGCCACAGAGCCATCCTCAGCGCCCCAGCCAGCTCTGCTCTAATGGAACCTTGGCTGCGGGAGGGGAAGAGAGGGATAGGGAGAGAGGAGAGGGAGAAGGGTGGAGAAGCAGATGGGTGCTTCTCCTGTGTGCCCTGGCCAGGAATTGAACCCGGGACTTCCACACACTGGGCCGATGCTCTATCACTGAGCCAACCGGCCAGGGCCAAACATGAGAAGTTTAAAAATATTGTATATCTGTTCACATCTGAGATATTGTTAGAATTTCATTACAGCCTCTGGGCATTGAATTTTGTGTATCTTTTTTTTTTTTTTTTTGTATTTGTTTCAGCTCACAGAGTGGTTTCACTTTTAAAATTCCATTAAAGTAGAAACCAGATTTCTCATTAAGAACCTTAAAAATGCCCAGGCAGTGTTGCTCAGTGGGTAAAGCTCTGACCCCACGTGCCAGAGGTCGTGGGTTTGACCGCCGGTCAGGGCGTGTATGAGAAACAATCAATGAGTGCACAACTAAATGGAACAACTAAGTGGAACAATGAATTGATGCTTCTCTTTTGCTCTCTTTCTTTCTCTCTCAAATCACTGGAAAAGAATACCCTAATACCCCCAAACCCATTAATTGCATTCTGGGGAATTTATTAGAAGGAATTAGTTCAGAAAAGAGATAGTAGATTACATACAAAGATGTAAAAGACACCGTTATGTACAAATATGAGAGACAACAATCTACTTAAATTTCCAATAACAGAATTCTAATTTGATTAGTATGTTTGTTCAGTTTAATAAAAGTTCTGGGTTACGAGGTCGGGAACCCTAGAAGATTCTAATGTTTAGTGGATTCTAATCTTGACATTTCCACCACTTGGCACAGATTAGATCCTCAAAACTACTTGATAGAAGGTGAATGATTTATCAAATGATAGTTGCAGAGTTAATAATGACACGGAAAACCACTTAAAGTTAAGTGGAAAAACCAGGGTGCAATATTAAACATAAAGTATTGTCACATCTTTATTAAAATATGCATTGGCCTTGTACGTGCTAAAACAAGGGATGGATGCATGGAGTGTGTAGTGTATCAAGGCTATAGAATATTCTGCAGCTACTAAAATGATGTTTGCAGATAACAGTCATGCTATGATGTGATGTTAAGTAAAAAAACCAAATAAATAAATAATAAAGCAGATGGCCCTGGTCGGGTGGTTCAAGGGATAAAGCATTGACCTAGCTTCCCAGAGGTCCTGGGTTTTAACCCCGGTCAGGGCACGCAGGAGAAACAATCAATGAATACACAACTAAATGGAATAACTAAGAGGAAAAATGAGTTGGTGCTTCTCTCTCTCTCTCTCTCTCCTTTCCCCCCCTCTCTCAAATCAATGGAAAAAAATTAAAAAGAAAAGAAAAACAGGATGTAAGAATCCATATGCTGTGTAATTCCAATTTGTGTATATGCAATATAATTATAACATTATATTCTATACTAATTTAATTAAAATTATAATCATATTATATTTCTAACATAAATATTAACAGTAAATACATTTTATAATATTAAATCAATTTAATATTAAATATATATTTATTATGTATTTTATACATTGTTTTATTTTACATATGTGTATATATGTATGTACATATATATGTGCATTTGTGTATATATATACATATATATATATATATGTATATATATACACACACACACTCATAAGAATGAAAGTAATCCCCCCAAATTAACAGTTGTTTTAATTCGGTGAGACCAGGTTAAGCTATTTCTTCTTCCCTCTATGTTTCATCTTTTGCAATTTTCCAACTCCTACCATGAACATGTGTTACTTTTATCGTGCAGACAAAAGAATAACCTCCAGCTACGTTGTAGACACGAGGAGGGGGGAGGAGGGCTGGGGAGCGGCGCGCAGCCTTGGGGGACAGTGGAGCAGGAAGGTCTGCGGTCACATCGCATCAGCGGGTGCAGCCTGATTCTGCCCAAGTCTAAGTCCGCAGGCCTCTCGCGGCAGGAAGTGGTGGCGGGCCAGCGCGGGGGACGTGCGCTCACTGGGCCGGGAATGTCTCCTGTGGGGATGGCTCCGTGGAACTGCAGCCCAGGGGCCCTGCTGAACTCTTCGGGAGGAATGGCGCCTTCCCCTAATTTGCCCAGTCCCTCCAGTTGCTAAGAATGATCGACAGTAATTAAAACTAAGCTAATAACCTCCTCACTCTTGACATTTCTATGGGGTTTTGTTCACCATTATCTACATATAGATTAAAAATTGTAATTGGACTGGCGATCGGGTTAGGAAAATCAACCACCTTCCAACTCGTCGGTTTTCAGGGACTGACACTTTGAAATTTTATTTAATCTGAGAAAATTGAGTTGAACTCTGGCACCCTGGGAGGCAGGAAAAAAAACCCCCAGCATTTATCCTTAAGGACCAATGTTAGCTAGGAAAATATTCATGCTCCCAGCAGGAAGAAGTGGGGTGAGGCCAGAGGGGTGCTGGACGGGTACAGTGGACTGGAGAGGAGGGGAGGGACCCCTAGGAAACAGGTGCAGAGGGGGGCGAGATGCTTCCTGTGTGAAGGAGGTTAGGGAAACCAAGGCCACCTTCCCAAGAAAACTTCTGCGTCATTTCATAAGGGCTTGGGCTGCCTAACCCCACTGAGTTCCCCTGTGCTGTTCAGAAGCAGTGTTACTGGTTGATCACCCTGTGACTCCAGGCCTCTGCAAGGCTGTGATCACACAGTCGACCCAATTCTCTTCTGATCTCTGTGTCTATGAGGCAGAGTGTCTCTATTTCTGTGAATCTAGGCTTCTGGGAACCAAGAGCGTGAGGATCCTGAAAGGCACAGATTACAATATCGACTTTGTCAGACCTGCCCAGCTGCCCCTTCCATGGAGTCATTCATTTGTCTAAATTGAAACCCTTAGACTGATATTAATTCTTAGTCTGTGTCCCAAAGGTGATGGGCCAGCCAAAGAAAATTTCTGTCTAATGCACAATGTGGGTTGTGTCATGCCCCTGCTTAATATATGTCAGTGGGTCTCATGGCCCCGTTTGGATCAAGTCCACCCTCTTCACGATGGCTTAAAAGCGATTCTGGGTTTGCCTTGTGCTTCTCTCTCTCTCCAGAGGCAGCCTCCGAATCCTCATCCACATTCCCTGCCAATGTGTGCCTCCTTCTTCTCTCTGTTTCTATCCTTACTACACACACTTAACCTCCAGGTCTTTGCATTACTGTTCCCTCTGTGTGGAATTACCCAGACCTCATCACAGTACCACACCCTGGGTGTGCTTCCTTCCCCCACCTAATTTCTGTTAACCTATCACTTCTCATCTTGGGCTTCCCCTTCTTGGGAAGTGCTTGCGGTCTTCCCAAAATGTGTTCTTGACCCCTCTCCCCCACTTTGGGCCAACTCTTGGTGTGACTCTCTCTGCCACCTTCTCCCATCCAATCAGGATCTTTCTTGAAAGCAAGAAAGTTCCCTGCCAGCTCTCCCAGCCCGTGAGGCAGTATGGCCATGATTGAACACATCTGTGTGGAGAAGGCAGGGAATTCATGACTCCTTACTTTGGGAATAATACACACTCAGTTAGATACCCATTTTAGATGTATCCGTTGACTGTCTGCTTTGTGCCATGTGCCGTGCTCAGCCGTGGGGAGAAACAAGACAGATTAGCCTCTGTTGTGCTTACAGGGGAAATAGCTGGGAAAGAGTGATTGGGGTTACGGAGTTAGGCAGGGGAAGAGTATTCTAGGCGGAGAACACCCGTGTGAAAGATCTTGAGGGAACAAGGAAGGGGACAGACACAGTGTGCAACAGGGAAGCACGGGGGTGCTGGGACACTGTGACAGATGAGAAGGTCCAAAATGAGCCCAGAGATGTGGGTGGGATACAGGTCATGAGGGCCTTGTGGGGTTTCCAGCCTGGAGCTACAAGATCAAGTTTGCACTGTGAAAAAGAGTTTGTTAGATGGATTAAGTCCGTGTGCAAGGCGTGGCCAACCTCCTCTCTTTATTCTGAGAATAATTATTCTCATCCTTCACGATTGTTGCTTTAATCTTTCCAGTGCACATTCACCTCCTGGAATGGACTGTTGAATTTTACCTGCCTAGAAAGTTTCCCCATTCTTCTTCTAGAAGGAGATCCTGCCAACCTGGGCTGCAGAGGTGGTCCCACTGCCCAGGTCTGACCAATCACAGCATCTGATCCCTCTGATGATAGTGATTGGTGCAAGAAGCAAGCATATAACCCAAGCAGGGCCAATCAGAGCTCTTCCATGGGATTGGTATTTGGATCTGGTAGGAGAAAACGGTTTTTTTTTTCCTACTGAGATTGGTAGGGTGAGCACCAGCCACACAGAAGAAGGTGCATGAAGTTAGTGGCGAAGCTGGAATCAATTGATCCATCCATCCTGCCACCAATCAGTCATTATGTACCAACATATTATTCTAAGAATGCTGAGCCTGAGGCTTTTCTGGACCAGCCCCAAACTCAGGTACTCTGTCCTGGTGTCCTTGGACCACCTGAATGACCCACAAATTTGAACTGACCGACCACCTTTCCTTATATGCTTTCCCAAGTCCAGATAATAATAATAATTAAAAAATCCAGTATAGCCACAGTTCTTGATTTTTAACAGGTGTTAAACTGACTCAGGGGTGTGCTGGTACATTTTATACATTTAACATGTAGTTATGAATGACACACATCTTGGTTGATATTTTTCTTTACATTAATGATAAGACAAAAATGAAAACAAAAACAAATGTTGGGATTTTATTTTTTCATCAAGGGCATGAGCAACTTCTTTCTGAGTTGAATAATGGTTTTCAAATGCTGTGGACACATTGTACCTTTAAGTTTAATCTGTTAACATTTTTTTACATCACTTTCTTAAATCTAGACATACTCCCACTGTGGCTGATGATGGTGGGGATAAGTACATTAATTGTGCTCTTTTAAAGACATAGGTTTGATTCAAAGTGTTTCTCGTGCCTGATCACTTTACAGTCTGCCTCTGGGGAAGATATTACCTCCATTTTATGAATGTGGAAACTGAGGCTCAGAGAGGTTAAGAAACTTGCTTAAAGCCACACAGCTTCAATCCAAGGCTGGTTGACTCTGAAATCTGTGCTTCTCTCTCTCCTCCAAGCCTTTCTCTTAGTTAGGAGGGAAAACCTGCCTGGGGGCAGGTGCAGGATCTCCTTTAGCTGACCACCCCTTGCTCATTTCCTTCCCTGGGTCACCTTCCAGCTGTGGAGGCACAAAAACCTCCTCCCTCGGCTGTCTAGTGCATTCGCTGAGCTTGGCCGATCCAGCGCTAAGACTGGGTTGTCAACCAGGAGATAGAAAGAAAGAAAAAGCAATTTCTTCCATTTCTTGGCTCAATCCTATGCAGTCAATACTGTTAACAGTAAATCAAATATCAGGACTGCATTGACCCGGGAAAAGGACAAGGAGAAAAAAATTCCAGAGCAGAACTCAAAAAGTAAAAAATAAAGTGCCGCCAGAGGCATTAGTCATACCTGGTGGCCCAAACCGATAGTGGTGGTGGCAGCAGCATCCTGAGACTGAGCCGCCCTAGCAAGCTGGGTCCCCGACATGCCTGCTTATGCCTCTGAGCCTCTAGGACCCCTTTCCTCGGAGGTTCAGGGGGAAAGAGGCCACTAGAATCAAGGTTGAGGATTTCTGTTTTGAGGTCCTTCAGATGGGGGCCTCACCCTACAATCCTGAGCTGAGCTGGGAAAGGCTATGTGCAGAAAATAGCTTTTGGAGACAGTCTCCTCTCAACCCTGCACCCCTCCTTGCATACCCCTCCTGATAGATTTCACAATGCTGGATGCTGTTTCCAAAAAGTAAGAGGCTCAAATACTCTAAAAAAATTTTCAGGCATGTCTGAGCCATGCTGAAGACTGGACTTTAACCTCCTTTTATTAATGTATCCATTCAACAACTTTTTTATTGTGTGCCCACCGTGTGACAGGCATCGTTCGAAAGCCCTGGGGATTCAGCCGTGGACAAAATAAACACACATTCCAGACTCCGTGGAAGCTACAGTCTAGTTGGTGAGTAAGGGAAGATGATGGAAGATAATTAAGATAATTGAGACTTTTACAATATGTTGGAGAGTATTAGATACTATGACAAAACACGAAGAAAGTAAGAGATGTGGAAGATTTCAGGTGGGAAATCCAAGTTTAATTAAGGTAAAAGGACATGGACATTGAGCAGATGAGGATATGAGCCCTTTGGGATATCTGGAAGAGAGACGTTCTAGGCAGAAGAAACAGCAAGTGCAAAGGTCCTGAGGCAGAGTGTTGTCCCTGGTGTTTAAGAAACAGAGGCATGGGTTTAAGAAATGAGGCATGGGTGGTAGTGATGGATGGTGGGGTTGAGCCAGGGCCAGATCAGGCAGGGCCAGTTGTAGCTAGAGAGTATCAATTTCCCCTATGTTTGATTTATTCAATCCTTATTGGTTATATGTCCAAATTGGATGATCAGGGCTTGGCTCAAATGCCAGCCTCTCCATAATGAGTTCTCAGACCTACCTCACTGCCCAGCATCCTTTCCATCATCTTAGCACTGAGTAGGGGTTGGCCTTTGTGCACCCTCAGTGTCTCTGGACAGTTAGGGACTTTCGCTCTGACCTGGGTGAGGTGAGGGGGTCACTGTGGAATTTGGAGCTGGGTCTTAACTTCTGGATTTGCAGTTTGTGTACCCCTCTTTCTTGAAATCACCTGTGATGTCCTGACACATTCTTGGCACATAACAAGTGCTCAAACATGTTTCCTGAGGATAGAAAGACATCTATCTGGATAGAAAGTCAACAAAGAGTAAACGGTTAGTTCTTTGGAGACAGCTGGAATAGAGGTGGCAAGTCTAGGGGAGTTTTCTCTTTTGTTTCTTACCTTTTTGTATTGCCAGATTATTTTTTCTGAAGTTTTTATTTTTTTAAAGGATGTGTTGAATGAATGGATAAAGACTGGGGGCTGTGTTTCGAGTTGTAGGACTGTGGTAAGCCCTGCATTTCTGAGCATGCATTTGTTCATTTTGGTAATGGGGTAACACTCTAAATCCTGTTCAGGAAGTTCTTGGGGAGATAAAAGGTAGCAATGTCTATGGAACCCCTGGTTCAGTGCCTGGTTCACTGTAAGTACTCATTAAAAGTTGATTTTAACTGGTAGGGAGTCATGTGAGGTCCCTGAGGAGAAACGTGATGGGAAAAGATGGGGCTTTTTAGGAAAAGAGGTACACAGCACGGCCTACACTAGCCTCCAACTACTGCCCTGAGCAGGCGAGCCCCTCCACCCTCCGGGGCAGCCAGGAGCTGCCAGCCATTCCTTCCTCTCATGACTCCCTCTAAAGCTTCATCCTCTATACTCTCCTGAGGAAAGCCGGCCACCTTCCCAGCATGCCCAGCCAGCAACCAGAGGACTGCCTCCCTGAGACCTGGGAAGGAGCAACATCACCCAGTAGAACTCAATGGAATCTTCTTCCAGGCAAATTGCAGAGACTTGTGAGGTCTCAGCCAATGAAGGAGCCTGGGTACTCGTCTCACACTCAGTGCAGGGCCTTCCTGCTCCGTTCCCTTCCATGAGGCTCTGGGAGTGGACACCTCTTGGTTTTGCTTCTTTAGCAGGGGTCCCCAAACTTTTTACACAGGGGGCCAGTTCACTGTCCCTCAGACTGTTGGAGGGCCGCCACATACAGTGCTCCTCTCACTGACCACCAATGAAAAAGGTGCCCCTTCCGGAAGTGCTGTGGGGGCCGGATAAATGGCCTCAGGGGGCTGCATGCGGCCTGCGGGCTGTAGTTTGGGGACGCCTGCTCTAGGGTCTGTTCCCCTTTGTGGTAGCAGCACCCTACTTTTCTGGAGGAGTTCTTTGTGGTGCCCAGTCCACCACTTTGAGTGGGGCTGACTTCCCATCCCCCATCTCTGCAAGTGGGCAGGTAAACCAGGCCTGAGCCAATCCGAGCCCTCCTGCCCTCTTCCTACAGTGATTGGTTCAGTAATAGGACTCTTGAGCGCATCTAGCCAATAAGAGTCAGATCAGGATTTTGGTTAGCACTGTTGGTGTAATGGTCGGAATGGGTTAAGATATGCTGCAATGACACACAGACCCTCCATCTTAATTAAGGTTGCTCTAATCTTAGTGGCAACACACAACAAAGATTGATTTCTTGTTCACAGTCCACGGGCTGGTGGGGGCCCTGTTCCTGCTTCCCTCATTCAGAGATAGAGGCTGATGACGACCCTACCATCTGGAATATCAGATATCATACAGGGGTAATGGGACATGGACTCAGGTGGGTCTGACTTCAAATCCTGACTTTGTTGCTTACAGCAAGGGGTCTGCCTGGGACATAGTTGTAGCTCAGAGAGTATCAATTTCCCCCGTGTTTGATTTCTTCAACCCTTATTAGTTATATGTCCAAATTGAATGGTCAGGGCGTGGCTCAAATGCCGGCCTCTTCATAATGAGTTCTCAGACCTACCTCACTGCACAACATCCTTTCCATCATCTTAGCACTGAGGGGAGCACAAAGTAGGGGTTGGCCTTTTTGCATCCTCGGTGTCTCTAGCAAAGGCCCAAGAGCTTAGTAGGTGATTCTCAGTGCCACCCAAGGTGCTTTACAATGTCAGGCACATAGTAGGTGTTATTTATACTATCCACAATGCTGGCCCAGGGCCAAGCACATAGTGTGTTTCCCCCTTGTGTTCCCAACCTCAGTGTTTCTAGCAGGGTTTCCCCCGGAGGTTATTCCCCTCAAACAGCTTCCCCCAGACTCCAGCCTCTTGCACCTTGGGACCTGGAGATTGTGACCAGGAGTTGCCACTGTGGCATAATTTGCTAAAATGGTTGGTGTGGGGTGAGGGGGCCTTGAAGGGGTGGTCCAGCACTGTGCTGCCCTATGGAGGTCATCAGGAGACAGTGAGCAGGAACTTGGCTTATGAATTTCCTCTCAGAGCCCCAGACAAAGAGGGAAGTCATTGGTGATGCGGTTACCTTGGCAACTCTTTGTGCTGAAGAGCGGAAGGGAGGGGGAAGGAAAGACTGAGGGAAGTGGGGGGCAGATGTTGGTGGTGGAGGGGGGAAGATGGAGGGGAAATTCCCCTTTAAAATGACTGGAACGCCTTGCTTTGGATTCTGGGCGAAGGAAGGGAGGAACCTTCATGCTGCAGGGTGGAGGCTGGTCTGGGGGGGAGATGCCCTGCCTCTCCTCCTCATCCTCTGTAGACATTTTTCCAGCTGGTCTCAGAACATCTAGAGGACTGCGTTCAAGTTCCAGCCCTTCTTCTAACTTGCTGTGTGACCTCGTGCAAGTCACTCTCCCTCTCGGAACATCCTTTCCCTCTTCTTTAAAATGGGGATAATGATTCATGGATGGCCATGAGGATAAGCTGATTGTTTTGTGCAAAATGGATGGTTCAGTGCTGGGTCCTACTGAGTGTGAACTACTTGGGGGTAGTTCATTGGATTGCTTCTCACGTGACCTCATCAAGTGAGCCAATAATGCAGCGGTTCTTAACCTATGGGTCGCGACCCCGGCGGGGGTCAAACGACCAAAACACAGGGTCGCCTAAAGCCATCGGAAAATACATATTTCCGATGGCTTTAGCCGCTGAGAAGCCGCGCTACCGTCTGCAGCAGCACTGTTCAGCTTGAACGCACGCCATAATAGACGTGGACGTGCGTTCCAAACTGAATGCCTGCGGTCATGTGCAGATGTGATTGCATCATCCATCCGGGGCCTAAGGGGTGGGGGAAGCGGGGGGAATGCTCCACAGTCCATAGCAGCACTGCTGTTTGTCCATAGCAGCGCATTACGTGTGTCCGGCGCTTGCTGACGTTACCAGTGGGCGGGTGCAGCAAGCGCCGGAGGACAGAAGCCTAGGAGGCGGAGAGGCAAGAGGCGGAGAGCCAAGAGAGCCTGTGAGAAAGCCTGCTGGTGTACAAAAGGTTAATAATGTAAAAACAGTACATACACCATATACCCAATACTGTGTAAGTGTAAGGTGATTTGTGTGTAATCATTACACAGTACACAAAGCAGCTTACTCTTACACAAAGCACCATGTATTTACACAGTGTGAACTACATCAGTCTTATACTATAAGAGACCACTATAAGATGTAGTTCACACTGTTCCCCAATGTATAATTATCTCCCATATCTCCCACTATTTTCCCATATTCTGAATGAGGAAACTGCTGAAATCAGCGATTTCCGGCATTGAATCCGCCTCCTATTGATTTCATTGGGAGTGCAGCGGATTTTGTGGAAGAGAGCTCCTGAGAATCTCGAGTTACCACACAATCCGCCACAGCCTCCTTTTGATTTCAATAAGAGGCGGAGAAATGACAGTTTCCGACACATTTCTTTCTCTCCTATTCAAGTCAATGGGAGGCCGCAGCAGATTTCACTCAAATATAGAGCATGTTGCTTAATTTTTTCCACGCTAGAACTTTTCCTAGAGCAGAAAAATTCCAAAGGTGGAATCCACCCCCCCCCAATAGACTTCTATAGGAGGCAGATCTTTTACACTGCAGAATCCACACAGCAGATTCCTCAGTGTGAGGCCTCTTTCAGTCTATTGGGGGTGGCAGATTTCACCTTTGCAATTTTTCTGCTCTAGGAAAAGTTCTAGCGTGGAAAAAATTAAGCAACATGCTCTATATTTGAGCGGAATCTGCTGCGGCCTCCCATTGACTTGAATAGGAGAGGAAGAAATGTCGGAACTGCATTTCTGCCGTACAGGGGATCTCTCTTCTGCGGAATCCACGGGTCTCCCATTGAAGTAAATGAGATGTGGATTCCACTGCAGAAACTGCTGCTTTATAGTGTGAAAGAGCCCTGAAAGATACCATGCTGTGCAGAAACTGCAGTGTATCCTATGACGTAGTTTATACTGTTCTATATAGAAAACTTGCCACTAATCTGGAAAAAACAGATCCATTAGTTAAGCAGCTATTTACAGAATGGTAGCTCCAATACACTAGGTAAGGAGGTCCATTAGTAATAAATATTTCTCAATATATAATTAAATATTGTTTTTGTGATTAATCACTATGTTTAAATTCTATTTGATTTGTAGTAATGAGAATACATAATGAATATCAGGTATTTACATTCCGAATCATAACTGTAGCAAAATTACAGTTATGAAGTAGCCACCAAAATTATTTTTTGGTTTGGGGTTACCGCAACATGAGGAACTGTATTGCGGGGTCACGGCATTGGAATGGTTGAGAACCACTGCTTTACACACATCACCTCGTTTGATTCACCCAACGGTCCTGTTGGTATTGTTCTACAAGCACAGGGACAGACTCTTCTTATTTTATGAAAGCAAAGGCAGGTGAGGTGTTGTCACCAGGTATGCTGGGGTTGCCAGATTTACAAAAACAAAACACAAAACGACAGGACACCCACTTAAATCTGAATTTCATAAACAATGGATGATTTTTGTTCAACGTGTAAGTGGGTGCCATGAAATATCGGACATATACTAAAAAGTACTTACTGTTTCTCTGAAATACAAACTTAACAGTGTTCTGTATTTTACCTGGCAACCCTACGCAAGTTTTAAATTCGGTTGTGCTTTTTAAAATTATTATTGGAAAATAAAAGTAGTGATAATTATCATCTGTATTTCTTGGGCACCTATTCGGTGCCAGTGTCTTTGAGTCCTGCTGCTCTGCCCAGCGTTGGGTGGCCCGCAGTTCCAGGAGAGACCACACGGTGTCGCTCTCGGCCTGTGGTACCTGGGTGGCGGCGGTGCCACCGGGCGCGAGTCGCCCATTCATCATGGCGCGGTCGTGGCGCGCAGACAATGCGGGGAGCGGCCCTTGCCCGCGCCCGCGCGGCTGTCGGTACAAAGGATGCGCTGTTAACACGTGTACGGTAATGGGCTCCCCCACGGCCTCTTCCCGGGTTGCCCACTCCCAGCCTGACAGATGGCCCCAGCCATCCATCTAAATTATGTCATGGGCGATGAGCATCCTCCTCTGTCCAGTCCGTCCTGCCGCCAGGGACAGGCTCGGCCTCGTGCGGTACACCGGCCCAGGCCACCCCAGTCACCTCCTGCTCTGGAGAAGGAACCTTGTGTGGGGTGAGCGCCTACTGTGTGCTAAGGCCCAGACACTGTCTCCTTGATTTTCATTCAAGATAATGAAGTTTATTAACCCATTTCTCAGAGGAGGAAACCGAGGGCTGAAGCTGGGGAGTCTTTATTCTAGGGTCACACAACTCTGGGGTTTGCCAGACATGGCTTTTTTTTTTTTTTTTTTAACTTGACCGAGATATAATTCACACACCAGAAAGTTCACACACACACATTTAAAGTGTACATTTCTGTGTTTTTTAGTATATTCAGTGCTGTGTAACTATCACCACTATCCAATTTTAGAACATTTCAGGGGCCCTCAAAAGAGTCTCCCTACCTGGTTGCGGTCATTCTCAACCCCCCCTCCTCTTGGCTCCTGGCAACCATTAATCTGCTTTCTGTCCCTATAGATTCGCTGATCCTGATGATCTCCTATAAATAGAATCATATATTATGTGACCTTTTGTCACTGGTGTCTTTTACTTATCATAATGTTTCCAAGGCTCACCCATGTTGTAGCAGGTCTCAGGACCTCATTCCTTTTTGTTGCTGAATAATATTCCATTGTACTAAGATACTACATTTTGTTTATCCATTCACCTGTTGATGGACATCTGGGTTGGTTTCATTTTTTTCTTTTTTACTATGTTGAAGAATGCTGCTGTGAACATTTGTGTGGCTGGACGTTTTTAATTCCCTTGGGTATACACCTAGGAGTGGAAGTGCTGATTCAGAGGATAACCCTATGTTTACTGGTTTAAGGATATGCTAGACTGCTTTCAAAGTGGCTGCAGCATTTCGTATTCCCTCCGGCAACCTAGGAGGGTTTGGATTTCCCCACATTCTAGCCAAAACCTGCTCCTCTCTGACTTTTTGATTCTAGTTCAGCCAAGTGCCTGTGAAGTGGTACCTCACTGTGGTCTTGATTTGCATTGCCCTGATGGCTAATGTTTTCAAGCATCTGTTTCTATGCTTATTGGCTGTTTGTATATCTTCTTTGGAGAAACGTCTATTCAGATTCTTCGTCCATTTTAAAAACAGTGAGTTGTCTGTTATTGAGTTGTAAGAGTTCTTTATATATTCTGGATACAATGCCTTATCTATCTACGATTTGCAGACATTTTCTCCCATTTGGTGGATCGTCTGTTCACTCACTTTACAGTACTGTTTGCTGCCCAGGGGTTGTAGATTTTGGTGGAAGTCCTGCGTCTCTATTTTTCCTTGTGTCACTTGTGTTTTTCACGTTGGTGATGAAGACTAAGCACTCGACTCTGTCTGACCCACTCACCCCCCCCCCCCCCCGCTGGGGGGTTGGTGCTCTTTCTGCTGCATGTAGGTGAGGGGCATTTGGCTTCCTGTGGGGATCTGGTCAGGACTTGGTGGTCATCCCAGGCCGGTGAGGGTGGGGCTGCAGGGAAGACCAACGTCCCTGGAATCAAACACACTTGGGCTCCAATCCTGGCGAGGCAATTGCTTTTCTTGATGACTTGAACAGGTCATTCAATGCCTTTGAACTTCAGTTTACTCATCTGTACAATGAAAATAGCCTCACCTACCCCCGGGGTTGTTGTGAGATTAAATAAGAAGGTGCAAGTAAAAAGCTATGCTTAATGAACATAGCTAAGATGACAATGGCCCCTCGGTTCCCCAGGGAGAGCCTCCAGCATGCTGCAGAGCTCTGGATGTGGATATCTGTACCACCTGTCCCTTCCCTCAGGTGACAGGTATCAGGCCACATGGCTGGGAGTCCCTAAGCCCTGGCCAGCGAACGTTTCTCTGGAGCCTGAACACCCAGCATAGGTCCTCTTTGTCCTGCTGAAAACGATGTGGGCAGCAGAGAGAAGGAGAGGCTCCATGAGACTGTCGGGCAGAGGGTGGCGGTGGCTCCAGTCTGGACATGGCCTTCTCTGGACCTCCCCTGGATCCCACGGTGATCTTCTCTGAGCTGGGTTCTATGAGGGAGTTTAGAAGTGGGCAAAGACCTGAATCTGGAAGAGAAACCGGAAAGAAGGGTGTCATCACTCCTGTATTGCTGATGAGGTGGCTGAGGCTCAGAGAAGCAAAGCTACTTGATGGAGGTCACACAGCCTTTGTATTGAAAAGTAACACAAAGAAGGGCTCCTTGCCCTCAGGCCTGAGAATCTCTAGATATAGCCCTGGGACGTGCTCCGGATGGTGAATTTTCTCCATCCGGGGAGAGGTGGGGTCAGGACCTCAAAAAGGCTCCTGCCCACAATGAACTTCCTCTGCCCCATGTTAGGACAAGAGGCTCTGGAACCACACAGATCTGGGCTGGGATCCAGCAACACTGATTACTCTCTGACCCTCAGTCTCTTCATCTGTCCAGTGAGGATACTTGCTTCCACCTCTAGGGTAACTGGCTGGGAAGGAAAGGACAGCTGAGCCTTGCACGAGCTTCATATGAGCCTGGCCCCTGTGAACACTTGGCAATCGAGATTATTACCAGGGTTATTATAACACAGATGGAAGTTTTGCAATAGATACAGACTAGAAACTCACACTGGGATGACTGGGCGGGGTGGTGATGGTGGTCAGACCATTCCCCCACCCCTGGACCCGCAGGCACAGGCCTGAACTGGCATTCCAGGGCAGCGGGAAGCAGAGGGTGCTGTCTGCTGGCGGACGGAGGTGGATAAAATTGATTCTGGCTCAGAGGCCGCAGGTGGCAGGTCAATTACTGACTGCGGAGCTGCAGGAGATGAGAAGACCTCAGGTCACGGCTCTGCTGACCCCACGCAGCGCCAGATCGGTCAGGCCGGCTGGCCGGCTAGGCGTCCTGCCTGAAACCAGGGCTGCAGTGCTGGGGTGTCCCATGTGGGCTCAGCCTTGCTGCCCCTCCAGACGGACAGACTGATGGGCAGGTGGACAGGCCCATGTCCACCCCACGGAGGAAACATCACCCATATCTCATTGGTGCTGCCCCCTACCTCTCCTGCATCGTTCCAGAAATTTCTTTTCCTGGATCTTTCTTCTCCCTGTGATCCCCAGGGCTTGGGTCGGAGCAGGCGCTTGGCTCACACTTGCCGGGGGACGAGTGGATGTTGTCTCTTCAGGGATGAGGGTGGAAGTTTTAAACTTAGCCCACGGGTCACCTCCCCAAGCTGTGGCTGTCCTGGGTGTGAGGATGATGCCAGCATTCAGGGCTGGGCCAGAGCTGCAAACCCGCCACATACTCTCCCTCGTGGCTTCATGTGGAGACACTCTAGACACAAGGCGATGGGAGGGGAGTCGGAGGAGCAGGCTCTGGGTTCAAATCTGGGTCCACAGCTTCCTTGCCGGATGCACTTGGCAAGGGACATGGCCTTGTCGAGCCTCAGTTTCCTTCTCTGTAAAAGGGGATAATAGTTCCTACCTTGTGGTGTTTGCATGAGAATTCAATAGGTTAACACACCACGATGGTGGTGGTGCCTTGCTCCCGGTAGGAGCTGGGTAACAGCCAGGCTTCATTAGCCTGATGGGAAGGGTGTGGATGGGGGTCACGGTGAGCACAGGGTTAAAGGACTCGGCTAGCTTGCAAAGTAACCTGAAGGGATCAAGGTCTAGCTTTTCCTAATGGTGTGATTACAGGCAAGCCCCGTGTCTCTCCAGAGCCTTGGTTGTTTCATCTGTGAAATGGGTCCATTCCCAGTACCTCCTGGGTGGGGCTGCTGTGGGGAGTCAGTGAGGGAATGGAGAAGAGCTCATACTTGGCCCAGAGGGGTGGTCTGCGCACAGCTGCTGTCGAGGGACAGGAAGAGGAAGGGGGAGGGAAGCAGGAAAGTGCCGAGGAGTCGGGGAGGGGTTGGGGAGGACGCACCCTGGGTAATGGTCCGTGGAATTGTGCCCCTAACTCGCCAAATCATTTTGGGCGACATTCTTTGTCCTCTTGCCTCAGTTTCCAAATCAGTTAAAGGAAGAGTTGATCAAAAATTGACAAGGTCACAGGAGGCGGCTGAGTCGCCCAAGCCACGGGCCAGGGCTGCCCAGAGACGTCACCCCTCAGCCTGAGCCTGCTCCCCAGGCAATAGGGGCCAAGAAAGAGTGGACACTGTGTACTGGACCCTCCTGTGTGCTGGGCCCTCGTACAAGGACCACAGTGTTAACTCCCATGTTGTGCTCACTGGTCCCCCAAGGTAGGCATGGGTTGAGCCCATTTTCCAATTGAGGAAACTGAGGTCACATAGTCAGGAGGTGGTGGGCTCCAAGGACACACTGCAAGTCCATGTGGAGCCAGGCTGGGAGCCCAGGTCCAGTGTTTCCCCTTCCCTCCATAGTGGTTTGCCATCATCCTCACAGTGATGCCTGGTCATTGTTCTGTCTTAGCTTCCGGTGGCTTTGGGCATTCCTTAGCTTATGGAAGGCCTTCTCCCGTGTCTTCATGTCATCTTCTCTCTGTACATGTGCCTCTGGGTCTAAATCTGCCCTTTTTATAAGACCACAGTCATATTGGACTAGGGCCTGCCCCCATGACCTCCTCTTAACTCGATCATCTTCAAAGACCCCATTTCCAAATAAGGTCATGTTCACAGCTAGCCAGGGTTAGGACTTCAACATCTTTTTGGGGGACACAAATCAACCTATAATGAAATATATATGTGCAGTGCTTTTTGAGCACCATCTGTATGCCTGGCACATGGTACCCAGAGCACAAGGGAGAGAAGCGAGAATGGAGAAACAATAGCTAGAAGTGGAGACTATCAGGTGTCTGTGGACCGAGGGTGATGGGAAGTGAAATATGCCTCTGGGCCTGTAGGGGGCGCACCAGGAGATGGCCTGGAGAGGAAGGTGGAGCTGATGGTGACAGCACCGAGTGCCAGGAGTTAGGAATTGAACCACTCAGTCATGCTTAAGAGTCAACAGCAGACTCAGGTCGATAAGGTAAAGAGCTGTGGAAGCAATGTTTGTTTGTTTTGTTTGGAGTGAAAGGTCCGACTTTTAGAACTCAGCTCATCTTACAGGGGATGAATCTCTACTCTTCATCTTACAGGGGATGAATCGGGGACTCTGAGGGGGGGAAGTGACTGTCCCAGGGTCACACAGCCAGCAAGGGCCGGGAGGGGCCCTGGAAGGCAATTCTTTTTGCTTTCCAGTCTTGAGAGTGTCTGGCCAGGTCTGAAGTGATAAAAATGCTTATTCTAAACACAACAGCCATTACTGAAGACAATAGAAGCCATTTTCCTGGTTTTGTTCTATGTCTCCAGGGGTTAGTAAATTTGCAACCAATTTTCAGGGGTTTCAAATTGAATTTCTAGGTAGGTTCCACTGAGACGCAGAGAAATGATTCCTAGTTCCCATGCTTATCCTAGAAAGGGCTGGGCCAGATATTCATTCATCCAGTAAGTGTTTGCTGATCACCTACTGTGTGTCAGGCCTCAGAGATGAGAGGTAGGAATTCAGAGATTTAAACAGGAAAGCTCTCTTGGAATTAAAAAATACTCCTGCTGACTCAGCCAATGGGACTCGGGGTCTAAGAGGGCAGACAGTCTCACACAGGGATAATCAGAATCCAGGTAGGATGATCCGGGCCAGACTAGGGGCCCTGGGGAAGTGGCTGACTAGCCTAGGAGTCAGGGAAGGCTTCCTGAAGGAGGTAACACCTGAGCTGAGTCTTGAGAAAAAGATGGAGTGCACCAAGTAGGGGAGAGGAATAGGCGGGCATTCTAGGTGGCATGTGGAAGGGCCACCTGCACATTAGCAAAAGCCTTGGAAGCCATGGGAAGGAACTTGGGCTCATCTATAGGGTAATAGTGATTTATAGAGGACTTTAGAGCAGAGGAGTGACCTAGCAATAGTGGCTTTTTTTGAGAGCTCCTTCTGGCTACTGTGAGGAGAAGGAGGCCAGTGACTAGATGGCTGCAGTTGGGAAATTGCAGGATAGTTAATATTAGTAATCATAATTACAATATATTGCCTATGTGCACCAGATACTATTCTATGCATTTACATGTTTTAACTTATTCAATGCCCAAACATCCCTATGAGCTGAAGTGCATGTAAAACTCTTAATCTGGGGTTTGGGATATTGTCAAGTCACAATGAATTATCTACATGGTGTTAGCAATCTATATGTACTGTTTGCCCTGTTGTAGCTAAGGATTGAGGTTCAGACTGTTTAGGTAACTTGCTGTATTGGATGTTGGGAGGCACAGCTGAGATCTTTAGGAAGGAAAGATTTATTCTTGAACTGCCGACAGTGGTGCCTTCTTTGGGGGCTGCCTCACCCAATGATACTCTTTTCTGGGAATGGCTGCATCCAATGATGGATAGATGCATGAGATAAGGGCCAGACCCCTTGTCCCACTGCAGGTCCAGAGTCCCCATGGGGTCCACTGAGACCTTTGTTGGGCCTTCGTCACAGCTCAACTTTCCCCTCTGTCCCGACCGCTTCCTACTCCTCTCTTCCATGGCGTTTGTTCCCAAGAGCACTTCCTGCATGTTAAATTTGGTCTCAGAGCTGCTTACCGGGGCCTGACCTGTGACACTAGTCCAAGGGACCACAATCAGTGATCAGCAGCACCAGCACATGAGTCAGGGCTATCCAGAGAAACAGAACCAACAGGACATATAGAGACAGTGATATACAAAAATAAACTTATCATGAGGGACTGGCTCACATGATTATGGAGGCTGAGAAGTCCCACGATCTGTTGTCTGCAGGCCGGAGGTTCAGAAAGGCTGGTGGTGTAGTTCCTGTCCAAACCCTGAAGAACCAGGGGAGGCGATAGTGTAAGTTCTGGTCCAAGTCTGAAGTCCAAGAACCATGAGTGCTGATACGTAAATGTGGAGAAGATGGATGTCTATCTAGTTCAAGCAGTGAGAGCGAGTGAGAGAGAGAGTGAGAGAGAGCGAGAGCAAATTCACACTTCCTCTGCCTTTTTGTTCATCCCAGGCCCTTGACAGCATGAGGCCCACCTGCTCTGCTGCAGGCCATCATTGTTCAGTCTATCTGTTCAAATGCCAGTCTCTTCTAAAAACACCCTCACAGCCACAGCTAGAAGTAATGTTTTACCAGACACCTGGCAACCCTCAGCCCAGTCAGGTGGACATATAAAAGTGACCATCGCAGCCAGAAAACACACCTTGACTCATTTGACCTCAGAGCCTCGTTCTGCCCTCAGGTCACACTACCTCAGTCAAGTCTCTTTGACTCTCTGCCCGTTGGTTACCCCTCTGCAAAGTGAGTGTGTATTAGTCCCTGTCTTAGTCAGCTCAATCCCTTGTAACAAAACAGCGCAAACTTGTGGGCCTTAAAAAACAGACGGTGATTTTCTCCCAGTACTAGGGCTGGGAGTCCAAGATCAAGGTGCCAGCAGGCTCCCCTCTAGGACTGCAGACAGCTTCCTGATCGCAGCGTGCTTGTATGACCTCTTCTTTCTGTGCACACAGGGAGCAAGAACGGGGGAGAGAGAGCTGGCTGACGTTTCCTCTTATGAAGGCACTCAAACTATCAGATCAGACACCTCAGTGGCTTAGAGGCCCCATCTCCAAGTATAGCCACGCTTTGAAGCAGGGCTTCAACATATGAATTTTGGAGTCCACACAGAGGTAGCAAACATCTCCAAAAAGCTCTGTGGCTTCCCAAGATAAGGAGACTGACTTGTCCTGATTTGCCCAGGATTTTTCGTACTAAAAGTCCTGCATTCTAGGAAATCCTGCAATGCCAGATAAATTGAGGCCATTTGCTTAGGACTGTCCTGGTTTTAAAACTGCAACGCCCACAGACCTTGGCAAAGTAGGACAGTTAGTCACCCTTTAAAAGAAATAAAGGCTTATTTTTCCCCTTACGTTGCACGTCCATCATTTACACTTCCGTCATGTACATCACATTCCACATTGGCTCCTGCTCGGCTTCAAATGGTTCTTATCTGAGACTCTGATTCTGGGGCAGCATCTGGTCCCAAGACAGAGAAAAAAGAGAGACAGAGAAACATCCACTATCTTCTAAAACTTCTGCCTGGAAGTGACGGTGTCACGTCTGCTCCCCTTTCATTGGCCAGAACAGGTCACATGACCAAGAGGCGGACTAGAACAGGATGGTGTGCAATCTTCTCTCCAGGAGGGGGCGCCTCTGGAAAGGGATGTAGGGTATTTGGATGCTGCTGGAGGAGGAGGAGGAGCCCTAAAACATCTTGGGCCGTGGCTAAATGTTTCTTTCTGGAGCTGGGGCCTCCTCCCCATGTCTCTGCCATGCTAATGATTTGAAACAGTGGCTAATTTGACAAGCCAATTGGAGTCCACATTATTGCATTTGACTTTCTGACTAATGACAAGAGATGAACTCCCTTTTCTTAGTGCAACTTACAGTTGGATAGCCTTGGGCCATCACCCGATCCCAACGTTCAAAATGTTGCCTTGTAAATTGTCTAATAAAGTAATAAAGAAAGGGACTCGCTAAATGATTTGTCTTTTAACCGTTGTAATGGGATTTTCTTTTTTTGGGGGGGGGCAGGGTAACATTGTTTTATGTTAGAATGCAAAAATTATCACACGTAATTAGAATCATTTCAATTCAAGTCTCTGCCAGGCCTGTGACACATTCCCGCAACGTGTGCCACGTTGTGGAGCGAGTCAGCTCGTAAAACCTAATCAAATAAAAATTT
The DNA here is from genome assembly GCF_036850995.1 of Saccopteryx leptura. Classification (NCBI taxonomy): domain Eukaryota; kingdom Metazoa; phylum Chordata; class Mammalia; order Chiroptera; family Emballonuridae; genus Saccopteryx; species Saccopteryx leptura. The sequence continues at coordinate 234,409,728 of NC_089504.1, read as the reverse complement.
AAAATGCAGTTGGATTTGGTACAGTGTAGAATGGAAGGGAAGGCTGATCAAGCTAGCTTTGGAGGGAGGGGAAAGGTGGAGGGAAGAGGAGGGAAGAGACAAAAGGAAGGTGAGAGGAGAAAGACCATGTGTCTATTCAGGCTCATTAGGACAGTTTTCCACCTGGGCAGGGCAGGCGAGGACCAGACTGGCCATGGGTCAACCTTGAGGCCTTTAATTATTGCCCCTTCATCCCCATTCAGCTCCAACATCTGTGCCTCCAGGCTTCATTTCATTCGAGCCGACCCGATCCCTGCCTGTGCATCTTCTTAATATTTAATCCTAATCATGCAGACACATGTATGGGTCTATTTATCCTCAGAAGCTGCAGGATAAATGTTTAACCAGAAGAGCGCATGGCAACTCAGATAGTAGAACGGGCAAGCTTTTCTGGGGGCGCAAGGACAGGCTGGCTGGCTCACTCCGAGGAGGAGATATTTATCAAGAAAAATGTCCCTGGGTTCCCCTCTGTCCAGGTCAGGTCTTGGGGTGGGGATTAGCCAAATGTTTAGTTCAATTGGCTTGAATGAGAAACCTCTTGCTTGCTTCCGATTGGTGCTCCAAGGGGGAGAGTGAAGAATGCCTCCTTCTAAGTGTTGGTGGGAGCGCAGTTCGCATTTCATTGTCCTGTAATGTCCCTATATACTTATGACAGCCCGATTGTCCTAACTGGGGCCTAAGATCGAGTTCTAGGCAGGAGGGCTGTCTGCCCAGGCTGGGATGTGTGGGTGGCATTGCAGGTTCACTCTGAAACAAGTGACGTGCTACGCACTAATCACTCTGGAAAGGGAAAGTGATGCCATCGGGGAACGGCAACAGGGCTCATGAATATTCTGGGCACTTGTACCCACAGTCAGCGCCAGGCCCGGCTCCTGATTCATCAATATTACAAATTGGCACGCTGGCAAACAGGCTGTCAGCAACTTTAATATTTGCCCGAAGCCTAAGGAATTACAATGAAAGTATTTGCCGGGAACACCCGGCGAGAATGCAGGGCAATACCTTCTTCTGTGGTACGAGAGCATGGGATTGGGCCTTGGGAGCTCTGTGTTGGCAACCTGAGTGCCCTGCTAAAGTGCTATGCAATCTTGGGCAAAGCCTGAGCCCTCCCACCAGGGAGAGCAAGAAGAAAGAACGTGGGCACTTACTATATGATTGATTGGCCCCATTTTACAGATGAGACAAGTGGAGGTTCAGAGCAGGGAAAATGGTTACCTACCTAGAGGGTGATGGTGCTGATCCTGGATCCCAGTTTAAATTATAGGCATGCAAGTAATGACAGCTACCTTAGAGGGGTACTGTGGGGACAAAAAGACGTCAACGCTTTGGGGTAACTGGAACTGGAATTCTGTTTGCAAGGGAGTTAGGGAAATACAGTTTCCAGGCTTCTAGCCTGTGACTCAGGTGAGTGCACTGAAGGAAACATCAGTGGTGCTAAGAAGCCAACAATCTGGCTCACTGTCCAGCATTTGCTCCGCCTCCCCAGTGGTTTCTCAGCTATGTTTGGGGACCCCTAGTAATGTGCGGTCTACCAAGGGGGGCAATAATGAGGTGCAAAGAAGGGCCTCCAGCTCCCTTCCCACTTTCAACCTGAGCCACTCTGCCCATTTTACTTAGCGGATTTTATCTTTAAAAATATTCCGCAGGACCAAAGTTTAATTCTCCCTGTATCCCAATGCCTTGGTTGAAAAATGTTAAAGAAGAAAATGATCCTGACACTTGTTAAAATGGCAAGGAAGACTTTATTCAGGACTATTGCAATAGGGGAGAGAGAAAAACCTAACAGGAGTCTATAGTCAAGATGCTGGTTGAAGGCAGTGGTAGCAGAGAGGACGTCAAGGGGAGGCGAATGCTTGCAGTTGATTTAACAGGATTCTTGCTAAGGCAGGCCAGGGTGCCAGACATCGAGAGTGGGGGGATTATCTCTAAACTGACCTAGCAGGATTCTTACTACAGTTGCACGATGCAGATCTGACAAGAATGGGGCCAAGGTCCAGGCCTAATCAAGAAGAAGGCTCAGGGGAGCCTGAGTAATGTTTGGTGGAGGAGAAACTCTTTGCCAAGAGGCAAGTGTAGCTTCAGGAAAAGGATTGCAGCGGTCCTCTGCTGGTTCTAGGGACCGGAGGATTCAGAGACAGGCCACCTCGCCTTCTCTCTTTCTGTATCCCTAGCACAATTCCTGCTCCTCCCCAGCCCACAGCACTCCTGCATAGCAGCTCATGCAAATAGCCGCCTGAGGGGAGAGCAGGCCCAACATGCCAAACTTCCACTCCGGCTCAGCTGGGATCTATAGTTCTGCGGTTTTTTGTGATGCGGTGGTTTTAGTATTCTTTGATTCCTTCGCACTCTATCCTCGACTTCTATAGCCCTTTGATTTTGCATGTCTTTGATTCTAGACATGATGATCCTGGGATGTGCACTTTTTGGCTCAATTATTCCAAGAAAGTTTCTTTTTAAATATTTAAAAATTTTTATTCAATTGAATTTGTTGGGGTGACACTGGTTAACAAAATTAGACAGGCTTTAGGTGCACGATTCCGCAACACATCATCTGTACGTTGTATTGTGTGGTCACCACCCTGAGTTTTTTGTAATTTAAATCAATGTGTCCAAACCCTTCTTGTAAGAGATACTGACTGGTCCAGAGGCAGGGCACCAGGGCTGGGAGTGTGATGGTGAAGATGCTGGCTGCGATTCAGGTTCATGTATTGCCTGAGTCCAAGGTCAAAACCAGAGTAGCCCCACCTGCCATCAGGCATGAGGAGCCTGTGCGTAGCCAGAAGAGGGCAGTGATGTCAGATGGTTAGGGGCTGGGCACAAGAACATGAAGTGAGTGATGTTAAGTAGTGATGGAAATGAAACAAACATCATACATTTAATACAAGAGGACGTGCTGAAACCATTGACTTTGGATTCTATGGCTCTCCATGATAACCCTTTCTCTCCTCTTTCCTCTTCAAATTAAACTGCCATATCATCCTCTGCTCCTTACCAAGGATGAGCTAAAGCAACCCACATATCTCAAGTGGGTCAGTTAGTCAGTTAACAAACCTAGGTCACTTATTTGAATTTGAATCAGGGCCTTTTAGACACAACACAACAATAATATCAGTGAATGCTGAATTAGGATAAGCTGGGCTACTGTAACAAACCCTCTCCTGCCCCAAACCTAATGAACAAAGTGTTTTGTGTTGTTTGTTTGTTTTGGCCCTGCAAAGTCCACTGTGGGCCAGGGCAGCTGTCCTCCAGGTGGTGACTCAGTGATCCGGGCTCCTTCTGTGTCTCAACATGAGGCCTCCTCATTTGCAGGGGATGAGAGGGACCAGGAATTGCCTCAGCTTAGAAGTGATGCTCACCACCTCCACTCATGACCCCACCTACACAGAAGGGGGAGAGTAGTTTTCTGTGAGTTCAGGAAGGATGAATATAAAAGAGCATTTGGTGAACACATGCTACCATTTCTATTAAGACTACCATTTCTTTCTTTCTTTCTTTCTTTCTTTCTTTCTTTCTTTCTTTCTTTCTTTCTTTCTTTCTTTCTTTCTTTCTTTCTTTTTTTTTAGTAGTTACCAGAAGACCATTACAGTACATTAATTATTTAAATTATTAAAGATTCTTGCAAATATGGAAACCAGAGAGGTTGAATAACTTTCCTAAAGTCATACAAATAATGGTATATTCAAAAATTTTAAAAAGACTTTATTCATTTTAGAGAGAGAGAAGAGAGAGAGAGAGAGAGAGGGTGAGGGGGAGCAGGAAGCATCAACTCCCATATGTGCCTTGACCAGGGAAGCCCAGGGTTTTGAACCGGTGACCTCAGTGTTCCAGGTCGACGCTTTATATCCACTGCGCCACCACTGGTCAGTAGATCAAGAATTTGAGCTCAGTTTTGCATGCCTCTGAACTCTGCACCCTCACCACTTAGGCAGTGGACCCCCAGACTCTGGGGCCGGTAGGGTGATGACCCTCACCCTTAAGTGTCGTTATACAAACCACTGCCTGTCTGGCCATAGTAGCCAGGCCTAAACCTATAAAAGGAAACACCCTTAGTTGACTGGAAGGGGAGGTCCCCCATCATGGTTGTGACACTTTGCAAAAGGCAATCTTGTGGTTACTGACAATTTTTTCATTTAGGCAAGAAATATGGAAAGCATATTTTCATCTTTGATTTTCTTCCATTTTTCATGTGTTCTTCATTAATAAACTTCTCGAGTTGGTACCAAATTCAGAAGCTGACACTCCTCGGAGAGGTTCTCTGTTGCAAGAGGATGGAATGGATTGCTTGGGTATTTTTTTCTTCCTGCTGCTCTGTCTGTAAGTCCACTTGTTTCTCTTGCCATCCAGATCTGATCCTCCTCCCTCGAAAGGTCAAACTCCTTGTGGGGGAAGCAAGAGGGCCCCTCGGGTATAATTTCAGGGACCTGCTATTGGTCTCTCTCCCATATATGCCTGGGCTTAATACCCCACCACTCGTGTACCTTCCCTTTACCTCAAGAGAATTCTTAGTTCTTGTCAAGATGCCCGACACAGGTGACCATGTCTCAAGAAGGTGTTTGTCCCATGGGTAGGGGAAAAATCTTGAAGGGAGCAGATTTCAGAGGGGGAGTAAGGCAGTGCCACAGTGCCATTGCGGCAAGAATGCTGACTGTAGATTGAGTCGCACATGTGCCCTTAGTCCTGCATGTGGACTGGGTGAGCCCTTCGACCTCTGATCCCGTTTCTACATCTATAAGTGGGGACGTATCAGATACTTCTTCCAGGGCTACCATGAAAATCGACAGAGATGTAAAAGACACCGACATATGCTTTACCCCTGGCTGGAAAATGTTTTAAAATATTGACTTTGGTTCTTTTTTTTTTTCTTCCTTAAATTCTATGCCTTTATTGATGCCCCGTGGCCACTCTGGTCATTCAGGCAGCAGCCTGGCAACAACATTTCCTGCCTCGGGGGAAGAATGACACAGCACAACACAGACAAGGAAGGCATTGCATTCCTGGCCTTTGGATCTTAAAAGCCAGCCAAGGAGCCGGCCTGTGACCAAAGATGTGGAAAGTGAAGGGAACATAGACAGGGTGCGTCCTGAGAAAGGACAGAGAGGACGTGAGGTCAGGAGGGAAGGGCGCTGTCTACAGTGGACCTGGGGCCACACACAAGCGAGGACAGCTCGGCAGAAGCCAGCGGGATACATCCAGCCTCCAAGAGCCAGGTGACTGCCACCTCCTGAGAGACCTGAAGCCAGACCACCCAGCTTCCTACTCAGGAATTTCTGACCCACAGAGACCACATGACACAATACATGTTTATTGTCATTGTAAGCCACTACATTTGGGGATTATTTTCATGCCATTTTTGCTATCCAATGCACTCAGGTTGGCATACTCTAACCCAAAACATAGACACGGCCCCAGGGTAAGAGGGAACTTGACCCTAAGTGGACCGTAATTGTGTTTCTGTCACTTAGAGGAACACAGGTGTGTATAGAAATTATGCTCAATTACAGAAAAGTAAAGTCATATTTCCAGACTGCCTGAGTTTGTAGGATACCCGTACTGGGGCAATGCATTTCAAAGGGCTTCCGTAGGTATTTTCAGGACTGTGGGAGTCTGAGAAAACCAGGACAGAAGCCACTAGGTTTTTAGGACAAGAATGCCCTTTTCCCCAAATGGGCACATAAGGTACCTGAAGATATCAAACTCCTCAGTTCTGAAATTTGGGGTCCACTCAGCCTGTGTGTGTTGCTTCTCTGGGCTCCCCTTGGCTGCCTGCCACACCCCTTCTGTGAGCACACGGGGGCTCCGCTCGACACCCACACCGTTCAATTTGTCTTGTTAGAAAACCCTTGTGTTAAAGAGACCATTAAAAAAAGAGGGCGAGAGAAATTGCCCGAAGCTGCAGGGCCCAGGAGGAAAGAGGAGAGCAGGTGATGGAAAACAGGCCTGTGATTAGAGGGCAGGGGCTGGCACGGCAGCCCAAGCAGGCAAGAGCCTCCACTCGAGATGTCAAAATATTTGAAAATCCTCTTCCTTTGGTGAATTGAGTTACCAAAATGTATTTTTTTTTCCCATACAGGGAAGAGTCTGGAAGAAGGGTTAAGAGCACAGTTTCCAGACTCAGGCAGAGAGCTCAGCTCTGTTCTTTTCTAGTAGCTTTCTGACCTCAAGGAAGTCTCTGAATCACTCTGAATCTCTGTTTTCTCATCTAGAAAGTGAGGTAATGATAAGTCTATAAAAACGACCCTGTATCTCCCTCTCTTTGTATTCATGTCCTTTGCAATATCACGTTATAGTTCCTTCCATCTAAGGTGAGGTTTTTTTCCCCAACCCTTGATTGTGGTCTATGTGACTTATTCTGGCCAATAGAATGTAGTGAAAGTGATGGTATGTCAGTCCTAAGCCTAAGGTTTCAAGAAGCTTTGTTCACTCTGCTCTCTGTCCACCATAAGACGCAGCTCAGGCCAGCCTATTGGAGGATGAGAGGCCACATGGAGCAGACATGAGCTGTCCTATCTGAGGCTATTCTAATATACCTGGCATCCAGGTGATGACAGATATATAAATGAGCCAGCCAGTATCTGCAGAGATAGACCCGAAGAAGTGGAAGAGTCAACTGATGCATAGACTCATGGGCAACAATGGATAAATGAATATTGTTTTAAGCCACTACTTTGGGGGTTGGTTTGTTATGCAGCAATAGCTTACAGATACACCTCTATCTTAAGGAGTTGCATCGAGGAGAGAGTGTGATCATAGCTACCACTGACTCATTGCTGATGATCTGTCTGCATGCTCAAGCTTGGCATACATTGTGTCAAACACTTGTACAGAGAAAAGCTGCAGGTGGCATTCTAGGGCAGGGCACCATACTGCCTCACACACAGAGCCTGGCACATAGTACCTGCGCAATTCATGTTAGTTGTTGGTGCTGCTGCTGTGGGGACTCCTGACAAATGCCTTGGATTTGGAAGTGGGGTCTGTTCTTCATAACCTCCGTGTCTGGAGGTCTTGGTGAGTATGCAGCTGTGGGGAGACTAGGAGGCAGCATCTATGGGGGTGAAGGGGTTAGAGGGAATAAAGTTGGGCCAGGGTGGGGGTATGGCTTCATACTCACCCCCTCGCTAGTGCAGTTCCTGGGCCAACCTCATTGGCATCCCTTTAGCCCCGGTTAAAAACGCAAACTGTCGGCTCCTACCTTGGCCTATGCACTAGAATCTGTATTTAACAAGATCCCCAGGGACTATGTGATGTTAGAGTTTGGCCAGACACACCCCTCCCTACCTGGGCTGAGGGACAGTGTTTTTTTCTTTTTTAATTTCCAATCTTTTGCAGAATGACACTGTGTAAAATGCAGATTTTAGAAAAATTAAATAAAAAATGAAATGAAATCCTAACCCCTGCTTTTTAAAAAAAAATGATTAGAGTCAATAAACATAAAATTGCTGTCTATTAAATTACTGCAAAAGTTTCAAAATATTCTTTCTTTGTACGTACCTCAAGGTAGACAGGTGACAGTTTGAGACCTGGCCTGGGCTGTGGACCACAGCTTGAGTAGCATGATTCTGGAGTTAATTATGATAATGATACCCATACAATATAATTGCATGTGATTGTGGACTGGACATCAGCTGGTGGTAAGGAATCCTCTCAGCCTCTTCTGGGGCAAGTAAACGTTTGTCTCCACTTTCCAGACAAGGCCATTAGACCCAGAGAGGCTGAGTGACTTTCCCAAGGTCACACAGCATATAAATTTAGTAACCAGAGCTCACCCATTTAGCTGCGATAAGGAAGAAGGAGAGAGAGGGAGGCACCACAAGTGAGAGGCACGAGGACTTTGTCCCCCATGCCCTGTGTGAGTGGCAGCTGTCAAAAAGCCAGGCACGGAGAGCTTGCTCGAGATTTCAGAGCCTACCTAGTTGTCTGCCAGCCCCAGGCTGGGAGGATCTCACATCTGGCTCTTGGGTGTAGCCCGCAGGAACCCAGCCCCTGGCACCTCCCCTGCCTGCCGGGCTGCCAGGGGTGCAGGGCAAAGCCGCTAGCAGGCAACCCTCTCTCTCTTGCTTTCTCTTTCCCCTGGAGCCATGGGGGCCGGCAGAGAGGCAAGGTGGGGTCTGGCAAGCTGGGTGATAGCTAGTTATCGACAGGTTGATGACTGCCACAGAAGACTGCCCGAGGACATTGAGACGGGAGCCACTTCTGAGGCCCGCTGCTCCGGAGAGCTGGCTGCCAGCGTCTGTGCCCAGGGCTTGGTGCTTCCCCTCACCATCTCATTAATCCTGATTTACAGAAAAAGGCAGCAGGCAGGGCCCTCTTAACAGGCCGAGCAGGCGGCTGATTTGCCTTCACTGAAGACAATAGTGCCCAGGAGACCTGGCACTGCTGAATTATTCAAATCAGCCGTGGCAGGGAAGTCTAAGGACAAAAGAGTGGCGGGGTCCCCGGTCCCCAGACAGTCCTCCTTGCCTGTCCCTGGGTGGTGGCACCCAGTAGCGTGGGGTGTCCGACACAGGTCCCCTCGGCAGGGACCCAGGCTGCCCACAGCCACCCCCCCCCCCCAAATGGAAGTCAGAATAGGTGTTGATCATCTCTAAGCACCTTAGAGCTCTAGTAATGGATCCAAAATGACATTTCCCACCTGCTGGTCCCGGGAGGGATATTCTGACAAGGACTTCTGGATGAACATGTGATGGGGGCAGGGAGGCTGAGGGCCGCAGGAGATGGCTATGCCATCAAAGTGTGTGTGCGCACGCCCGTGTGTGCGCGCACGCGTATGTCTGTGCGCATGTGGTTCAAAGAATCGGAGGACCGAGGGTGAATCCGGGCTTTCACACCCTAGTTCCTGCTCCTGCAAAAAAAAGACATAATGCATAGGCAGTTCTCCTTTTCAGAAATTTGCAGAGATTCAAGAGCAAAGATGCTCAGACTTGGCACTGACTTGGTGAGGAAGGATACTGTGCCACAGCATAGAGTGCAGGAGGGGTAAACTGAGGCCCAGAGAGGGGCAGGGACTTGCGCAAGATCATCGGTTAGTTCTAATTCCACATTGAGATGAAAAGTCCTGCTGTCTGACTTGCAGTCAGGGGCTCTAATGTTTATCCTTTACTGAGCAGGGACAGGGATCCCGGCTCTGACTTATGGGCTTTTTGTGATGCATGGTCTCTGCCAACCTCACAGCAATCCCATGAGGCTGATGTGACTCGTATTCCCATTCTACTGACGAGGAAACTGAGGCTTACAGAGATCCAACCTCCAAGCAGGCTAGAAAGGGACAGATCTAGAAAGGGATTGGAAAGGTGGTCTGTCTGTTCAATGCTGGACCCTTAATTGCTATGCTTCCATGAAAGGTAAGAGGTACCAGGATTTCAGCCAGCTTGGAAATATACCTCCTCACCAAGGCTGTAGTGCCCACATGAGCTTCTGATGTCTCCTGTGAGTTAGACACTGTCACCAGCCTGTTGTCACCCATGGGGAGGGGAAGAGAGACAATTTAACCCTTCTCAGGAAGACTGACTTGACAGTGTCTCAGAGGATCTGCTCCACGTCCAGGGAAACCTTGGTGGTAGTGGTGGGGGTTCTCTGAATGGTGGGAGGAACTTTATTAATGAAGGGCTCAGTATCTCTGGGCACAAAATCCACCTCTTTGGAGGAAGCCAGTGGTTTCTTCTGGATAGATCTGACCACCACCAAGGCAAAGAAAGAAACTGAGGCTCAGAGGGAAGTTGTTCACCCAGGATCCTGCTGCAGGGTTGGAAAGCAGCTAGGATTTGAACCCAGGGCTTTGCAACCCAAGCATGTGGCCTCTAGGATTCACGATGTATGCATATCCCTTTGCTGCCCAGCTTGAAGTTGCTCTGACCAGAGTGGACCCCTTTCTCCCTGTTCATCCCTGGTAGTGCCATGCTGCCCCCATTCATAGGGCTCTGACCCATTTACTAGGGGCCTCAGAAGAAAGCTTGATGTTTCAAAGCCGCTCAGATGCACTGTTGCAATTCTGCCTTTACACATACTGTCCCTTTTATTAGATAAAAACTGTTTTTCCCAGGGAATCTGAGCTCAGCTCGGCCTTCTCAGATCAGCTCCCCTTTGGAATAATCAGCATCTGAATTAGCATTTGCTAAGTGCACAGGGGGCCTCCCAGGATCTGCACCCACTGTGGAAAAACCAAACTGAGAGAGATTTATCTCCTGGGTCAGATAAAGGTGACTAAATGCAAACTGGCCGATTCCTTTCGGCAAACAGTTCCCTGGGGAGGGCTCCTACAAGGAGGAGAAGAGCCAATCGATCAGGGAAATGCTTTGAGGTGACTTACAGGGGAGACTTAAAGGAAAAAGCCCTCGTGTTTTTACAGCCTCCAGCGACTCATTCAGCCAGTAAAACCCCCCCACCAGCCCAGCCCTGAGCTGGGGGCCGGGGGTGGGGCAGCTCTGCCTCTGCCAGGCAGAGGGAAACTGCAAGGTCGACCTCTGAGACTTCCAGTTGTGTTCTTTTTTTTTTTTTTTAATTTTTAAAATTTATTTTTATTGATTTGAGAGAGAGAGAGAGGAAGGGAGAGAGGGAGAGAAACACCGATGGGTTGTTCCACTTATTTATACATTCACTGGTTGATTCCTGTATGTGGCCCTGACCAGGGGTGGAACCTGCAACCTTGGTGTATCAGGACGATGTGGTAACCCCCTGAGCTGCCCGGCCAGGGCGTCCAGCTCTGTTCTTCATTCATCTTCCACGCATCTATTGAGCGCCTACTGTGTGCCTGCTAAGCACTTCCTTCTCTCGATTTTTCCCCAGTTCTAAGCTCCCCTGTCTGCTTTCACACTCACAGAGACTTTCCTGATGATCCAGGGTCAAGAGGTCAGGGAATCTTCAAGACTGGCATCCCCTGGATTCTCCAGGTTGCCTCTCCTTCGTTACATCAAGGTACAAGTCGTACCTGCTAGAAGGGTAACTTGCAATAAGTGGTTTGCAAAATTTTTCTGGAAAGGGACAGATGGTATATATTGCAGGCTTTGTGGGCTATATGGTCTTTGTTAAAAAGACTCACACAGCTCTTCTGGTGCAAAGACAGTATGTAAATGAATATGGTTAAGCATGTAAATGTATATAACTGTATGCAAACAAGTATACAAATGAACAACATGACTGTGTTCTAATAAAACTTTATTTATAAACACAGGCAGTGGGCAGGATTTAACCCACCCATGGCCTACACAACAGAAGATAAAAGACCTGGATTGGGGGAGGGATCACTCAGACCTGTGATCTTCCCCTGGCCACTTCTTTTACTTCCTTGCTGTGTGGCCTTGGGAAGATTTCTGCATCTCTCTGGGCCCCATTTCCCATCCATAAAATGGGATAATGACAGCACCTGCCTCCCGGGTTATTGCTAGGAATAAATGAGACAATGCTGGAGACTTTACATAGCTAGCGTGCACACTAGTAGCTCTTTATATTTGATGACTTTAAATCTTCTGAGGAAACCCACCTTCCTTCCTCATTCTGGACTAAGAGGAAGCTGGAATTCTGATATTTGGTGGTTTAGTCTGCTAAGATTTCCATTCTTTTCAAGTTATCAGGCTTGCATTTTAGTGATTTGGAAGGGTGCAGAATGCGTCTCCTTAGGGGCAGAACCAGCTGGCGGTACTTTCTCAGGGCGATGGCTAGTGAAACTCCGGGTACTCCTGAAGCCTCTTTGAGTCCAGCCTCTGGTTCCCTTCCCCGGCCCAGAGGACTGGCTCGGTGAGTGAGTCCAGCATGCCCACTGAGCCTCTGGCTAAGAGCTGATCATAAGTGGCCAATTAATCTATTACTTGCAGATACATTTTCCATTAGCAGTGGTGGAATCACTGACTTAGAAGCAATTAGTCAGAGTAATGAACTTGAGTCTGGGCAAACTGGAGGGAGAGGTTAACCTTTTGGTTCCCAAAGGAGGCTGTGATGGTGAGGAAGCAGGAAGAAGACTGGGGGAAAGGGAGGAACTGAAGAGGGAGAAAGGTCTATGAACCACACCTAAGCTGCCAGGTAGTAGGATGTGGTGGCTTGGAGCCAAAGAACTCAAACTTGGAGCCAGGAAAAGGTTCCTTTCCTAGTCACATGGGTATGAGTGAATCATTTTAACCTCAGTTTTCTCCTCTGCTAAATGGGGATCATAACAGTACACACTTCACAGGGTCATTCTGAGGATCAAGTAACACAAGTTATGTGACAGATATGGCCAAGTGAGGGGCACTGGTGAATTCTCAAAGGATGCTGGTCTCTTTACCATCATCTTCTGCCTTGCTAGGTAGGGGGCATGAGGACACAAACAAGGGACTTCTTGACTCAGGGCTTAAAACAACAGAAACTTCTTGCTAAAATTGCCTTAACTCAGATCCACGACTGAATACGTTACAACAGCTAGGATTCCAATAGGTGTCTTTGTTGCCCGCCTTGTCAGTGACTTGAACTTCTGATACGCACTAGGATTCCAATAGGTGTCTTTGTTGCAGGCCTTGTCAGTGACTTGAACTTCTGATACGCACTGTGAAAGAAATTGCTCCAAATTCCCCAGACCTAAGAAAATAAAGTATTTTCCCCCACCTCAGAGCATCTCATAAGACTGGGAGTTTTATTATAAAAACAGCAGGAAATAATGCATTCACCGAATTTTCTCCAGGTTGAGTCCCTCTTCCCCAAAAGCCCTTCCAGTCTATACTGTCAACCTTCACCCTCCTCTGACCTGTGACCTGCTTTTGGCTGCTGCACTCGGCACACATGGAAATAGAAAGCCCATGTCTTATGTTTTTTTGGTATCATCCATGTTATCTGAGACACGTAACTGTTCAGCAAATCTAAGGTTTGGTTGCCTTTCCAAGGGGGAACAAGAGAGCATCAGGTGAAGGGATGAACAAACTGTGTGCCATGTGGCTATGGAAATTTCCAGAAGAAACTGGGGATTGCCCTGGGGATGAAAGAATGGAATGGTTCAGGATGGCTTCCAGGTTCAGGATAATTTTTTATTTTAGCTTCTACTAGAGCTGCTATGAAAACAATGAAAAAAGAAAAGAAGAAAGTGGTAGGTGTTGGGGGATACATCCAATGGGGTGGTCTAAGACTTCCTCTTGGTGGAGGTGACTTTGGATTGAGCCCAGAGACAGAAGGGCACTCCGGGTGGAGGGGACAGCAATGGCAAAGGCCCTGAGCTGGGAGCAAGCGTGGTGTGCTCCAGACTCAGACCGAGGCCAGCGGGCTGAGTGTTGGGAGGCAGGGCAGGCAGGGGTGGAAACACCGCCAGAGCACAGGCCCTTGCACGCCCTCATGCAGAATCTGGGTGTCATTCAAACGGACCAGTGGAGAGTTTCTTGCAGAGGAGGGACAGGATGTGTTTGTAAAAAGGTCCCTCTGTTCCTCCACTTTGTAGAATGCTTCAGAACTCGGTTCCTTTTTATGGCTGAATAGTGTTTTGATGTATGGATATGTCACATCATGTTTCTCCATTCATCCATTGACAGGCGTGTGGGTGGTGTCTGCCTTTTGGCTGTTGTGGCTAGTGCTGCTACAAATGTTTGAGTACAAGGATTTGTTGGAATATCAATTTTCCATTCTTTCGGGTCTATACCTAAGGATGCAATAACTGCATCATGTGAATTTCACTTCAGTGAATTAAAGAGAAAGAGTTCCCCTGGATGTAAGGGGCAGAAGGAGGAACCAGAAGTCCAGACAGGAGGACGAGGACCTAAGGTGATGACGCAGACTGGACAGGCATGATGGAGGTGACCAGAAGGGGTCAGATCCTGGAAGCATCTTGAACGTAGAATTTGCAGAAGATGCTGGTGGTGTCAGGTGAGCAATCAGGAACCGTGAATGCATCATCGTAAGATAGAGGAAGCTGAAGTCCAGGCCCACCCATCCCTTCTTCTGCTCAAACTGGGATGGAAATCTTATCTCCCAGTTGTTTGACTGGAAGTCATCCTGCAAGTCACCCTGGATGAACTTACCCCTCCAAGGCAGGATCCTTCTAGTCTTGGCCTGAATTTCCCCATCCCAAGAAGTTTCTATCGACTCTCATCCCCCTAGACACTGGCAGATAGCCGGCCCCAGGAGGGTTGGATGTTCTGTCTGCCTCAGCAGCAGGGGTGGTGTGTTCATCACTGTCCTGGTGTCTGCAAAGCCATTCTGCACCTTCCTGTCACCGCCACTACCTGCCAGGGAGTGCACACGGTGTGTGTATTAGCAGGTAAACTGCCCCCCCCCCCATAATGGAGATAGATGGAAGCCCAATTTTGTAATAGAGAACCTTTCATTAAGGAAAACACTGCTTTTGGATGATCTAAAGGCACTAATGGGCCCAGCCCCAGCTTGGGACTTAATTATATTATCGCTATTGGGCGGCAGCTCCCAGCTCGCTGGCGTGTCTCACCCACAACAACTGCTTGGCATTGGGTTCCTTTCTCTCACTGTGGGTCTCAGGTGACACTGATAGAGATGGGAGGGGATGTGGTGGCTGCAAGGGCCATTGGGAGGGCCACTTCCTAAAAAAGATCTAACTAAAGATCCTAAAGAGGTGCCTATAGCAAGAGAGGAAAGAAGGTTAGACCTACAGAAGTACTTTCTGACGGGGAGGTGTGAAAAATGCTTATATGAGGGTCTTGAGTCTTAGCTATGTCTGTTCCAATCCCCAGACCCTCGTCCTTAGCAGGGCCAGGATCAGAAAGGTCTGGGGTGTAGATATTAGATATTAGGACTTGCTGTCCTCTGAGCTGTTTACATGTCTGCTTCCTGCAGACTTCAGGGGACCTGCTACCTCCTTAGGGAGCCCAGACTGCACTCTGCACACCAGAAAACTTCCCTCTCATTTTTCCCCAGCCCATTGCCCTGTTCATATCCTTCTGAGCTCATCATCATCTATAATTATCTGGTTTATTAATGCATTACTTGTTTACTGCCTGGCTCCTGCATTCCTGTCATCACCGGGCCAGCAGGGGTCTGTGTCTGTCTTTTTTTTTTTTTTTTGCCACTGTTCCCCCAATGCTTGAAATCATGTCTAGTATGTTGTTGGTGCTTAGTAAATATTTGTTAAATGAATGAATGAACAAATGAACTTCTAAGCATTTATAAGGTGCACATATAGGTCAGAGTAGCACAGTGCATTTTTTTTTATTGTGCTGAAATATATGTAACATGAATGACACATACTATTTTAACCATTTCTAAGTGTACAGTTTAGTGGCATTAAGTACATTCATATTGCCATTCTACCAAAACTGCCATCCATCTCCAGAACTTTTTCTGGAGTTCCCAGTTGAAACTGTACTCATTAAACACTAACCTCAGCCCCTCTGCCCCCCCCAACCCCTGGGAACCTCTATTCTACCTTCTGTCTCTATAAATCTGCCAATTCTAGGTACTTTATATAAGTGAAATCATGCAATATCTGTCCTTTCGTATCTGGCTTACTTCACTTGGCATAATGCTCTCAAGGTTCATCCATGCTGTAGTGTGTGTCAGTGTTCCCTTCCTTCCTTTTTAATGGCTGAGTAATATTCCATCGTATGGCTAGACCACATTTTGCAGAGTGCACTTTTGAGAGAAGATGAGTAGGTGCAAGGTGGGGAACAAGATATTTCTGCTTCTTTGCAAACTGTGTAAGACAGGTGTCACATCTAGCCTCATCTCCTGTCTAGTGCTTTATGCTCTAGTAATAGCAAATTGCTTCATACCTCTGTGACTTTGCCCGTGCTAGTCCCTCTGATCCAAGTACCCTTCCCACTGCCTCTTGTTTGTCTGGACAAGCTTTGTCTTGCCAATAGTGGGGCCAATGAAAGCAAGGACCACATCTGTTTTAAGCATCTCTGTATTTCCAGCCTATTAGATACACTGCATGCATACATGATGACTAATCAAATGAATGAGTCATTCAAACCCACCCTCCTCCAGACAGTCCTCCTTGATTGTGTCTTATGCTTTTCAGCTACTTTTGGCTTTTGTTGAGTCACCCTACTAATTGATTGACGCTTTGTTTGTCTCTTTTTTCTAGACTGTATGCTCCTTGAGGGCTGAGCCCATGTCTTACTCATCATTGTGCCTCTCCTTGGCAGAAAATGGCCCCAGAGTGCGTGTCTGCAGAATACAGCGAAGACTGTGCACCGATTCCCTTCTCACCATCCCACTCCAGCTTCCTGGCTTCAGGCAAGCTTGTCTTCATCTCAGCCGGGACTGACAGACCACCGGACATTCGCCCAAACATATGCTCTGTTAATGACTGGCTGTGCAGTGACATGGTGCTGAAGTCTCCTATTACAACTACTCTACGCCCTTACAAGTCTCTGCAGCTCAGACATTTATTAGCTTACCAGAGCCTCCAACACTCCCACTGATGACCAACAGAAAAGATTATTACGTTCTTTTCACAGGACAGGAAACTGAGGCTCTGGAGTAGGTGTGGCTTTGTAAATTGAATGGAGCTCATTAGTAACAGAGGCTCTACCAACACCTAGATTTCTTACCTCCCTTCTCTTCCATTCCTGATTGAAATGCTTTTACAAAAAGCTTAAAATGTGTAATGATATTTTCAACAGAAATGATACAAATGACAGCTAACTGTTGTTGAGCACTGGCTCTGGTCTGGCACAGTGCTCAAAATTTTGCCCAGGAAGGAATTGGCTCTTGGCATGGGTCAGTTTCTCAAATGTCTGCTTTTAAAGAAGTGTGTCCAAGAAGGATTTGATGTATGTCTTTCGAATCAGAGCAACACACAGGACTTGGGGAAAGAAGAAACCATACTTTATTCTCTGGCTCTGATTCGAGTCAGTTCACCCTTCCCTCTGGGTCTCAGTTATCCCCACCTGATAAATGGGTGGTTGCATGACATGAACCCTCCAGGCCTTCTCAGAACTGACATTCTATTGCATTGTCTGCCGTCTGTCTTGAATGTGACTTTCTCCTTGTGAAGGCTGATCCCAGAGTCAGCGACGGCGACTGGTTCCCTCCCTAGAAACTGTGCACTGCTGGGGAGAGTGAGGAAGCACGAGGGAACACAAAAAAGCCACATGCACAGCATTCTTCAATGGCAGCAATTTTCCGTGTAATTAAGTTTATTCATCATGTATATTAAGGGGAAAATGGAGACGCATGATCATCACAGCCCATTTGCCATTGACATCCATCTCTCAAGCGTCACTTCTGTTTTCCCCAAGACCAACTGCTATGATGGATGCCGGGCCCGGGACAGCCATCTGGAGTGCGGAGCGGTGGGAGCTCAGCCTCCCGCAGGACGCAGGCTCCACCACTGGGACGGACACGTCTCCACAAGCCGTCCCTGCCCTCAAGGGGCTTGCAGCCCAGGAATCGGGGTTAAAAGCGACATAGCTTAGCATTGGCCTTGGCTTTCATTTTGCCTTCCTCCGGGGGAATGTAGGCAATGTCATTACTGGGTCAGACTGTGGATATGCAACGTTGGTGTAACATTTCTACCACACTAATCCTTGTAGCTTCCTGGGGCTTTTCTTCTTACAAATGCACAGGAAAGCCTTATTCTGAATCCTTGTTCACTTAGAAAGTTCAATCCATTTACCAATTCACTCAGTGAATATTTGAGAGCTTATCCAGTGACAGACACCACTCCAGGCTTTTGGGATCCAACAGTAAACCAAACAATGATTTCTGGCCCCCTGAGGCTTGCTTGGTGAATGTTTTGGAATAAAAGAATGAATGAGTGAGCAAGCATGCATGAATGACTTCATTCATTCAACAAACATTGAGGGCCAACTGTGGATGGCACTGTGCTAGCTAATCACAGATGATTAAAATGTTTTGTGTTTTTTTTTTTCCCTCGTGGGGGTTTATATTCCAGTAGAGGAGGAAGACAATTTATTATCATGTTTAATAAAAATTCCAGAGATAGGGCAGCTCTGGGGTTGATTGCTTTAGGGGCTAATGACATCATCAGAGATCAAAATGCTTTCTGTATGTGTCCTCTGCTTTTTTCAGACTACGGGCTTTATGTCTTCAACATTATTTCTTTGTGGTCACAAAGTGGCTGCTGCAGTTCCTTCTCACACAACAGCATCCAAAACTAGGGGCGACACTTCCTCTTCTCTTTGTAAAAAGAAGGAAAACCTCCAGAGTCCTCCCAGGAGGCTTTTTATTGGTCAAAATTGTGTTGGTGCGTTTGGATCACTGGGGTTGAGGGGATGCTGTAGGATGAACAAGAACAACATGGCAGGGAGCCAGGGGACCTGAGTTAGAGTTCCATTTCCGAAGTCATTTTTTTGCTGTGTGACCTTGGATAAGTCCCTCGTTCTCCTCTGGGTTCAAAGCTCCCAATCTGAAAAACGAGATGATCCCAAAGGTCTTTCTGTGTGGGAGGCTCTAGACTCTTCAGTGAGCCCTTGTGATTGTTGGAGTCATACATAGTGTTCACCAGATCTTTGTCATTCTGGCTCCCTTGAGGGTGGTGGGACCGTGTGACTAGTTCTGGCCCATGAATCGAGGGCACGTCCCTTTCTAGGTTGGGGCAGCTAGGGGCTGGTTGGAGACTCTGAGGATTTCTCTTGTCCACCAGCGTAGCCACTGGCAACATTTGAGATGGGGGCTGTGCCCTATCAACCTGAGTCCTGAGTGACTGTAATGAGAACTGTCCCTACTCTGTGCCAACCTGCGAGACATTCAGTGCAAGCATGAAATAAACCTATGAAGACTCAGAGGTTACTTATTATAGCAGCTTACCCTCTCCCAACCTGACTGAATAATAATAATAATAATAATAATAATAATAATACGGACATAAAAGGAGGATTGACTGTGCCAGGCACTGGGATAAGCCCTTTGCTTGCATTTTACTCTTTAATGTTCACAGCCACCTGTGATGGCATGGGCACCACCATCATTCTTATTTTCAAGATGAGGCAATAAAAGTTTCAGAGAGAGAAAGTCAGTAGCTCAGGGTCACACAGCTGGGAAGAGGCAGAGCCAGGATTCAAACCTAGGTGTGCCTGATGCTGAGGAATTAATCTCAGCATTGTCTGGCCTTGATGAAACTTTGTGGGGCTTTTGCTCAAGGTGAAAAAATGGACGAGGAGTTCAAAAAACAAAGAATGTGCATGTACGTGCACTTGCATGTGTGCGTTGGGGTTGTTCTGGCCTGGGTGTTGCTGCAGAGAGGTAGAGAGGCGTGTTCCCAAGGCAGGGGAGACCCCCAGCCCGGCCCCTCTTTGTCTGTTTATAGCCACCTCCTTCCCGCCTTGCAGCTTCCTCTGCCCCAAGCTCCCTGCAGGCCCTGAGCCAGCTCTGCCTTCTGAGAGACCTAATTAAGCCCCGGTGAGAGGTCGGGAGCATTGGTTCCTGGCAGGCAGCTCCCAGGAGTGGGGTGATGGGTGTGAGGCAGTCATGGAGCCTGAGCAGGATAGGAGAGAGAGAGAGAAAGAGAGAGAGTGAGAGAGAGAGAGAGAAATAATAACACCTATATTAATAATAGCAACATCGCAGCACCACGCTAGCTTACGAAGAGCTGTAAACAGTAGCTGTCATCAGAATTATTGTTGTTAATATTATTATTCTCACCATTAGTCTGGCTCTGGGCTGTAATTAGCATTTTGAGAGCGTTTTCCTTCACCATTATTCGGGTCTTATAGAGAGATGAGGCCCGCCCCCCTCGCTCCATCCTCACCCCAGCTATCTTGTCGGGAGCTTGGAGGGAGGCGACCTATCTGGAAAAGCCCACGCCTTGGCCTTCAGGTCAAACCCTTGCCCCATTTTATAGATAGAGAGACTGAGGCCTTGACAGGTTATATTCAAGGCTGGTCGGAAGCTAGATAAGGAGTCTGGTGTAGGCGAATGGGTCCTGGTCCTCCTCAGAGTCCTCCAGGACGCTGGGCCAGTCTCTCAGTGAAGGGGATATGCAGCCTGGAGAGGGACAGGTCTCCCCAGGGATCAGCCTGCAGCTGTGCTGACCCTGGGCTGCTGGAGGGCACAGGGTCATGGTGGGCCACCCTTCTGCTGATGAGGCATCCTCGGCCCGGGCCGTGGAGCCCAGCCCCGAGGCTCCGACGCACTGACCCGCTCCCGGCAGCCACCGCCTCGGGGAAAGCAGCCTTATTAGTGCGGCCGCCTGCAGGCCCTGGGTGCAGCCGGGGGCTGGAAAGGCCTCATTTACCCCAGCACCGGACCCTGCCACTGGGGCCACATGCACTCCGAGATGGGCTGGCAGAGGCACAGGACGCAGCCACACGCACATCTGAGGCCCTGGGGTGACCTGGTCACGGGCGTAGAGTGTGCATGGCCAGGCTCACACACTCAGGCAGGCAGATGTGTTCATGGGCATGCAATTATGTCCCCAGACATACAACTGCAGGGAAACACCCACATCAACACAACGGGAGATGCACACGTATGCATCTGGGCATACAACGCAGGGCGGACACCATGCACGCGTGTGCAAATGCACACAAGCTCACATCCAGTTGCATAGTCACCTCCCTGCACACTCAGGCGCACAACAGGTGTCTGTGCACCCAGGAACACAGATGTATGCATGAATAAGTATAGACACGTGCTCCTGTCTGTTCACCTAGACATAGTCCGGCTGTGTGGGGAAGGGTGCACAGCCTGGGTTTGTGTCCCAGTTCGGCCGCTATGGGCTGTGTGATCTTGGTCAGGTCTCCCTACCTCTTGGGGCCTTTGTCTTCACTCATCAAGATGCAAAAGGACAGTGGCTGCTTTGTGATCTTGTTGGAGGATCAAAGGGAAGAAAGGTGCAGAGGGACAGGTCTGGTGAGGGGTACACTGTAAACAGTTTGCAGATGTCACCTATGTTATTATATTATTACATGCATGTGAAGACACAGGGAGAAGCTGGTCATCCACAGGCCAAGGAGACAGGCCCAGAACAGATCCTTCCCTTGTGGCCCTCAGAAGAAACCCACCCTGCTGGGACTTCTACGCTCCAAAGCTGCAGGATGATAACTTCTGTGGTGGACGTCACCCAGTTTGTGAGCTTTGTTATGGCAGCCCTCGGATACTAATGTAGATGTATTAGTATTTGAGCATTTTGCTCCATAGCAAGCCCAGCGGGCTGTTGGCAGAGTCCCACTCCCTGGCATCATCTCCACACCCTGGTGAGTCTGGGGCGAGGGGTGCCTGGCATCTCTGGAATCACGGGAGTACACCTGCCCACAAGGACCAGAGAAGCCAGGATCCCCCAGCGCAGCCGTGGTAGCAGCCAAGCCAGCCAGTCCCGTTGTTACAGTGACTTAGAGCCAATATAACAACCCTCGTATTCTTTTAGTGAGGCCTGAAAGGTGCTATTAAATGGAATATTGAGATAAGGACGTGGGAGCGGGAAAGGTTAGACACTATTTATTCAGGCTTTCACAGGGCACTAAAATATCCTCCCTGCTGCTGCCTGCCACCCCACCCAGCCCCTCTCCCTCCTCCCCTGCCTCTTCCCCGCCTGCAGCTGGTTCTCCCAGGCCACAGGAGGCACTGGGCCTGGGAATAACCTGGGTTCGAATCCCACCGCAGCCTGTGGACTTGCATGTGAACAGCTCATGTGCTTGGTCAGTGTCGGGGGACCCAGGGGAGAGTGGAAAGTATACATCATAGGTCTCACTGCCCCTCTCCTTCCCCAGAGCCCATCTGGGGGCAGGAGGGGTGTGAGACTGTTCACAGCATCCTTGTCCCACACGCAGCCCCTCGAACTAGACAGGATCCTGCAGCCCTGCAGCCCTCCCGTGTCCAATGTCAGGATTCCAGCCGACTGGCTTCCCCTGGCACATCCCTGCAACAGAGAGTTCGTTATCTTCTATCTACCTGTTTTCTTGAGGTAGAAGTTGACCCATTTGACCAGCTTTCCTCAAGAAGGCCCTCAAACCCTGGCCGGTTGGCTCAGCGGTAGAGCGTCGGCCTAGCGTGCGGAGGACCCGGGTTCGATTCCCGGCCAGGGCACACAGGAGAAGCGCCCATTTGCTTCTCCACCCCTCCGCCGCGCTTCCTCTCTGTCTCTCTCTTCCCCTCCCGCAGCCAAGGCTCCATTGGAGCAAAGATGGCCCGGGCGCTGGGGATGGCTCTGTGGCCTCTGCCTCAGGCGCTAGAGTGGCTCTGGTCGCAACATGGCGACGCCCAGGATGGGCAGAGCATCGCCCCCTGGTGGGCAGAGCGTTGCCCCCTGGTGGGCGTGCCGGGTGGATCCCGATAGGGCGCATGCGGGAGTCTGTCTGACTGTCTCTCCCTGTTTCCAGCTTCAGAAAAATGAAAAAAAAAAAAGGCCCTCAAATTCTGCATTTTCAGATCTGGGGGAAAGCTTCCCCTTTCCGCCCCCTTGAGTTGATGTCAGGGAAGGGGACACACAGAGTCCATGTCATGAAGGCAGAGCCTGCCTTTACTCACGGCTGTATCCCCAGCCCTCAGCAGAGGGCCTGGCCCGGAGCAGGGCTGGCAGGCGGGAACAACAAACAAAAACCAAGCCTTGGCATCACACAGCCCTTGGTTCAAGATGGCTCGCCTACCTCTCTGAGCTTCAGTGGTTTCGTCTGCAGAACGGGAATCTGACAGGACTGTGCACATGAAGGAGTTCTCGGGACTCAGTAGGCACCTGATAAGTGTTGGCACTCTCCTTCTTCCCCTGGGTCAACACCTCTTCCTTCTCCGTGGCAGCCCCCGGAGAGCGAAAGACAAACACAGGTGGGTGACTATGGATGAATGAGCTTCCCTTCTGAAGATCAGGGTTGGAAGTTGGAGGAAATTGGGGGAGATTGGCTTTAAGTGTGATTCTGGATGATTCTGGAGACCAGGCAGGTCCTGGGACATCCGGTTGTTCCTAACACAGCAGAAGCAACGCATAGAGAAGGGGAGGGAAGACATTACAGGCAGAGATACAAGCACCTGTGCAAAGGTCCTGGGGTTGGCAGAAGCAGGGTGAGTAGAGAGATTGGCGTTGGGGTGGGTAAGGGATTGGGGGTGACGGTGGAGTGAGGGTGAGAAGGGAGGAATGGAAGAGACACTACTGGGGAGTGGCAGACACTCGCCATGCATGGGCAGGAGGCTCAGAAATGTTGTGCTGTTTGCCCAAGGTCGCACTGTGCATAGGTGAGGGTTTCTCCAATTCTCAATCTGGGTTTCTCCAATTCTACAACCAGGTCACCCAGTGGCTGGGGGACCCTCCCACCAAAGGTTTCTTTCTTCAGGCCTGGGCAGAAGACAGAATAATGTAGAGCTTGTCATCCATTGGGCACTCACATCCACTAATAATACAGTCAATTGCTCCTTTCAAATTACAGTAAATGTTTCCCCCTTGAACAAATCATTTACCGCAACTGCAGAAAGAGTGTCCTGTTTACACGCAGAGCCGAAGGAATTCCAATCGGAGTCTAATTATTGATGCTGCGGCTTCGATGGCCTTGGGAAAGGGCTGCCTAATTGCACCAATTAATACCTGCCACTCGTGTGGGCTTTGTCAGGGTGGAGGCTTGGTTTCCTTCCTCCCCAGGTGTGCGGACTAGATGGGGCCAGACTGTGCAGTCACCCTGGGGCCGGACCTCTGGGCCACAGGCTAGGGTGTAGCGGCTTTTTGTTTTTGAGGGCATGGTCATTTTTGGCAGCTTTGATGGGGGCCACCCAGGCACTCTTCAGACAGGAGCTCTGTTCTTCTAGGAGGGAGCTGGGCAGCTGGGGACGGGATGTCCAGATTCCAGTTTCTGCTCTGCTTCAGACCCTGAGATTCTGGGCAGAGCACGTCCCCAGCCCTAGCCTCAGTTTCCTCATGCAGCAAATGGATGTTATACCTGTCTTAGTGTCCCTGTGATTAACAGCCTATGTTTGTAGCTGCTACACCGTCCTGCCTTCAGGTGCCTCTGTCTCCCCATCTGTATAAGGGGTTAACACTAACATCTTCCAAATGAAGATGCTGGTAGGGTTGGGATGTGAGGCCTGTGGGGTGGCACTTGGAGAGCCACATGACCCATAGAAGCCATGATTCCTTGTGGTTGTCTCATTCCCCCCCTCCCCAACCCCCGACAACTCCATCAGGCCTGGTGGGAAGTTTGGCTGTTTATTTCCCAAGAAAGGGGGCTGGGTGGGCGGGGTGCCTTCTTATCCTCGCAGCCCCCTTTGGTGGAGATTCCTTATCTTTGGTTTCCTCAGCACCCCTGGGGCTTGCAGTACCACCTGAGTGCACATGGGACTGTGTTTTCTGATGTGACACATTGTCACCGTGCACTGTGTCATCAGCTGTAAAGCAGTGACACCAGAGTCTGGTGCTACATGATCCACAAAAACAATGTGAGTCCCCTGGGGGGGTCTCGGGCCTTGACAGGAGCCCTGTGGTCCCCTCCCCACCTCCTTACATCTGGAGCCCCTCTGCTGCTTCTTGACAGAGCCTGCAAGCCCCCGAGGGGGTGGGTCTCTGCCGGAGGGGCCGAGGCTCACATGGGATGAGCTTGATGTCCCAGTCCCTGACACATGCCTTGTATAAGGTCCCCAAATTAAAAGAAACAAAGCTCCCTAGTCAAAGGCAGCTTGGGCCTGGCGGGAAAACGGCAGGGCTCTGAGCGCAGTGACTGACTGATTTCCCTAATTACTGCTGGTTTAATATTTATAGGGTTGGTGCCAGAGGGCTGCAGGGGAGGTGTTCGGCCTGAACGACTATGGGGGTGTGGCCCTGATGGGGGCACTGAGTGGGCAAGAGGCTGCCTGCTCCAGGGTCTTGGTTGGCCAGATGCACCTTCTGTCCCTGGCACCTTCCCGAGGCACTGAGATCATGCATTTATGCCGCACTTACTGTGTGCTGGGTGCCGGGCTCAAATCCTGACAGCCTGGACATCTTTGTGGCTCTAGTAGTTCAAGGTGGGGGCTCTGGGGTCAGCTGAACCTGTTTTTTTTTATTAAAATCCAAATTTGACTTCTTCCTGGTTGTGTATCCTTGGGCAAGTGACCACACCTTTCTGAACATCAGCTGCCTTGTCTGTAAAACAGCGGCAATGACAAGCTTTCCTTCCAGGGTTGCTGTGAAGATTCAATAATGTGCATCATGCAAGGTACTGAATACAGTGCCCGGCACATCATTGGGCTCCAGAAATAGTAGTCATATGTATGAGTCTGTGGACATGACTTTGAGGGATTGAATTCCTTGCAACAGTTAGCTCTGGAGCCAGTGATGCTGCATAACAAACCAACTTCAAAATTGGTAGTTTAAAACATTAATCATTTGTTCTCACTGATTTGTGGGGTAGCTGAGGGTTGATTAATCTAGACTGGGCTCAAGCTGATCTTGGTTGGACTCACTAAAGCAACTGGGGCTTGGCTCATCCAGGCTGGACTGTGTCCATGTGGGTCTCTCCTCTTCTGGGACCAACAATGACCTGCACCTGTTATTATTGTCTTGGTCATGGTAGAAGCATGCAAGATTATTGTCTATCCTTTCACCTAATATTCCTGCAAAGGACACATTTTTATTCCCCTTGTCCCAATGAGGAAATTGAGATTCAGTGACAAAAAGGTACTAAGGAGGGAGCTAAGGTTTTTATACTTCAAAGGCCATGTTCCTTTCCACAACCAGATACCCTGAGCCACCTTCAATCGCTGTTTATCAAACACCTACTATATACTAATGCTTTGCGTAAGTTGTCTTTAATCCCTAAAAACCTTTCAGATGGTCATGTCCCTAATTTACAGATGAGGAAATTGAGACTCAGGCTAAGTAACTTGTTCAAGCTCTCAGAACTAATAAGTATGTGACAAACTCAAGATTGGAACACAGGTCTCCTTAACTCCATGCCAACATACCTTTGTTGCTGAGGATTTCTCCTCCTCTTCTCTCTCTCTCTGCTGTCCCCATTTTAAGGATGGGAAATTGAGTTGCAGAGACATGAGGTCTCTTTCCCATGTCACAGAGCCAGAAGTGAGGTTTGCAGCACAGAATCAGCTCTTGAACTCTGGGCTGCCTGCCATCCCACTGGGGTTTCTGTATCTGCAATGCTGGGGTGCTAAGAGGGCAGCTAAGGTAGGATAGAGGACCAGTTGCTGTGTGTTGTGTAAGGAATTGGCTATCTCAGGCCTCCCTCTCTTCTCCTGGCCTGGCCTACTCCCCATCTGATTAATTGTTGCCTTTCTGCCCTGACATTTCTTCATCTAACAGGCTGCCCTCTATCCTACCTTTTCCTCCTCTGCTAAAACTCGCCTTTCCAGAATCCCACTGCTTCTGGGTTTACTGGGGACAAGAACCCATCTGACGAGCTAATGTGGGCCATCTTGGGGTGCGGGGCTGAGGAGGGTATCTCTTTTCACCTCCTCGAGCTGATCAGAGTAGACGTTTCCTTTGACTCCAGAGCCTTAGCTTACTCATCTATAGAATGGAAGAGTCACACATGCTCCAAGGGCTGCTGTCAGCATCAAATGTGCTTCTGACTGGTCTTAGCATAGCATCCAGCAAAGAATAAGTATTCAATAAATGTAAGCTATTGCTGCTGTCAATTGGGCCCTGCCAAATGTATGTGTGTGTGTGTGTGTGTGTGTGTGTGTGTGTGTGTGTGTGTGTGTGTGTATATATATATATATATATATTTTTTTTTTTTCCCTCCAAGGCGGGATAAAAGCTTAAAATTCTAGAAACCAGCCGACTTAGTTTCCTGAGCCATCAGTCTGCAGACCCAGAAATGATCCAACTCCATCCCAGACTCCAGGAGTGTGAGAGAGGGGGAGGGAGAGATTCCGGAGGCTTCCAGCTTGCCAAGGAGAGGTAAGGAGGGGGCAGGCTCGGAGTGGTGACAATGTTTTGCCGATGCCCTCATTTTCTAGTCGAAAGGTTCTGAAGGGCCCGGGGGTGCTGGCAGGTCCACGCAGCCATGCTGATGGGCCGAGGCCACTCTCAGACCGGAAGCTTCTCAGCTCTCCCTCTGCCCTGTCTCAGGCCTCTCTGGGCCGCAGTTGGGGATCTGTGGGGTGTCATAGGGAATCACAGCCGTGTGGGGAGAGAGCAGGGAGAGAGAGAGAGAGAGAGAGAGAGAGAGAGAGAGAGAGAGAGAGAGCGCTGCCGAAGCAATTCTCAGCAAAATCTCCAGGGCTTTGTGTCAAGGACAAAATAGTGTGTCCCATGGGTAAATATAGTTAACACAGCTGCAACGCAGAATTTATTTCTTGTTTGAGATATCATTTTTAAAGTATGGCACAGGGAGAGCTTTAAAAATGAAATTATAGCAGGCCATAAAAAAAAGAAAACTTCATAGGCACTGTATTCAAATTATGCTACAGTAATAGGCCAAGTTCATAAATAAACATCACCGGTTAACCCTTCGCTGACTGTGTGGGGCAGACCTGCGGGAACCGGCTGGGAGGTGGTTTAAAACCCCAGTGGGAGGAATCAATACCACCTTCTGGTGTGTTGCTGCCTCCTGTCCCCGCCAGCCCCACTCACTTCCCCCTACCTTCCCCACCTAGCCTCTTCGTTCAGCTGTTAAAGGTCCTCAGATGTTCATTTGCTACAACGAGGGGCATGGGTGTAGCTACTGATTCTGCAGAAATATGCCACACAGACCTCTGAGCCAAGAAGGTTTTAGGGTCTGTATTAGGTTGGTCCCTCCCCAGACTCTCTCTACTATTTCCCACTGCATCTTAAAAATATTATATATGTTATCACCATTATCTCTCATTGCACTAGTACAGTGGTTCTCACACTGTTGGGGAGTGATTTTTCCCCCAGTGAACTTGTAGCGATGTCTGGAGATGTTTTTGGTTGTGGCAGTTGGGAGGTGTTACTGGCTTCTGGTGGACGGAGACCAGGGATGTGGCTCAGCATTCTGCAACGCAGAGGACAGCGCCATCAAGAACAACCCTGCCCCAGCGGCCATAGCGGCGAGACTGAGAACCTGCTTTAGTGTAATTCCTTGTTCAGTATCTGCTGCTGTCATTGAAAGCTGGCACATGCTGATGTGATCACTCAGCTTAGTGTTTGGTGCATAGTAGGTCTTCAAGAGGGATTTGTTAAAAGGTTGAATGAATGAATGAATGAATGAACAAAAAAATGGAACTCCTTCCCTTCCCTAGCCTCTCCAACTGACCATGACCCATCCTTATGTCCTTAGCTAGAAGAATGCTTTCTCAGGGAGGCCTCCCCTGGACCTTGAGGTTTCTAGCCCACTCCCACCCCCATTAGACATCTCACAATGCTTTTTGTTCTTCATCCTTGGATTTAATTGTTCATTATTCACATCTCGGGTCAAATCTCTGGCCTCCAAGCAGCCATCTTGATTGCCTTAGCTAAAGCGACCTCTCTTGTGTCACTGTCTCTGCCTCCTGTTTCGTTTCCATTGCAGCATTGATCAGAGCTGGAATCATCTTGTTTATTATGGGCAGGGTCCTCACCACCACTGGGTCTGCAGTATCCTGAGTAGCCCCTGGACCCGAGGTGCTGCATGGGGGACACTCACTGAATGCATCAGAGCCAGAGAACAGGAAAGCCCTTCTTATCCTAAGCATCCCATCTTCTTCCTTAGAGTCCTCCAGAATCTTCTTCTGTAGGAATGGAGATGGTACTGGGACTGAAGAACCTTTGCTTTCCCTCTGAATTCTTCCAGTGACTTGTGGGGAGAACTTAGCCAGTCACCGGCGTTCCCTTCTCAGCGAAATCAAGGTGGTGGGGTAGGTCCATGCTTTGTAACTGAGGGTGCGTGTGTCAGTATCACCTCCGCGGAGCTTTTCTAGGAGACAAAGCCCCACTCCATCGGACCCGCAGAGCCAGATTCTCCGTGAGAACATGTGCCCTGTTCTGTGCTGCTGTGAAAAGCCCACAGACAACCTGGACACAGGGGCTGGGGACGAGCCAGGAGGCTGGAGGACTTCTGGGGCCCCGGCATCTGACAACTCCGTGCTTTTAAGATGCCCAACCTAGGCCATTTATCTGAGTGACTTCCCGGGCTCCCCTGGCACTTTGGCTAATTTAATATCATTTAATTTAATTTCGAAATGATTTTTTAAAAAAGGCTGTTGCCGCAGAAGCCCCAGCCACCTCATTCCTCTTCCTCCCTGAGGCTGGAAATAGATCTTGTGGCTGGAGCCAGGTTTCTGGCCACAGATGTCCCTTGGAGGGCCCACAGCCGTTTTGCAAAACCTGCTGAGTTTGCTCTTCACCCACTGGGCATAATTACCTTTCTCCTCTCCAGAGCTCCCTGTATGTTCCGACCTGAGCAGGAAAAAACGGGCTGGAAAACCACACCAGGTTAGAGATTGAGTCATGAGATCTTGTCTCAGACAAAGAGATCGGCATAACCCACCCCAGACTCACACACACACAATGCATGTGAATGCAGACATGCAAATGTAGTGTGCACACGCAAACTCACACACACACCACACACACATGTGTGCATACACATGCATGGGCATATTCTTTCATATTTTTTCGGGCTGAATGGCCAAGCTGGTGGCTACATTTAAGCTCTGGGCCCTCCTGAATGTTCGGATTTCCTTTTTTCTTGGACTTTCTTCCAGGGAGATGCCACAGCAATTTCTTCATTCCTTTTAATTATTTTGTTATTTTGAAAACACAGTTTTACATGAGCATGAGCATTGTAACTCATCTTAGATTCATCTGTTGACTCGTTCATTATTTTTTATTGATCATTGCCCATGTGGCCAGGGTGAAGATGGAGACAGACAGATGGACAGAGCCTGCTGGGGAGGGGAGACAGGTACAGGGGGAGGTGCGTATGGGTAAACATGGGGAGGGACTATGGAGTGTAGGGGCGGGGCAGGTAACCCCAGAAGTCTTGAGGGAAATACCTCCAAAAGATGAATCGCGCTGTTTGTCACGACAGAACTAACAGAAAAAGACAAAATGGAGAAGGGGGAAGGGTCCTGTTGCAGCCAGACTAGTTGAGCTTCCTCTCCCTCTTGTGGCAGATTGCTATGTTCTTCCTGTTCTGTTTTGTCTTCTTCCAGGCCCCACGGCTCAGTCCATCTTCCTGCCTCCCAGCTGTTGGAGTGGCCATGAGACCAAGCCCTAGTCAAATGAGAGTGGGGGTAAGGTGCCCCACAGCCAGGCCCGGTCCATAAACCCTGCCAGGTAGGACCCTGCATGATCTTTCCCTTCCACTGACTTACTTCAGATGGGTGAGTTTGGAGATCTCTCATTGAGGATGGAAGAGCCACAATACAGCAAGACCTTGGGTCTCTATTACGTCCTAGAGGAAAGTCACCCTAGAGAGCTGCCTGATCAGAAATGTCTGCACTGGGCTTTGTGAGAGCTAGAAATGGACATCTACCGTGGTTGGGCCATTGCACATTTTGGAGTTTGTTTGTTATATCAGCTGACATTACCTAACCTTTTAGCCCAGCCCTCTTGCCACCTCTGTCTGTAAATTAAGTTTTATTGGAACAGTTTACGGGTGCTTTTACGCTGTAGCAGCGGAGTTGAGTAGTTGTAACCACATTTGTATGACCTGCAAAGCCTGAAATATTTATTACCTGTATTTATTTATTTATTTATTTATTTATTTATTTATTTATTTATTTATTTATTTATTTATGTGACAGAGACAGAGAGAGGGACAGATAGGGACAGACAGACAGGAAGGGAGAGAGATAAGAAGCATCAATTCTTCATTGTGGCTCCTTAGTTGTTAATTGATTGCTTTTTTATGTGTGCATTGATGGGGAGGGCTACAGCAGAGTGAGTGACCCCTTGCTCAAGCCAGTGACATTAGGCCCAAACTGGTGAGTCTTGCTCAAACCCGATGAGCCCACGCTCAAGCTGGCGACTTCGGGATTTCGAACCCAGGTCGTCCGTGTCCCACTCTGACGCTCTATCCACTGCGCCACCGCCTGGTCAGGCTACTATCTGTTTCTTCACAGAAAGCATTTGCTTCTCTGGTTTTAACTGATACACCAAGCATTTAGGCCAGAGCTGGAAACAGGCTAGATTCTTCTGTTCTCCGATCTTGGTTTCTTTAAAGAGATCAGTCCCAATGCCCTGACTTCTTGCCCTGAGTTGGTCCTGGTTTCCTCTTCCCCTTTATCCCCATTCCTAGGGTGCAAATAGGCTTGGGAATGAAACCCAAACAGAGACAGAAAGAATGGCTAGGAGTGATCACTTTTCAACCTTGTCAGCTATTAGTTCTGACTCTCCCAGTCATCTCCTTGACTGTCCAGAGAAAGAGGAATAGACTTCCTTGGGGTCCCCCAGCTAGCAAGTGGCTGAGAGGTCTTGCAGTGAATGCTGGGCATGATTAAACTGCTTCAGATTAAAAACAGCTAATGTTTATTGAGCACTTGCTAGGGCCTAGGCACACATTTACTCCTTCCAACACATCTCTGGGTGTATACCGCTGCTGTCATCACCATCACTCCCATTCCACAGATGGGAACCACTGAGGCACAGAGATAGGTTACCTTGCCCAAAGTCCACTCTGTTGGTGAAGCTAGGAGTTGAACACAGCAGCATGAGTTCAGAGCCCGTGTTCTGGCCACCATAAAGGATCTGTTATCCTTGCCCACATTGAGTCCTAAGACTTTCCTATAGTTAGCACTGATAGAAAGAATAGACTCAGGTGAAGAAGGTGGTCTTTTTTTCTAGCCTCTCCTCTTCTGTCCCACCTCCTTATGATTCTCAAAGCCTAGAATGGTTCATCAATTTTGTTTGCATAACCAACTTGAGACACTACATTTCATTAACTCAAGTGAGGGGCTCTTCATACGTGGTTGAACTTCAATAATTCTCTTTAAAGTTACAGAGGAATGTATGCTTAATTATATTTGCATATGAAAAATAGGGTCTAATTATTTTGATTGATTATTATTTTAACCCTAATGGCATTTTGAGTATCTGTCCCAACTAATAGCAAGTATATCGCTAATAAATCATTGAATTTTTATGGCATGGTCTATTGAGCTGGCTTGTGAAATATATTTTATTAATATTCCAGAATGTATTGAAACTGATACAAGTCAAACAACTGCTCATTTATTAAACTGTTTAAATGCCAGTTTTATACAAGAGTAATAATACAGAAAATATGTTCATTCAGGAGACATCAGCAGGCCATGGGTACTCAAAATATTAGTTATCTTGGAAAAATATATTATGGAAATAAAAGTCCAATTATGTCATTTATTGCATTGAATAAATCTATATTGACTAACATAAATGTTGCACATTAGCGGATGCACTTTCTTTCAAACTTTTTAATTCTCGAGGATTGTGCTCAAGGGCATCGTAGAGCCTAGAATTCCAGCACGAGGAGTCATTGGGAAGGTGTGATTGGTCCTCCTCCTTGTGTGGTCTCAAGCTGTCCTGCGCACTACAGGTCCCAGAATGTCCTATCATAAGGGTTTTTGCTGTGGGACATCTCCAAGGACTGGAGCCCAGGTCACAGCTCTTCCAGGAGCTCAAATGTCATCCCTCACTCCATTGTTCATCTGATGGGTACATGCTGTACGTCGGGAGCTATGCCATGGGGATGCTGGTGCACCAGACAGTTAGGGTCCTGGTCTCATGGAGGTGGCATTCTGGTGGGGATAAAATGAAAATCTCTTTTTCTCTACTGCTCCTATGCATATCAACTCAAAGGAAAAACCATTTCTTCTTCTACTGCTCACAACATTCTGACACCAAATATGTGGCTCCTCTCCACCCCCCACACCAATTCTCCAAATCCCAGGACACCAACTGGATGTCCTATCATGCAATTTGGACACTAACTTCCTGGGGTTAGTGTAGACCCCACTGGTTAATGACTGAGTTCCACAAATTGCCCCCCCCCACTTCAGACACCAAACACAAACACAAGCCCTGGCCTCTTGCACCTCTGATCAACTGGCTGTAAATGAGGGGTTCTCACGAACCCCTTCTCAGTCAATAATTTGTTGGTTTGTTTCAAAAGATGCAAGAAAGTGCTTTTTTGGTTAGCATCTGTTTATTATTAAGGATATAACTCAGATTATATGGAAGAGATGCACAGGTCAAGACATGTGGGGAGGGGCAGAGCTTCCGTGCCCTTTCCAGGTGTACCAGCCACCTGGCTGGAAGTGCTCTAAACTGTTGTTTAGTGTTTTTATGAAGCCTTCATTATGTGGACGCACCTGATTAAGTCATTGTCCATTGGTGATTGTACTCAGTCTCCAGCCCCTCTCCCCTCCCCAGAATTTTGGGGTGGGCCGAAAATTCCAACTCTCTAAATACATAGCTGGCTCCACTGGCAACTGGACCCCCATCCTTATGGGCAGTCCAAAAGCCACCTCATTAACTGTCACCCAGGTACAATTGAAAGGGGCTTGTTATGAATAACAGAAGATATTCCTCTCCCCCCAGTCACTCAGGAAATTCCAAGCAGTTTAGGAGCTCTTTGCCAGAGACTGGGAACAAAGATCAAATATATATTCCTTCTTATATCACAACCTCATAGGGCGGACACATGGACAAACGAAAAATGAGATAATTTGCAATACCAGTGATCCAGACTATAAAAGGAATAGAGCAGGCTCCTGGGGTGAGGAATGACATGGGCAAGGCCCCCTTAAATTGGAAAGTCAGGGAGAATTGTCTAGAAGCTTGGTAAAAGAGCTGGGGCACTGACCTCCAGGCAGCAGGACAGCAGGTGCAAAGGTTCTGGGGTTAGTTCACAGATCACACGCAGGCTGGTGGGGCAGGAGCAGCGTGTGCTAGGGAGAGAGTAATGAGAGATATGGGGGCACTGAATCAGGAAGACCCATAGTTTGGGTCTCATTTTCAGTATGATGGGAAGCCATTAAATGGTTGGACTCAGGAGAGGAAGATAGATTTATATTTGTCCAAGGTCCCCAGGGTGCTGGGAGAAGAATGGGCAGCAGGGGGCCAAGCTGGCCTTGGGGACTCAAGAAGGAAGCAGGTGCAGTCATTAAGGGCGGGACAGAGGGGAGGGAGAGAAGTCAGGCTTCAGGATGTATGCGGAGGTCGAGTTGACAGGATACACTGATGGATTAGATATCAGGAGACAGGGAGAGAGGAACCAAGGACGCATCCAGTGTTTGATCCGAGCATCTGGGTACCGTTTACGGGGCTAGGGAAGAGGGTGTGGGAAGAACAGTTTGCATAGCAAAATCAGAGTGTATTTTTGGTCTCATCAGGGTTGGAGGGGTCAGTTGGAATCACTCAGTCTGGTGGTTCTCAAATGTTAGGGTGCATCAGAGTCACCAAAGATGCTGGTTACCATCAAAATCTGTTGTTCGAGAAATTGTGATTCATCAGATGGGGGTGGGGTGCAGACATGCATATTTTTGTAACCTCTGAAGATTCCAATGAGCAGCCATGTTGGAGGACCACTCTTCTAGTCCCCTCATTTTGCAGAGTGGGAGCTGGTACCCAGGGAGGAGAGAGGATTTGCAAATTAGTGGCAGAACTAGGATACAAACCTGGGCATCCTAGATTTGGGCTCTTTGCTCTTCTCACAACTCAGGCTGCATTTGTCATCATGAAAGGAGCCAGAGGCATATTCTAGCACCCCAGATAGGCAAAGCCCATCATTCTAGCTCAGCCACACTCAGAAATGTTCAAGAGAGAAGTGGGGGTATAGGAGGTTTCGGAGTTAGGAAGAGACAGGAGGGAATATTTCAAAACTCGGGCACTGCCATCTTGTTGTATGACCTTGGGCAGTTCGTACAACCCCTCTGACCCTTGGCTTTATCTATAATTGGGCATGATAATGATGCCTTCTTCACAGGAGGATCAAATGGGATTCTTACATGAGAAGCTTAGCACAGTGCCTGGCACACAATAAGCCCTAAATACATATTAGCTATAATGTTAATAAAAATGACTGTGTATACCCAGTGGTGATGGGGGGAGGCAGCCCAGAGTAGTGATAAGTGCACACACTGGGGAAACAGACAGACCTAGGTTCAAATCCCATTTCTTTGAGTGGGAACCCGGGCAGGCATTTTACCTCTCTGAGCCTCTGTTTCCTCATCTGTAAAATGGGAGGAGGAGAGTCATCATCCCCAGGTGGAGGATTGGTTTGTGGATTTGAGAAAAATGTGCATTGAATTTCAGGCTCAGAGCCTGGCCTTCACGTACTGGGAGTTATTAGAATTGTGCCAATGTTAAGTCACAGACGCAGATCCTAGGCCATAGCAACCCCCGCAGAAGCCACTACCTACCACATGGGGCTGCCACATGGGTGACTGTGGAGGAGAGTATGAGCCTGGGATCTCCTTCTCACTGCCTTGATAACTCACTGTGTGACCTTGAGTGAGCCCCTCACCCTCTCTGGTCCCTGTTGCCTCCTGTGTGAAACGAGGAGGCTGGTCTGGTTAATCTTGAAGTCTTTTTCAGAGCCTTAAAAAAAATCAATGATTGTAAAGGTCTGTGATTAGTGAGAAACCATCTGCCCCAGGCAAAAACCAAAACCTACCCAACCTTTCGTGGGGGGATGGGGGAGGGGGAAGGAGTAATGAAACAATAAGCAGCCGGCTTAGCAAACTGCCATCTCACAGGCCTTAAAACACGAATATCTGCTTTTGTATCAGCCTTGATTGAAATTCTTATGCTATGGCGCCGTCCGCGCCATCAATGCCTTAATTAGAAATTAGGACAGTCACATTGGCATAAATTAAATCAGACTAAAGATGATTAACAAAGTAATGCAAGAAATCATTAAATTAAACCATTGTGCCAAGTCCTCTGCTGATCTATCACAAATTTGGGCTGCTAATGAGGTCTTAATTAGTAAGTTAGGTCGAAATAATTCATGTCATTCTCTTCAAAGACAGCCCTCTTTCTTACTTGCCTTTTCTCTCTCTCTCTCTCTTTTTGAATTCAGCCCCCAATGCAAATTTACCATGAGCTGTGGAAGGGGGTGGGTGGATGTCATCAATAAATAACAGCATTGCCTGGCTGGCGGGATAAACAGCTCACAATCTTAAGATTACAACATGGCAGAAGGAGGTGGAACAGTCTGGGAGTTTGTCCTGTAATATATAATGCAGATGGGAAAACTGAGGGCTCGCAGAGGGAAGGGCCATGGAGGGTATTTGGGGCAAAGCTAGGGACCCTGACATCCTTCGTAAGGACTGTTTCTTTTTTCCGCTGCTTCAGGATGTCTTCCCTTTGCCCAGCAAAGCAACCAGGGGAGGAAGCCGGTTCTGACATGATTCAGCACGCTGCTGGTTGAAGCCTGGTATCTTCCCCATCGGCCAGCGGATAACTCCAGTGCAGCTTTTGATTTGAGTAGCATTTACTGAGCACATGCTATGAACCAGACACTGTGCTAAGTGCTCTTGTTGCCTTTTCTTATTTCACCTGCAAAGCCTTCAGCAAAGTAGATATTATTGTGTTCCCTGTGTTACTGGCAATGAGGCTTAGAGAGGGGAATTAACTTGTTCTAGGCCACACAGCCAGAAGGAGACAGCTGGAATGTAACTCCGATGCCATAGTCTGAATAGTTGATTACTGTGCTCTTCTGTCTCAGAAGTAACACCCAGAAGTGGCTGGGTGGCTGGGTGGGTGATGCATAAGCAGGTGGCAGGAGTTTGCCGGAAGGTGACTAGAGAGGAGCAGGGCAGTGGCACAGATAAACATGCTGACTCAGCATGATTGCAGAACAGGGTGGGGTGGCAGTAGCTTTGGGGTCAGGCAAGCCTGAGGTTGACACCTGATTCTGCCAACTCTGGCCATGTTGTCTTAAGTCAATTGTTTCCTGTATTTGAGACTCAGTTTCCTCATCTATAATATGGGTACAATTAATACATACCTGTGAGGAATTTGTGAGGGTTCAATGAGATCATGTGAGAAATGTGCCTTGTATGTAGTAGGTGTTTAAGATTTTTTTTTTTTTTGTGACAGAGACAAAGAGAGTCAGAGAGAAGGACAGACAAGGACAAACAGGAAGGGAAAGAGATGAGAAGCATCAGTTCTTCATTTGTGGCACCTTAGTTGTTCATTGATTACTTTCTCATATGTGCCTTGACTGGGGGACTATAGCAGACTGAGTAACCCCTTGCTTGAGTCAGCGACCTTGGGTTCAAGCTGGTGAGCCTTGCTCAAACCAGATGAGCCCACGCTCAAGCTGGAGACCTCAGGGTCTCGAACCTGGGTCCTCTGTGTCCCAGTCCTATGTTCTATCCACTGCGCCACCACCTGGTCAGGTTGCAGTAGGTGTTTAATAAATGTTTTCTTCCCTGACCTTCTCAATGATTGTTTGGTGATCTGGTTAGCTTTTGCTGTGTACATAACTACATGAAACGTGGTGGCTTAAACCAAGAACCACTTATGTAACTTAGGATCTTGTTATTTGGCAATTTGAACTGGGCTCAGCTGGAAAGTTCTTCTGCTGGTCCGAGCTAGGCTCACACACAATTGTTGGCCATCGGCTGCTGATGAGCAGGACGGCTCCACCATTGGGGTTGGCTGGCATTTGGCTTGGGACGTGGGGTCGTGTGTCTCATTTTCCAATAGTCTAGCTTGGACTTGCACTCTTGGTGGTGGAAAGGTTCCCAGCACAGCAAGAGAGAACTAGCTCTATGTCACAGCACCTCTCAAGCTTCTACTTATGTCACATTTGCCAAAGTCTCATTGCTTATTATGACTAAATTGTGCCCCCCCCCATTCACTCCTCAGATGTTCAGCTTCTAACCCCTGGAACTTGTAAATATGTCACCTGATATGGCAAAAGGGGCATTGCAGATGTGATTAAGTGAAGGATCTTGAGATGGGGATAGTATCTTGAATTATGGGGTGGGCCTAATGTCATCACAAGGGTTTTTATAAGAAGGACGCACAGCTATACTATAGAAGAGGAGAAGGCAATGCAATGTTGGATATGCAGAGATTAGTGACAATAATGGGCTTTGAAGCTAGAGAAAGAGGCCACAAGCCAAAGAATGTGTGCAGACACCAGAAACTGAAAAAGGCAAGGTCCTGAATTCTCCCTTTAAGATGTCCAGAAGGAACCTTGTCAACCCTTCAAACTTTTCCAAATAAGAAACCTTTCTGACCTCGAAACATTAAAAGAATAAAAAAAAAAGTGTTGTTTTAAAGTCACTCAGTTTGTAGTAATTTACAAATTTTCAACAATCATGGGAAGCTAATGCATTGGCCAAAACGAGTCACATGGCCAAGCCCACCGTCAAGGTTGAGAAACAGACCCCATCTTTGGATGGGATCCCTGAAGTCCCTTTTTAAAAGGTATACATTTAGGGATGGGAAAAATTTTTGGTCATATTTTGCAGTCTACCACATCTGTGAAAACATCACTTCACCCAGTGATCTTAAAATAATAATAGTAATAATAATAATGTATATTTAGTGGGCACTTTCTAGAAGCCAGGGTGTACCTTATTTTTCTTTTCTTCAAATTTATTTTTTATTGTGGTAAACTATATATAACATAAAGTTGACATTTTAACCATTTTTAGGTGGGCGTGCAGTAGTATTAAACACATGTGCAATGTTGTGCAACCATCATCTTATCTGTTTCCAAACCTTTTCATCATCCCAAACAGAAGCTTTGCATCCACTAAGCAATCGCTCCCCATTTCCTCCTCTGTCAGTCCCTGGGAACCTCTACTTGACTTTCTGTCTCTATGAATTTTCCTTTTCTAGGTACGTCATAGAAATGGACTCATATAAGTTTTGTCCTTCTGTGTCTGGCTTATTTCACTTAGCATAATGCTTTCAAGCTTCAACCACGTGGTAGCACGTGTCAGAATTGAATCCTCTCAGCAATCCTTGGGGGCAGCTGAGGTTCAGAGAGGTGCAGTGACTTTTCCAAGGCCACACAGCTGGTAAGTAGAGGTGTTGGAGCCTGATCTCAGATCTGCAGGTCTCGGGGGTGGTCATGTTGACCGCCTTTCACTTCTCACTCCTGCCTTCTGTGGCAGGGGCTGGGCCCCTTGGGTCTTAGTCCTCAGTAAATTACACCTTCCTGCCCCCACCTTGCTGCTCAAAACCATCTATTTATTTCACACAGCTGAGATGGCTCCCTACCCAGCCAGGGCCAAAACAATCACTTCTTCATTGATTCTGCATCAATTAATTAAAAAATCCATCCAACCACTCTACAGCTTGATAGACTTTGAGGATTCAGAAGGAAATAAATTAGTTCTGGCAGGGGGGTGGAAGTTAGGTGGTGGGGACAGGAGAAAATGGGGGGGGCTCAGATCCAAGGGCTCAACTCTGTGGTGCTACTTGTACAACTTGCTGGAAGCCTGGGAGCCCCACAGACCCTCTGTGCAGGGGCAGGGGTCCCAAACCTGATGATGGTAATGCTACTAATATTATTAATAATAACTGTGTCTTACTGAACATTACTCTGTGATGGGCATTTCAAATATGTTCCACACGCATTAACACCTCATAGCGTCTCTTTGAGCCAGGCAAAGAGATAGGCTCAGAGAGGTTGAATGACTTGCCTGAGGCCACACAGCTAAAATGTCAGGAAGAATCTAATTTCTTAGTCCTTTTGTGCCCCTTCTTTTGTGTGCATTTTCTAACTTGCCCATTGTAGGCTTATGAGGGACAAGGATATGGGTCAGGGTTCTGTGGCTTGGGGAGAGTGTGAAGAATTGTCCCGGAGGAGGCCCGGAACTCCTGGGGCATCATTTAGAGCTGGAGGAGACCTTACCAGATCATTTGCTTCGATGGCTTTCCAACTATTTTTAGCCTGCAGCATCTGATGTTGATGTGAAATCTTACCATGGTCTGTGTAAGTAGTAACCAAAGCAAAGCTGCTTGGGTGAATAGTAATAATAACGCCAACAACAATACTAGATGGCTGTTATGTGGAGCTGGCTCACTGGAACTGATTGTTATATATTCAGGAGTTCTGTAAGCCAGTTGTTAAACCATTGGCTTGAAATCAGTCATGATGGGAGTATTTGCACTATGAAAATTGGCGAGCACAGCAAATCCATCCTCCTCCTCTCCCTCCCCCTCTTAGAGCTGGTTTACCGGCTCACTACTGACAATACCATTTAATAAGCATTGGCTGAGTACCAGACACGGTGCTAAGCACTTTACAATAAAATACTATTTTAATGGAACCTCATCACAAGGAAGATTGTATTAATCCCCTTATATCTCAGATGGGGAAACCGAGGCTTGGAGGGGTGTCTGGAGCCATAGGCACAAAGTTACCAATTTGTAAATGTTAGCACCTGTCTCATTCAAAATCCCACATGCTGTTTGTTTCATGTGCCATGAAGTAGTTTAAAAAACAATTGCTGAGTCCCAGATAGGGCAACGGTGCTGCTCAGGGTGGTGTGGCACACGGTGAGTGGTGTGGCACACGGTGAGTGGTGTGGCACACGGCGAGTGGTGTGGCACACGGCGAGTTGGGTGGCACACGGTGAGTGGTGTGGCACACGGTGAGTGGTGTGGCACACGGCGAGTTGGGTGGCACACGGTGAGTGGTGTGGCACACGGTGAGTGGTGTGGCACACGGCGAGTTGGGTGGCACACGGCGAGTGGTGTGGCACACGGTGAGTGGTGTGGCACACGGCGAGTGGTGTGGCACACGGCGAGTGGTGTGGCACACGGCGAGTGGTGTGGCACACGGCGAGTTGGGTGGCACACGGTGAGTGGTGTGGCACACGGCGAGTGGTGTGGCACACGGCGAGTGGTGTGGCACACGGCGAGTGGTGTGGCACACGGCGAGTTGGGTGGCACACGGTGAGTGGTGTGGCACACGGTGAGTGGTGTGGCACACGGCGAGTGGTGTGGCACACGGCGAGTGGTGTGGCACACGGTGAGTGGTGTGGCACTCGGTGAGTGGTGTGGCACACGGCGAGTGGTGTGGCACACGGCGAGTGGTGTGGCACACGGCGAGTGGTGTGGCACTCGGTGAGTGGTGTGGCACACGGTGAGTGGTGTGGCACACGGCGAGTGGTGTGGCACACGGCGAGTGGTGTGGCACTCGGTGAGTGGTGTGGCACACGGCGAGTGGTGTGGCACACGGCGAGTGGTGTGGCACTCGGTGAGTGGTGTGGCACACGGCGAGTGGTGTGGCACACGGCGAGTGGTGTGGCACACGGTGAGTTGGGTGGCACACGGTGAGTGGTGTGGCACACGGTGAGTGGTGTGGCACACGGTGAGTTGGGTGGCACACGGTGAGTGGTGTGGCACACGGTGAGTTGGGTGGCACACGGTGAGTGGTGTGGCACACGGTGAGTGGTGTGGCACACGGTGAGTTGGGCGGGAGGCTAGGGCCAGGACCCAGCCAGCCTTACGTCTCTAGCCCCCACACTTGGTCTGGGTTAGCGGGTCGCAAGCGGGATGTTTTATATGGGAAAGAGGCTTAGAGAGTAACCAGGGCTCTGTCACAATTTTGTCACCCTCCGGCAGGTGTGTCCTTGGGCTATCACAACCTCTTTGGTTCTTTTTTTTTTCTTTTTCTTTTTGTATTTTTCTGAAGCTGGAAACGGGAGAGACAGTCAGACAGACTCCCGCATGCGCCCGACCGGGATCCATCCGGAACGCCCACCAGGGGCGACGCTCTGCCGCGACCAGAGCCACTCTAGCGCCTGGGGCAGAGGCCAAGGAGCCATCCCCAGCGCCCGGGCCATCTTTGCTCCAATGGAGCCTTGGCTGCGGGAGGGGAAGAGAGAGACAGAGAGGAAGGGGGGGTGGAGAAGCAAATGGGCGCTTCTCCTATGTGCCCTGGCCGGGAATCAAACCCGAGTCCCCCGCACACCAGGCCGATGCTCTACCGCTGAGACAACCGGCCAGGGCTCTCCTCTTTGGTTCTTGGTTGGGGTAGATCAATCTCCATGTGCCTGGGAATATTCAGCTGTCTCCCCGTCCTGGGAGGTCAGACAGCAGGTACCCTCAGCTCTCAGGGATGCAAGGCAAGACAGCACCTTGCCTTGTCTGCCCTTAGTCAATGCCAGGTTTCTCCCTGGCTAGAGAGTCCCCCACATCCTGCAGCCCCTGAGAACCCCAATGGGGCAGCAAACCGGTAATTTCCCCAGCAGGGTGTCCACACCTGCTCAGAGCCTTGCAAGTAGCAGAAAACCAGGAGGGAGAGCCAGGGACCATGGTGCCAGGTCTCACCTCTTTCATCTGCCTCCTTATTTGCACAGCATTGCGCAGGAGAGGTGGGCACTGGTCAAGGGACACAGAGGGTCCTCACCTACGGGAGGTCCGGGTGGCGAATGGACAGAGTGATGGGAAGAATCTTTGGTTCTGTTTTGCAAGTGATGCATCTGGAATGCTTTATCTCACTCTGGAGGTCAGCCTGTCTAGGGACAGGTCTGATACCCTGCCTGAGACTTGTGTCCCATGGAGATTTCAGGTGGGACAGTTTTTGAGCCTCAGCCAGGAAACCCCTCACCTGCTTCCTGCTGGGGCAGCGGCTGTCCTGGGGCACAGGCAGTCAGCCGGGTCCTAAGAGAGAAAGGAGGCTCATCATATCGAGTGTGTGCTGGACGCTGCAAACATAATGGCTGGCCCTCACCCAGTCTCTGCAAAGGATGGGTGGGTGGAAGTAATGAAGTGGAAAGCTGAAAAGCTGCGTTGAGGCAAATCATCAAGCACCCTGAATGCCAAGCTCAGGAGATGCAATTTTGCTCAGCTAGCACGAGGGTGGAGGCAGCAGTGATTTTTATGAAAGGGAGGAAATAGCAAGCCCATGTATTTAAAAAAAGATGTTGGATGAATTTGGGATCACTCACTCTTCAGGGTCTTACAGAGAACTGAGTATATGAGGAAGGCTGTATATTCACTCCCAGAAAACAGCTAGCTGGGACTCTTGCAGTTCTGAGACTCAGTTGAAGTCCTGCCTCTTCCAGGCAGCCTTCCCTGATCACTCCTCCTGCAGATGGTATGGTTTACTGGTAAAAGTATTGGGGTATCAACTACTCCTGGACTTAAATTCTGGACTCATATGTGACTAGCGTTGGCTCTTGAAAAGACATGTTATTCCCAGGAGTCTTGCTTTCCTCCTCTGAGAAAGGGGCATGGCACTGATTATGATATTAGCCCAGTAGGACTGTTGTGAAAAGTGAATGAGATCATGAAAGAGGAGGTGCCTGCTTGCTGCTGGGTCCCCTCCCTGCCAAGAGGGGTCAGGAAGCGAGTCTGCTGAGCCTTCTCCTGACCACTCAAATCAGACACCCTGAAAGTGTCTGGCTCATTGCCCCCTCCCTCCTGGAGATTTCTGCTCTGACACTGATAGTTTTCTTTCTAGAACAGAGGATCAGGGACAAAGCAAACCCTCTTAGTGCCAGAAGTGCTCATAAATTATAGGGAGATGAGAATATTTTAATACAAACCAAAGAATCTCAAGTACAAAGCACGGTTCTGAGAATGTGTTTTCCCCCCTTCTTCCTCCCTCTTTCTGTTCCCCTGATATTTGGAGCTGAGAAGACTCCTCGGGGAATTTATAACAAGTGGAATATTTAAGGGTAGGGAGCCAGAGGTCCCTTTGGCGTTCTCT
Source organism: Saccopteryx leptura (assembly GCF_036850995.1). NCBI lineage: Eukaryota > Metazoa > Chordata > Mammalia > Chiroptera > Emballonuridae > Saccopteryx > Saccopteryx leptura. The sequence continues at coordinate 234,366,334 of NC_089504.1, read as the reverse complement.
CTTCAAGGGAAGTCACCTCGGAGTGTCTGGTGCGTGCATGAGTGACATGAAAGGAAGTCTGTGCGTGGAGAAGGAGAGAATATGCCAAGAATTGTCAATTATGCAAAAAAAAATTTTTTTTGCTTGTCCAAAAGAGTGATGTGTCTGGCTTTGTTCCCTAGATGGAGTTCAGTATGCTGGCTAAGGCCTTTGCCAGGCTGAGAGGTTTATCTGAAAGTGCCTTGGGGCTTAGCTCCTACATCCCACCTGCGACAATAGGTCACTTGGTTGGGGAGGGGGCATTTCCCCTGGTCCATTTTGTACTTTGACCAATCTCAAAAGAGACCTTGGTATTCTGAATCCTGGGGTTGGGAGACAATTTTCAGGAGAGATTGGACTGGTGCTATGCTGCACACCCAGTGCTAGGTGCGGAAGACAAATCTGTTCAATGAATGTATCAGTTATCTATTGCCATGATAATGCTCTATAACAAATAGAAACATAGTTTCAGGAGCATATACTAATATTTTTTTTTTGTAACTGGTTAGCTGGATAGTTCTGCTGATCTGAACCAGGCTTAGGGACCAGTTGGGCTTGCTCATGCAAGCTGGTGAGTTGGCTGGAGGCTGGCTGGTCTAGGATGGCCTCATTCCCATGTTCAGCAGCTGAATGACTGTTGGCTGGGGTGATAGAATTGATTAAGACCATGTCTCGGCCCTGGCTGGTTGGCTCAGCGGTAGAGCGTCGGCCTGGCGTGCGGGGGACCCGGGTTCGATTCCCGGCCAGGGCACATAGGAGAAGCGCCCATTTGCTCCTCCACCCCCCCTCCTTCCTCTCTGTCTCTCTCTTCCCCTCCCACAGCCAAGGCTCCATTGGAGCAAAGATGGCCCGGGAGCTGGGGATGGCTCCTTGGCCTCTGCCCCAGGCGCTAGAGTGGCTCTGGTTGCGGCAGAGCGTCGCCCCTGGTGGGCGTGCCGGGTGGATCCCGGTCAGGAGCATGCGGGAGTCTGTCTGACTGTCTCTCCCCATTTCCAGCTTCAGAAAAATACAAAAAAAAAAAAAAAAAAAGACCATGTCTCATGTAGCCTCCAGCAGGTTGAGCTAGACTTGCTTGCCTGCAGGCTGACAGCATTCTAAAGGGTGCAAGCGACAAAGCTTTGAAAGGTCCAGGCTCAGAACTGGCCTAAATGATGAAAAGAGCATGATCAATAGGCCAGTTATGTCATTTCTGCCTCATTCCACTGGTCAAAGAAAATCACATGGCCAGTCCAGCTTCTGGAGGTGGGGAGAAGTCTCCATCTTTTGGTAGGAAGGACTTCCAAGTCACATTGCAAAGAGTATATATATATATATTCAGGAAGGGCAGAGAAAGAGAACCTTTTTGCAATCAGTCTCCCATGATGGATGAAGAAAAGTAGTTTCATTAACACCGACTACTGGCACTCTATGTGGGTCTCCTGCTCGGTGCTGGGAGAAAAGCTAATTATGAGACATTTTCATGTTCTCATTCTGAGGACAAGAAACAGACATAGAAACAGAGGATCAGGATCCAGCGTAAGTGTTGGAATGGGGAAAGCTCAGACAGAGGTGGGAGCCCAGAGGAGGCACCAAATAATCCCTGGAGATCAAGATCAAGGAAGGCTTCCTGGAGGAGGTCACTTCTGAGTTGAGTTTTAACATTTATAAAAGCACTCCCAGGGTGAAAGAGGTGCTGTACAGGGTGATGGGAGGAGGAGAAGTCTTCCAGGGAGGAGGAAACAGTGTGTGTAAAGGCATGAAAGCGACAGAAGATCAGGGGTGGGGTATTAGTCATGCTGGCTGGGAGCGGGTATAGAAGATCCTGCAGGCAAAACCTTCCATCTGGCCCTTAGAGCAGCAGGAGCCTTGCAAGGTTCTAGGCAGTGCGTGACATGATCACTTGGTGATTTTGAAGTGTCCTTATGGCTGCTGTGTGGAGACAGGATTGAGAGAGTGAGGTTAGGGTGAAGGGACCAGCTAGGCGGCCTGCGATGTCTGCGACCTGATTGGGAAATGATGTCTGCTAGCCAGGGTTTCACATCAGCTGTAATTGGCAGGTTATTGGCTTTAGATAGTCACCAAACCCAGAATGGGGTTCTGAGGGAAGCTCTGATAAAGGGATAGGGGGACTCATAAAGAAGAGCATTATTAATCATAAACACTACCCATCACCCCAAAATATTGAGCATTATTTTTGAGCTGGGTCTTGGGCTGGGCACTGAGGTCTCAAATCAGGTGTAATACCTATTCCCAAAGACCTCACTGGGTCTCAGAGACAGAATTTAGCTCCGTTGCTTTCCAGGGTCTGCAGAAAGGGCTAGAAACAGCCCCAGCCCCATAGCCCACCACTCCTATCCTTGTTTACTTCATCATCCGGCTGCATTTCCTCTTGGTGGTTAGTTGCACTTATTAAAGCTGACCTGGTTATTGCTTTATTCACACAAGTGCCCTCTGCCAACCTCGCTCCGAGACGGTAAGCTCCATCAAAGCGGCCACCACGTCTTCTTAGTTTGCAGCTGTATTGGGCTCAGTGCCTGGGCAGGGTGGGTGCGTAGACTGTCTTGGCTGAACCATTGACAGGCCAGCTCACTGCCTGACATTGAGCAAGCCATTTGCCCACTCTGAGCCTCAGTTTTCCCATCTGTCAATTGGGGGTATTGTGCCATTTCCCATCCTGCCACTATTTTCTGAGCCCTGTCCCGGTGTTGGGGGCTGGGTATACAGGGAAAATCACGACCCGTGGATTTGCTTGCCTGAGGACAATATCTGGACTCTCCACTTCTGTCGGTGGATGTGGGGATGGATTAGAAAAGGACATAATACAGGTGGCAAGAAACTCTAGGAAAGGGAAGATATTTCAGTCCTGTCTCATATTTCCCAGCAGCTGGGCTTTGTAGAGCTTTTCCCACCCCATGGGCGATGATGCCCAAGGTCACCTGTGCTCACCAGGAAGGTGGTGAAAAAAGCAGCACCTGGAGCTAGTTTTCAAACAGTGAGATCCACCTTCTCCCACCATCCTTAGCTTTATCCGGGTTCTTTTTAAAGGGATGCCAGACACCCACATTCCACCTGGAGCTTTGCTTTGAGTCTTTTATTTGAATCCAGAAAACTGGCTGAATACAAAGCCATCAAAACCAAAGTGCTCGAAGATGTCCAACTGGCCCAAATTAGCTAGAAAATGAGTATTTCTCAGCTGCCAAAAGAGCTGCCGTCTGACCCGGGGCCTGGAAACCTCCGTCCCTGCCCTCCCCAGGGAGAAGGAGCAGCAGCTGGCTCAGGTCACTCTCCCAAATTCCCAGCCCGGCAGTGGGTAAAATGTGATCCTCCTGAGTCGAGTAATAGAGACGAAGTTCCCGGGCATTCGAGGAGCATCAATCCTGAGATTTATTAACCAATTTAAAATACTATTGTCTTTCAGTTCAGAGCAAGATTGAGGGGTGTTGTTGGAGGAATGTAGAGGCCGAGTGGCTGAGCCTCAGAGCCAGGAGGTGTCTGTACCTGGGACTCAATAGATATTCATGAACATTCCCGTATTTAGTGAAGGAAATAACTTAATACCGACAGTGCGATGGAATAATAGCTATTTCCTGGCTGACTTGCAGGCCTCAGAAAATGAGATTGCGGCGGCTTCATTTTTCTTGTCTTTTCCCATGCTCCCTGCCAGAGGCGGCTGCCCTGGGATTCTCTCTGCATTTCCAATGAGCTCAGGTCTGCAGCCCCCCTCCCAGCCCTGGCGCTCTCCTTAGTACCCCCTCTCCCTGCTGTGACCTTGGCCTGGGCTAATGGCCTGCGCTTTGTTGAGTGGTCGCCCTGTGCTTGATTTAGTAGTCCGGATGGGGATTAGAGTAGTTCAGCCTTTATTCAGGTGAGAGGCAGGCAGACTGGTTGGTTTTGGATGGTGTCAACATCCGTTCGTTCGTTCGTTCATTCATTCATTCATTCATTCAGTTTCCACTGAGTGCTTACCACGTGCTGGATGAGCTCACCATGCATTAAAAGAGATGCATAGTAAAGTATTCCAGAGGCCCCTAGAGCTATCCACACAAGGCTTAGTGAAGCTCAAAAAATTTAGTCGTGATACCTAAAGGGATAGGTAGTCAGGATGGAATCATAAACCATTTTGCCTCTTAAAAATCGCCAGTAATATGACTTGGCCAGTTACCCCCCTGCTGAGCCCTCTATCAGCGTTATTTCATTTGAACCTCAGAGCAACTTCACATGGGCTCTTCCTTCTCCCTAGTTCGTAGGTGAGACCATGAGGCTCAGCTGGATGAACTAGGAAGTGGCAGAAACAGAATCAGAACCCGGGATATGGTCATGATCTGACTCAGTCCCATCATCGAGGAGTTTACAATCTAGTGGGGGGGGGAGAGACAGACAAGTGGACGGGAGATTACAACACAATAAAAAGTGCTCTGAGAAATGAATCCAATCACAGTGCTCCAGAAGGTTGTTAACAAGCAGGAGAAGAGAGCGAGGGAATAAGAAAGGCACAGAGGAGAACTACAAAAACAATAGAAAGTGATTGAATGGCAATAACTATGTACCTATACATAATTACTTTAAATGTAAATGGGTGAAATGTTCCAATCAAAAGGTAATGGATAGAGAAGATGTGGTACATGTGTATGATGGAATATTACTTGGCCATAAAAAATAAAATCTTATCATTTGTGAAAATATGGTTGGACCTAGAACGTATTGTGCTAAATGAAATAAATCAGACAGAGAAAGACAAACACCGTATGACTTTACCTACAGGCAGAATCTAAAACACAAAAGAAGCAGAAACAAACTCTTAGATACAGAGAACAAGTTGATGGTTGTCAGATGGGATAAGGGTTGGGGGACAGATGAAAAAAGGTGAAGGGATTAAGGTTTACAAATTGGCAGTTACAAAAACAGTCACGGGGAATGTAAAGCACAGCATAGGGGAATATGGTCAATAATATCGTAGTAACTACATGTGGTGCCAGATGGGTACTAGGCTTACCAGGATGATCACTTAGTAAGTTATAGAATGTCTAACCATTGATTTATGCACCTGAAATTAATATAACATTGAATGTCAACTGTAACTGAAAAATTTTAAAAATTTAAAAAGTGATCTAATGGGGAGTAGGGGGACTCTCATTAGTAGGGGGACCTAGGAATGAGCAGAGGCGGGGGTGGTGGTGGCGGCTAAACTAACGGGAAGTAAGGGCAGAGGGAGTGATGTCCCAGTAAGAACAGAAGTGTGAATAGGAGTTAGCAGGGGTGAGCAGGTGGGGAGAAAGGAGTCCCAGGCAGAGGGAACAGCTCAGGCAGACGCTTGGAGGTGACGAAGATTGGGGTTGTTCTTAGAAGTTCAAGTGTGTCAAACAGGCTGGGTGCAGAGCGGGAGAGAAGAGGCTAGGAACGGAGTGCAGAGGAGCCGGCAGGGGTTCCATCGGGAGGGGCCTGTCTGTGAGTTAGGGCTTTACCCTGCGGACTTCAGCTGCCCTCCTCCAATTACTGTGGCTGCTCTGCTCACATGTTATTTGTGGCTCCAGCTCTGGCTCTCATGGCTAAAAAGGTATCCAGATGGGCCTCCTTCCTCCAAAGATGGCCTTTATCACTCCATCTGGGATGCTGAGATGGAGGTACCCTTGGGGCTAACAGTTCTGTTTTCTAAATGGAGAAACTGAGTCCCAGACAAGAAATGACTTGAGCAAGGGCACACGGCCAGAGTATAGGACTCAGACACTTTCCTAAGAGTTTGTCCCTAAAGCTCTGCCCAGTGGTTGGAGCGAGCAGCTAAAACTTGGCGAAAGCCCCCTGTGTGGGCCTGGCACATCGTAGTGCAGTTAGCTTCAGTTCTCGTTCTCTTTCCCGCTGTGTGTCCTGGCTCTGACATCTCTCCCTGGCTGTGCAGCCTTTGGGTGAGGTTCTCCCTCCCTGAGCCTGCTTTGCTTGATGGGAAGATGGGACAAGAAGCTGCCTGGGGCCTCAACCAGGGATGACATTCTGACACTAGAAAGGGATACACAGTTATCGGGCCACTAGGATCGACACACGATTCCATTTCTGCTGAGATTTCGCCTTCCAGAGCAACCTGGGGCGCTCTGCTCTGCTCACAGTCTTGAGGAGCAAATCGGCAACAGAGGCAGGGGGCCACAAGGGACCACACAAAAGCCCGAGGTGGCTCCATGATGTGTGTTTGTATTTGGGTTTCATTCGTATAGAACAGGCATTTCCAAGCCGGCAGCTGCCCGTCCCCCTCTGAAGAGCCTTCGCGGCAGCCATCATCCATCACTCGCTTGGCATGACTGTTAAGTACCAGCGCTCAGTGCCGAGGGCTGTAGGAGGGGACTCCGAGAGGGGTCAGCCCAGGGCCAGGGAATTAGAGAGAGGCAATCAGACCAGAAGGACTGGAGCAAACTGGTTAACACTCAGGCTGTGAGGGAGACGGTGCTGTGTCAAATCCCTGTGTTGTGGCTACTGCAGGGTGATCGCCTCACCTCTGCTCTATGGGGTTTTGTAAAAGATTCCCGTTCTTCCGTCATTACAATGGTTCTCTTTGCCACCCCGAACTTCCACCCCAGCCTCATGGCCAGGCATGCAACCCTGGCCTGAACAATATAGCACATTCTAATCCTTCTGTTCACAAAGAGTGGTTTAGATGGTCAGAATTCCAAGTTTGTCCAATGATCTTGGGTTTCTGTGGTGGTCGTTGAGTTGGTTTGGGGGTATAAGTAGAGCTGCTTTTGGCCATCTTACCTCCAGGAGGAAAAGTTTGCCTGAGAGCAAAACTATCACAAAGGAAAGGGCACTAAGAGATAGAGGACAAGTGCCTGAGTGCCTGGATACAGCCATGCCTGATGCTGTTACCTTAGACGTCTCTGCTACATGAACTTGTAATCTTCTTTTATTGGCTTAAAGTTTTTTTGTTTTTTTTTTCTGAATTGGATTTATATCGGAGTAGCCCTGAGTCCCACTGTTAAATCCACTATAGTAGCATGTGACTTCACCTCTTGGAACCCCAGTTTTCTTACCTGTAAAATGGGATGACAGTAATGCCATGTAGGGTTGCTATTTATGTTAAAAAAAAATGCATGTAAATGACTCATCACGATGTCTGACGACAATCAATGCTCAGTTCAGTTGTGACTAAGCCGTGCCCACCCTGTTAAGGTCCATGGAATCCTTTCTTGGCCACATGTTTTTATATGAAGAGTTCCTGTGGGGCTTAATTGATGTATCCTGAATGCAAAATGCCTACCATGTAGTCTGGCACATTCAAGTGTGGCTGTTGAATGTTTCTCCAGTTAGAAAGTTGTGAAAACCCAGGTGACCTAGGAACAAATAAACTGAGAGTCCTGCAGGGCCAGAAATGGAAGGTGAGGGGAGGCGGTCCGAGTCGGACAGACAGCCCACTGGAGGAGCAGTCGAGAGGCCATCTTGACTGACAGCACTAGTGGTGTCCACTCATCACTGCACGCTGTGCCTGAGACACTGGAATAAGCGAGTTTATGACACATGAGGGAATCAATGACCATTTCAGCCTTAGATGTGACTTTGACTTGATCTCAGAGATGAGTAGAGCCGTGCAAGTTCTTGAGCAGGGAACTCCCAGGAAAGCATCATTTACAAGGGCCCGCAGGGGCGATGGAAGGCAGGGGACCTGTGAGCTGAGTGTGGCCAGAGTTGTCCGGGGTATGGATTAGGATGGAGACAGCAGGGACATGGGTAAAACAAGAGATATGATGAAGAAAGCTCTCGCTAAAACAATGCAGGACTCTCTGGGTGTGTGTGAGTGTGTGTGTGAATCTGCATGGGTGTGCATGGGAATTTGTTCTTGATATGTACGTGTGTATGTTGTTGGTGAGCTTATGGTGTTTTGGGTGTGTGTATTGAGTGTGTGTGTAAACGTATGTGTGTGTTGTAGAATAAATGGGGCTTCCTGAGTTGAGTGTGTAAATGTATTGCTGAGGGGTGGGAATGTATGAGCTGAGTGTAAGAGTATGTGAGTGTGTATGAATGTGCTGAGCAGTGGTTAGGCATAGGTAAGTCTACAGCGTGAATGTGTGTGTCCGCCGGAAGTGCTGGGTGGACCGTTCTTCCTCCTCAGGCCGAGCTCTGGCCGTGTTCTCACTGGTACCATTCGAGTTCCTGTCTGCGTCCTCATTGGACTGTGCCCTTGAAGGTGGGGGGGGGGGGTCTGGTGAAGCTCTGTAGCTTCAGCCTCCACATGCCACAAGTTGCTCCAAAATACTTGTGAAATGAGGAAGGGAGAGGGCAGGAGAAAAGGACCCCTGGTCCCTGCTCCAAGGGCTGGAGCCAGTTCAGCAGGAGCTTGGGCTTCTTGAGCATGGGCTGTACACTGTGCTGCTCTGTAAGGATGTCTGCACAATGATGGGATGAGATCCCCCCAAAGATGCTAGGTAGATCTCCATCTACATATCGTTATCTATACTGGTAACATTCCTACTATTTAAAGGACTATGCTCTGATTACAAATGCCATCCATTGTAGCAAATTGGGAAATTAAAAACATTTATAATCCCATCCCTTAGAGATAATTACTATTCCTATTTTTTTAGCCTCTTTTCATTTTAATTTTTAATTTATTGTATTGACATGGTTTCAAGTGTCCCACTCAACATAACACCCACCACATCGTGCCCCTCATGCCCCATGCAAAGTCTCTGTCTGCCCCAGTTCCACCCCCTTTTGCCCCTCCCCTTATCTTTAGCCCCCCTTCCCCTCTGGCTATTGCTAACCTGCTGTCTGTAGCTATGTGTTATGTACATGTAACTTGGCTAATCCCTTCATCTTCTTTGATCCTGTCCCCTTTTCCCCCTTCCCTCTGACAGCTGTCCATCTGTTCCCTGTGACCCTGCTCTGTTTGTATTTTGTTCTTCAGTTAATTGTGTTCATTATATTCCACATATAAGTGAGATCATATGATAGTTGTTTTTCTCTGCCTGGCTTATTTCACTGAGCATAATAATCTCCAGGTCCACCCATGCCATCACAAAAGGTAAGATTTTCTTCTTTTTCACAGCTACTTAGTATTCCATTATGTAAATGTACCTGTCCAATTTTCCCAACACCATTTATTAAAGAGACTGTCTTTATTCCATTGTATACTCTTGCCTCCTTTATTAAATATTAATTGGCCATAAGGTGTGGGCTTATATCTGGGTTCTCTGTTCTGTTTCATTGATCTATACGCCTGTTCTTATGTCAGTACCAGGCTATTTTGGTTACAATGGCCTTGTAATATAGCTTGATATCAGGAAGTGTGATACCTCCCACTTTGTTCTTCATTTTCAAGATTGCTGAGGCTATTTGGGTTCTTTTTTGGTTCCATATAAATTTTTGGAATATTTGTTCTAGATCTGTGATGTATGCCATTGATATTTTAATAGGACTTGCATTGAATCTATAAATTGCTTTGTGTAATATGGACATTTTAATGATGTTAGTTCTTCCTATCCATAAACACGGTACATGCTTCCAATTGTTTGTAATGCTATGAACTTCCCTCTCAGGACTGCTTTTGCTGTGTCCCATTGACCTTGGAATTTTGTATGTTAATTTTTATTTGTTTCAAGGAAAGTTTTGTTTTCTTCCTTGATCTTATTGTTAACTTGTTCATTATTTAATAACATGTTATTTAGATTCCAAGTGTTTGAATGTTTTTCAGTTTTTCTATTGTAGTTGGTTTGTAGTCTCACACCACTGTGCTCAGAGAATATGCGTAATATGATTCAATCTTCTTAAATTTATTGAGACTTATTTTGTGTCCTAACTACAGTCTATTCTAGAAAATGTACCATGAGTACTTGAAAAGAATGTGTATTCTGCTGCTTTGGGGTGAACTGTTCTGAAGATATCAATTAAATCCAGTTGATCTAGTGTGTTATTTGAGGCCACTGTTTTTTTGTTGATTTTCTGTCTGGAGGGTCTATCTATTGATGTTAGTGGGGTGTTAAAATCCCCCATTATTTTGAATTGCTATCTCTCTCTCCCTTTAAGTTTATCAAAATCTGCCTTATATATTTAAGTGCTCCTATATTGGGTGCATAAATTTTACAATGGTTATATCCTTTTTGGGGGGTTGCTCCTTTTACCATTATGTAGTGACCTTATTTGTCTCTTACTATAGACTTTGTTTTAAAGGCTATTTTGTCAGATATAAGTATGGCTACCCCAACTTTCTTTTTCATTTCCATTTGCATGGAATATTTTTTTCCATCCCTTCACTTTAAGTCTATGTGTATCTTTTGTTCTGAGGTGGGTCTCTTGTAGACAACATATATATTGGTATTGTTTTCTTATTCATGCAGCTACCCTATATCTTTTGATTGGAGCATTTAATCCATTTACATTTAAGGTTTTATTGATATGTACTAATTTATTGCCCTTTTATTCTTTAAACCTATAATCTCTTCCTCTTGATTTCTTTTTCTCTCTCCTCTTCTTATAGCAGACCCTTTAGCATTTCTTGCAGTATTGGTTTGTGGTAATGAACTCCTTGAGCTTTTTTTTTTTTGGTCTGGGAAGCTCTTTATTTCTCCTTTAATTTTAAGTGATAGCTTTTCTAGATAGAGTAATCTTGATTGTAGGTTCTTGTTTTGCATCACTTTGAATATTTCTTGCTAATCCCTTCTGGCCTGAAGTGTTTCTATTGAGAAGTCAGATGTCATTCCTAGGATGACTCCTTTGTAGGTAATTAATTGCTTTTCTCTTGCAACTTTTAGTATTCTTTAGCATTTTAATTATGATGTTTCTTGGTGTGAGCCTCTTTGGGTTCACCTTTAATGGGACTCTGTGCTTCTTGATCTTGTATCACATTTTCCTTCATCAATTTAGGGAAGTTTTCAGCTATGGTTTCTTCAAACAAGTTCTCTATTCCCATTTGGTCTCTTTTCCTCTGGGAACCCCTAGATGCAGATGCTGTTTCTCTTCATGTTGTCATAGAAATCTCTTAGAATTTCCTCAGCTTTTGGAGCCTCATTGCTTTTTGTTGCTTTGCTTCTGTGCTTACATTTACCTTGTTCTCTAAAAAGCTGATTTGATCCTCTGCTTCATCCAGTCTGTTGTTGATTCCTTCTAGTGCAGTCTTCATTTCAGATATTGTATTTGCTATTTTGATAGGTGCTTTTTGATGGATTCATTGTCCTTTTTAATGCTTACTAAGTTCTCATTGTGATAATCTATTCTTACTCTAATATCCTTAAGCATCTCAATAACCATTATTTTAAACTGCGTCTGGTAGTTTGGTTACTTCTATTTAATTTAATTCTTTTTTCTTGGGATTTCTCTTGTTGATTTATTCAGGAATCAGGAAAGATGGTGGGTGTGGCTCCCACCCCAGGGCCCCACCTGTTGGTCTGTCCTAAACCTTTTCACAGATCTCAGTAGTGTGGCCATTAGGAGTCTGGTGGGTGTGGCCTCTGAAACCCAGAATGATGTTCAATCCATAGTAAAGACAGTGTTTACTGAATCTCCATGGAAGGGGCCACAGAGACTCCCAAGGGTGGGGCCAGAGAGGTCCTGAGGGTGGGGCAGTTGCCCTCCCCCAGGTGCTGCCCCCAGAGGGGGCACTTAGCCCAAGAAATATGGTGACTGCAGTGTTGGAGAAGGACTCAGCACAGGGGTTTCCGTGGCTGTTCCCCACCACATCTCTCCCTGGGCCACCAACCTCACACTCTCCTCACAGGACTCTAGTCCTCTCAGCACTCCCCTGCCGGAGCCCGATAAGTGGCTGTGACCAAGAGTTTCTGTGTGGGCCCTTGAGGAGGGAGCCTGCCTTTCTGAGAGTTTCTGCCTCTTTCTCGCTGACAAAAACCCACTTTTCCCCACCACATTCTGTGTGGGTGCCTCTTCTAGGCTCTGGGGCTCTGGGCTGGGGCGTGGCCTGGGGCTGAGGACCCTCCCCTCTCAGGGAAAGCCTCCTGGGAGCGGGCAGCACTGTTTGCATCTCCGCCCTCCCTACCAGTCTCCACGCGGCTTCTGTGACTCCTTGGTTATGGACTCCTCCTCATTGAGCCTTAAATTGGTTTTTCAGGATGATTGTTCTTAAATTTAGTTATAACTCCAGTTTGGTTCTGGGAGGTTGCAACTGGAACATCTGCTTACTCTGTCGCCATCTTGGAATCATCTATTCTCATTTTTATGTTTATCTTTTCAAATGCTTTTAAAACACATTTATACATATATTACATTTTTACTTTTTACACTACGATGGCTCATTTGTAACTCATACAATCTCTCCTCCTAAATAATCCCTGCATTATGTAAACTATTCTTTGCTAATGCTATTTTAATGGGTTCTGTTGAATTATATGATTTTAAAAGATCATTTCTGTATTTTGGCCATGTTCCCCGGCTCTTCTCATTTTGGCCATTATAAATTATGTTTCTGCTATGTGCTATTTTCTTCCTTTGCATATGAAGGAAGGCACTCCTTCCATCCTTTCTTAATTCAAGTCATCCTTGAGGTTGCAGTTTAGATGTGTTTCCTCCAGGAAGCCTTCTGTGATGCACCGGTCTGGATCAGGTTTACCTCCTTCCTGCAGAGCCCTCTCCTTCTCTCATCACAGTGTGTGCCAAGGGTGTGCATCTGTGCCCTGCTCCTGGCTGGACAAGGCATTTGAAAGATCCCAGGGCCTCATTTTATTCATGGCAGTAACTGGTGTAGTGCAGTACAAGATAGGCCATGAGTAAATATTGGATAAACATTGAGTCAACACTGTGACATACATCCTTGGATCATTGTGGGGAAAGTCCTGGCACCCCTGTTTGATAGATGCCGAGGTTGAGACTCCTAGAGGCAATGAAAGCTGAGATGAGGCAGAGCTGTGATCAGAATCCAATCTCCTCTTGTTCCAAATTATTGTTTCCACTTTGCAACACTCCTCCCTCCCAGCACCTCCGATTGCTTCTCCCATTCCTCACCCCGGCTTCACGGCTCTGGGAAAGGGCAGAGTCAGAGGGAAAGAAACTGGAAAGCAGACAGCATCACCTGCTCCCGCAGGAGGGGATCCGGGAACACACACACACTGCCAGTATTTCCCGTTATTTTTCTTCCAAAGGAGAACTTGGCCTCCTTCCCTCATGCTGGGGACTCACAAAATCTGATCTGAAATCTACTCAAGTGTACATTAACCAACTTCCACTTGGCGCAGGCTGGGGAGCCTATAATTAGAGCAGACACCATACCATTTAGTGGGTTTCATTCACATGAATGGAAAGTGTGCTCGCAAAGGGAAATGACTTGAGACACAAAGTGGGGAATGTTCTCTGGAGGCCTTGCACTTGTGGCATGCCAAAGAGATGCCTCTCTAAGTTCAGAGATTGTGGCTGGCTGAATGCAGGTGGGGATGCCACCCCGGGGCAGCGATGTGGTGTCGTCCGGAAACACATTGGTCTTGGATTTGGGCACAGGAATTCAATCCCAGCTCCAACACTCGGGTGAGCAATTCAACTCCTCTGAACTGTTTCCCCATCTGTGCCATGGAGACATTATCGCCAACCTCACGGAGTTGTCAAGATCTAAATGAGATAAGGCATCAATAAAACCCAAGTAGGTGCTCAATGATAATAACAATATTTATGATTCGTGTTAAAAAACACCACCCAGAACAAAATAAACAGCATTATTAAGCACTTCTTACATCCCAGACCCTGTTCTAAGGCTTTATGTGCATTACCTCAGTTTCGCAACAATCTCGCGTGGTAAGTAATATTAGTATCTTCATTATATCATACATTAGAGGAAACTGAGGCCCAGGGAAGTTATGTCACTGGTGCACACAGGATGATGGCTTTTTATTAATATTTCAAAGAGGGGGGAGAACTTGACAGTATGACAGTGTATGAAAAATACCAGCTCATTTAATCCTAAGATCCATGTTTTCTTTATTAGGATACTGGGACCAGAAAGAGGAGGGTGGGGGAAGAGTTCAAGGTAAGCCTTCATTTATTGGGTGTATCTGGTATAACCTAGGCGCTTTTACAGGTATTATTTTATTTTGTTCTTCTCCTTGGGAGATTTCAGGTGTGTAAGAATGGACTCAAGAGAGTAAGTAGTATGTCTTGTTCAAGGTCTTGAAGAGCTGTGATTAAAACCCTGGTCGGTCCAATTACAAGAAACTTACTCCTTTTACAATACCGCAGGATCAACTGAGCCAGGCAGGACTCTTGGATGCAGAGGCTAGCTCAAAGGAAAAAGGGAATTTGTGGGATCATCTAATTGGAAACTCTCACAGTAAGCCTTCGGGCATGGCGGAATCTAGGAGCCTGAATGAGGTGCACAGGCATTGATCTTTCAGCCTCCCTTTTCTTCCTGTGATGGCTTTATCCTCCAGCCATCCCTCATTCATTGTGGTGACATATCCACTGGCATTGTGCTATGTGGCACTGGTGGACACCCCTCCCCGCCCACCCCGGCTTCATTATCTCACCCCAAGGAGGAGGAATGAGAATGCCCTGCCTCTGGCATGGGGATCTCTCTCTCTCAACACCCAGTGCCGCCCTGTGGCTGACTGACTTCGGTTTTGTCCCTCCCCGAGTAATCCCCTTCCCTCTTGCCCAAGTCCCATCTCTAATGGCTTCTTTGGGCTCCATATTTTTCCTGCTTGTCCCTCTGCACCTAGCTTTTTTCCCCTGTTCAACCACATCTGTTCCTCACTCCTCCTTCACCTTAACCCACTTCCCTGTGCCTTGATCCACTAAGCTCCTCCGTCTTGCTCCTAATCACTTCCCACATGTGGAATCGGAGAGCAACCTTGTTCGCTCCTCCTCTGCACCACTCACCCATGGCGTGGACCTGTTGCCTGTTACCTGCTGTGGTCCTCAGTCTTCTCCGCTGTAAAAATGGGGATGATCCCCTCTGATCGGCTGGCTGTGCTGGAAGCCGGAGCTTGGTGACTATATTTACAGTAACATGAGCACAATATGGGAAGAATTACCAGGAGGTTTAGAGTCGCGGTGAGGCCGGATTTGTACTGATATTGCCCCATTAGGAGATGTCATGTTGCATTTGCAGAGGGTGTCTGTGTGTGATTCCACTCTCCTGCACTGTGTGAGATACTCACCCGCCCCCTCTGGAAGTGATGAGGGTTTCCTCCCAGCTTCCCAGCTGTTCTGCCGTCAAGGGAGCCGGGCCCAGGCTGTCTGTCACTGATACAGGACGACATTATGACCCAAAGCAGAGTCTCGGTCATCTGGGACAGAGAGGTGAGGCCGGTGGATGGTACAGAATGGAAGGAGGGGACAGGACACCTGTAATGGTCCAGGGGTCTTTTAGAGCCTCATTGCTCACCTGCTCTATTTAGGCAAAGACACATAGGATTGGAAGGGAGTATAGGTTGATTTGTGTCCTCCCCACCCCAGATTTCGTAGGTTGAAGTCCTAAGCCTTAGTATCTCAGAATGTGACATTATTTATAAATAGAGTCATTACAGATGTAGTCAGTTAAGATGAAGTTATGCTGGAGTAGGATGGGCCCCTAATCGAATATGACTGGTGTCCTTATAAAAAGGGAGGAGATTTGGAGACAGACACACACACACAGGGAGAACTCCATGTGATGATCAGAGTGAGCGGGCCACCGCCAGGAGCTAGTGGAAGCCAGGAGACAGCTCTGGAGCCCTCAGAGGGAGCGTGGCCCCTCCCAACTCCTTGATGTTAGACTTCTAGGCTCCAGAACGGTGAGACAATATAGGCCACCCAGTAGGTGGCACTTGGTGACAGTGGCCCCAGAAAAATAACCCAGTAGGGGATTTCCAGGTCAGCAGGGAAGCACAGGGGTGCTACCTGGGAAGAACATAGAGCACGGACTCTGGTGTCAGTCAGAATTGACTTTAAAACTGAGAGCTAAAGTTTTTGGAGGAAATTTGGTGTTGAGCATCTGAGTCAGGGCTCTGGAGACAGAATACAGACATTCTCACTTCCTCACTATATGACACCAGGTGACTCACCTAACTACTCTACTCTTTGCCTCAGCTTTCTCCTCCATCAAATAGGGACAATGTGCCTCACAATATTGTTGGGAGATTAAATGGTACACCTGTAAAGCGATAAGCATAGTCTCTGGCATGCAGCGAGCATCTGAAACATGTTAGGGTTTTTTACTGCTAGCTGAGTGACCTTGGGCACGTCCTTTTATTTGTATAGGATTCAATTTTCTCATCTATGAAAGAGGGCTGATCATTCTGACTTCATCTCTTGGTTCAGAGAATTTAATAAGGTATGCAGGCATTTGTCTCAAGAATTGGCAAATAGTAGGGGGTAAATACTTGTTTAGTTTCATTTTTCACATTTAAGTTTCTCAACTGTGTCATTGCCTAGCTTCTGTTTGAATACTCCTAGTGAAGGGCAACTCATTACCTTTCACAATACTCATTCTATAGGGAAGAGAAGCCTCACACACAGAATTCTTATTCAGAGAGACTACAGGATCGCACAGGTCATTCTTACTCCTCAAGCCTCCGTATTATAGCTAAGGGAGCTGAGGCCCGGGAACAAACAGAAAGACTAGAGATACATTCTCCTATCTCCCTCACACTCACACCATTCATGCTCTGGCCCACCCATAACTGGCTGTCTCTCCTTTTCATCTGCCCATCCCCTTCTGAAGCTCTGGGAATGTGTGTATAAATGGGCTAGTGAGCATGAATGGTTGGTGTGTCTGAGGATGTGGGGACATGGCCCACGGCTGTGGCCTCCCTTCTGACCTCCCTATTTTTCCACATTTGCTTCTTCCCTTCTCCGTCCTCAAACATAAATCTGCTCACACCATTCTCTGCTTCTAACTTTCCATGGCTCCCTATTACACTTAGAGAAAATCCCAAAGGCTTTTGCTTAGGAAACAAGGACCCACTTGATTCTGGTTCCTTTGTAGACCCCCACTTGGGGCTAATCTACCCCTGCCTATGTGAGGCCTCAACCACAAGGCCTCTTTTTATGTCTTCAGACAGAACATCTGTATGGGTCACCTTGGGGCCCTCCTGTGCTTGTCTGGACATCACATGGCTGCAGCCTGTCATCCTTCAAGTCTTGATCTAAAGTTCACCTTCTCCCAGAAGCCCCCTCCAACCCTGTATCCCCAGCTGGGTAAGCCTCCCCCACATTACCCTCTGTCATCATGACTGTTCATTTCCCTCAGCACACCTGGCACCAGTATCACTGACGTATTTATCCAATGCCTATTTGACGAGCGCCTCTCATTCTCAGCAGACTGAAGTCTCCAGGGAAGCAGAACCTATGCCTGTTTTTATTCACAGTTGGTCCCTTGGTACCTGGTAGGTACTCAAGACTGTCTTTTGAATGACTGAATTATAAGTGTATGAGTTTGGGTGTTGAGCTTGTGTGAGGGGGACATGATCATGTCTCCCAGGGAACTGATGTATATATCAGGCTTGTAACTCTGAGATGACAACTGGGAGAGTGACCAGATCATGCCCTAAGAGAAACAAGTGAAGAAGTTATAATACATACAGCTTCTTCACCGGCAAGGAGTAAACTTGAGGAATGTCATAAGTGTCCATGTCCCCACTGAAGATAAGGACTACTCGTGTTCACCGTTATGTCCCTAGAATCTTGCTCTGTCTCTGACACTGAATATAAACTCCCATAACCATGTGCTCAGTGAATGTCTAAAGAGAGAATACCTGAGACAATGAGGTGTAAGTTTCAGGGACACAGATCTCATCTCAATCGAAGAAAAATCTTTCTCATGTTAAATGTCCAGAGTTAGCACAAGTGGGGGAGGGGCAGTGAGTGCTCTTCACCAGGGTCTTCAAGTCCCTTTCAGCTCTGAGACTTAACCCTCTAGACCAGTGGTCCCCAACCTTTTCTGGGCCACGGACTGGTTTAATGTCAGAAAATATTTTCACGGACCGGCCGTTAGGGTGGGATGGATAAATGTATCACGTGACCGAGACAAGCGTCAAGAGTGAGTCTTAGACGGATGTAACAGAGGGAATCTGGTCATTTTTAAAAAATAAAACATTGTTCAGACTTAAATATAAAGAAAACAGAAATAACAAGTTATTTATTCTTTCTCTGCGGACCGGTACCAAATGGCTCACAGACTGGTACCGGTCCGCGGCCCGGGGGTTGGGGACCACTGCTCTAAAAGACCTTTCCCGGGTTGGGAAGAAATGCAGAGAAGACAGAGCAGCGCTCCCAGGCAGGAGGGCAGGAAACAGGCCAGCACTCCCCTCCCTGCCCGGTGTGGTCCTGCTTGTCTTAGCCCTGGCCCTGGAAGCAGCAACATACCTCTTGCAAAGGGACCTCCTCCCTCCTGCTCCCTCTGCACATTCTCTAAGCATGAGTCCTGAGCAAGCTTTCTCACCTCTCTGCTTGTTTACTGATTTCCCAAGGTATCAGAGTGCTTGTTATCGAAGTCACAACAAACATCATGGGCCTCCTAATTAAAAGCCAGCCTTAGGTCTCTTTGCTTGGGACTGAAGCTTGGTATTATCAGTATTCACACACACACAACTGGTTGTCAGAGGCCTTAGTGAGAACTTGGTACCCAGAAAGTCAGAACAGAGCCACTTGGGAGGGGCTAGAGAGAGCCTGCGCCTGTCCCCTGAGGTCAGTGGAGCTTGTCAGGTCTGACTGTATGTTTAGCATGACTTTTGAGTAGCAGCCTACTGTAGTGGAAATAATTTGAACTCAAACCAGCTAGAGTGTAGAGTGCCAACTTCTCTGGGTGACTTTGAACGAGTCACTTCATTTTTTTGGACTTCAGTTTTTCTTCTGTAAATCGGGGATAGCAACAGTTTTTACATCCTGGGGTTGGTGTGACAAGGAGGTGAGTAAGGCAGCAGACACAGAAGGCCTGGGGCGGTCAGCAGCTTGCTCTGTGGGAGGCAAAGGTATACTTCTGATGCGGAGCAACTTATATTCCTAAATCCTAAATCCTAAATCCCTACTGCATGGCTGAGTTGTTGCCTTGTAGGAGTGAAATGTTTTCTTAGTGAGTTTAAGTAGTAAATCTGATCATTTCTTTCACCTTTGGGAAAGTAATTGGCTTGAGGGATTTTAGATTGTCAGAAGAGCGGTGGATGACCTCACATCTATTTAGCTGGACCGTCTCATTTTGATGTTGAGGTACCTGAGAACCAGAGAGGGAAACATGGCCACACAGCATGTGAATGCAGAACCAGGATGAGAACTCAGTTTTCCCTCTGACCTCTTCTAGTTGGTAAAAGGTGAAAGATTTACACAATATGAAGAGAAAGAAGAGTGTACCTCTTCTAGTTGGTGATGGCAGTGTGGCAGCTGGCCACAGTCTAAGCCCTACCGGGGAGACTGGAGCAACCTTACTTAGTCACTGAAGCTGGGGTCCTGGACATTCCTGCTACCCGAGGCCTACACAAGGCCAAGTCTCAGCACAGGTTCTGAATATAACAAAACTACAGGCTGACAGACAGCCTTGTACTCTCAAGCATAGTATTGAGGTGGTGAAGGGGAAGTAAGTGCTCTCTTGACTTTCCACAGGAAAACAATTTTCCTCCTTGGTAACTGCAATTATTTGAAAAACATGTCAAAACAGTAGTGTTTTGGCCCTGGCCGGTTGGCTCAGTGGTAGAGCATCGGCCTGGCGTGCGGGGGACCCGGGTTCGATTCCCGGCCAGGGCACATAGGAGAAGCGCCCATTTGCTTCTCCACCCCCCCCCCTTCCTCTCTGTCTCTCTCTTCCCCTCCCGCAGCCAAGGCTCCATTGGAGCAAAGATGGCCCGGGCGCTGGGGATGGCTCCTTGGCCTCTGCCCCAGGCGCTAGAGTGGCTCTGGTCGCGACAGAGCGACGCCCCAGAGGGGCAGAGCATCACCCCCTGGTGGGCAGAGCGTTGCCCCTGGTGGGCGTGCTGGGTGGATCCCGGTTGGGCGCATGCGGGAGTCTTTCTGACTGTCTCTCCCCGTTTCCAGCTTCAGTAAAAAACAAACAAACAAACAAACAAACAAACAGTAGTGTTTCTCCAGGAGTGTCTGTCTCTGTCTCTTTCTCCTCCTTCTCCCTTTCTCCTTCTCCTTCCTTTCTCTCTCATCATGGGCAGAAGAATCTCCAGGGCCTTGATGAGCAAAGATCTCAGTTAAGGACCCTGGACAGAGACAAGTGAGCCCCTACCCCTACTCCCTTAGTGGAGTTATGCTGGAAAGAAGGGCAGTGGCCAATTAATGCTTGAGATCCGGTGGACTCAGCTTCTAACATGGATAGCTCATAAGTGAATTGCTTTTTCAGTTCCATTTCCTTGCAAGGTGGTGAGCTCCATGTTGATGGACATTTTTAAGAAGCTTGGAAGGCCCTCATCTCTCAGGAACACTGTAGAGAGGTTGTCTGCACTAAGTGAGAGTTGCTGCTCATTCTAATTATGGTTCCTTCCAACTCCCAATGTCTTTGAATAATAAATAGATAATGAGACTTAGAAAAACAAAGGATGTGTCATTAACTAAGCCGCAGACCACAGTTCACTGGCAACTTTGGGTCCACTTAGCTCCATAACTGCTTGGACATCTGTTTCTGTACCTAAAACACCCAATTAATGGTCATATTCCCCCTGTCTGATCACTGAACAGACTGGGGGAGAGGTCACTGGATTCCAGCTCACAGAGCTAAATAAGACACTTTTGTTGTAGCTTCTCTTCAGGGCTCTCAATTAATTAGAGAAACAATTGTTTGCACAAAATAATATATCAATTTAGCAGAAGGACGATGGTGTGAATGCAAAGTCCCTCCAAGGCCAGAAGAACAAAGATTTTACTCTCATTTCTTTCCCTACCTTGTTTTAAGTATGCATTGGTGACCTATTTGGGGCTCTTGTCTCTGCTAGTCATATTTTTAGAAGTCCCATCTTATGGGTGTGACAAGCAATAAGCCAAATTGTATCTGCTCCTTGAGACCCTCAGACACTCAAAGGCAAATGTCTGACCTCACCGGCCTGTACAGTCCCAGACACATAGTGTTCAGTGAGCACGTGCTGCATGAATGAATGAATGAATATTAAAGGGGACATTGAATTTAAGCTCAATGAAGTCAGGGATGTATGCCTTTTATTATTTTCCTTTTGAAAATCCAACATCTAAGACAATGTTTGGTACACAGTAGGTAATAACTAATTGTTTATTGTATGTGTGACTGTGGAAATGAACGAATATGAGAACCAAGGTCTCCTTTTCTTTGCTAATTGTGTGAGCCAGAGAAAGCAATTCATCTCTTTTTATGGATGAGGAAATGGAGGCTCAGAGGGAATGATGTATGGGAGTTTGATGCGTGAAGTGCAAAATGATACCCAATTGTGTATTGGTTATCCATTGACACAGTAATGCCGTGTAGGGTCAATAAAAAGGTGCTCAGCATCACTAACCATCAGGGGTATGCAGATCAAAACTGTAACGAGATATCCCCTGACACCTGTGAGAATGGCTATTCTCAAAAAAAGACAAGAGATAACAAATGTTGGTGAGAATGTGGAGAAGAGAGAACCCTTGTGTGCTTTTGGTGGGAATGTAAATGAGTATAGTCACTATCCAAAACAGTATGGGGTTCCTCAAAATTTAAAAAATAAGATTACCATATGATCCAGAAATTCTACTTCTGGGCATATATCCAAAAGAAATGAAAACAGGATCTCAAAGAGATATCTGTACCCTCATGTTCATTGCAGCATTGTTTACAATAACCAAGATATGGAAACAATGTACATGTCTATCAATAGATGACTGAATAAAAAAGATGTGGTGTATTTATACAATGAAATATTACTCAGACACAAGAAAGAAGAAAATCCTGCCATTTATGACAACATGGATAAAACTTGAGGGCATTATCTTAAGTGAAATAAGTCAGACAGAGAAAGACAAATGCTGTATGATATCACTTATGGTGAAAACTAAAAAAGCCAAATTCATAGGCTGGAGGAAATGGGGTGATGTTGGTCAAATGATATAAACTTTCAGTTATAAAATAAAAAAGTTCTGGAGATCTAATGTATAGCAAGATGATTATTGTCAACAATACAGTATCATATATTGGAAAGTTGTTAAGAGAATAGATCTTAAATGTCCTAACCACAAAAAAGAAATGGTAATTGGGTGACAAAATGGAGGTTATGGTGGTAATCATTTTTGCATTGGTAGCACATCAACACAGTGCACACCTTAAACTTATACAATCTACTGTGTCAATCATATTTCAGTAAAGGCGAGAAAATAATAAAAATGTGAAACTACAAACCTCAGCAATATTGTTTCCAGCTCAGGCACCTGGGTTAGGCAGGGTAGTCCTTCTGGTCTCCATGGACTGGCTCAGGGGCTGGCTATGCGCTGATGTGGGGTGGCCCCTGCTGAGATGCTTGGGTCCTCTGTCCTATTCTGCAGCCACAGTTTCATTTGCTAAAGTCCTATTGGCCAGAGTAAGTCACAAGATCAAGCTCAGATTCAGAGAGGGAGGGCACTTCAGGATCACATGGCACAGGACATTGAAGTAATGGCCATTTTTGCAATCTACTACAAAATATAGAAGATGTGAGGGTTTTTCCCCTCCTCAGTGCAGACCTGACACATGATCCATAATCAAGCATTCACTTGAACAAGCAAACATCCAATGGGGGAGAGGCTCTCAGGGCTAGAGGTACCTGGCATAGACTGGGCACACAGGTCTGTGATTGGTTGCCTTTCAGACAGGTGACAACCATTGGTCCAATCAGCTCTGGCTGGAGAGGGTACGGAGATCATGTGGTACAAAATATGGTTGCCCACAGTCTATGTTCTCAGTCCCAGGAGTCTGGTAGGTTTTCCCTGCCTTGGACCATAAGGAATCCCAGAATCTGGGTAGATAGAGGAAGATTAGTTTCTTTATGTTTTCCTTTTGTAATATAAACTTTAGAGAATTTGTTAGCTTAGGCTGTGGTCATATCTGAGAGGATGAGTGATTGAGGTCAACTGACCTCAGCAGTAGGGTAGCCGGAGATGCAGGATCAGGGACAGTTGGGTATGGAAGAAATTTATTTTGGATATTACTGTGAACTGCTTACCCAAACTATGGACTTTTAACATTGTGTCTTGTTTATGGATTCAGTATGTGAGCACAGGCTGTATCTCAGGCCATTTGCACATTACTATTCCATTGAATCCTCCAGCCATCTTGGAGAAGTAGGTGGCGTTGTTATTCTCATCAGACAGACTAAGTCTCAGAGAGCTCATGTCATCTTTCAGAGGAAGGGACAAAACAGGCGTTAAAACTCAGGTCTTTCCAAGTTTCTTTCCCTGATAGACTCAGCAGTGTGGTTTATATCTTCCTGTTATGATTGACGGTTAGTGGGAGCCTCCACTGAGTCCCAGCTATGCTATCAGCCCAACCCCTGTCTTCCCAAAGGGCCACAGGTGCCTGGAGTTCCACCATTCACTTGGCAGCCCTTCTAGAATTCTTCTTGGTAGAAATTTTTTTTTTGCCTCTTTTGCAAAGGCCAACAAAATGGATCAGCACCCAGTGAGTAATGATTTAAGACCTAAATCAAAAGAGATTTGGGAGCAGGTATAATCAAAGGCAAGATGAAGACGATTCCTAGACCTCACCATATTGTTTCTCCCTGCCCTATAAAGAATGTTAGCATCAGCATCTTAGTGACATCTAATTTAATTCACTCATTGAACAACTGAGAATCCTGAGGCTCAGAGAGGGTTAGGTATTTGTCCAATGGCACACAGCTTGTGATTTACAGAGTAGGGACTTATTCCAGGGTTT
The DNA here is from genome assembly GCF_036850995.1 of Saccopteryx leptura. Taxonomy (NCBI): domain Eukaryota; kingdom Metazoa; phylum Chordata; class Mammalia; order Chiroptera; family Emballonuridae; genus Saccopteryx; species Saccopteryx leptura. Next base: position 234,342,609 of record NC_089504.1, on the reverse strand, counting down.
CTTAACTACCCTTGAGCTCCCTCCCCACCCCCAGCACTGTACTTCTTCCAGTTTAGGAGGCCTTAAAATCCCCTCCTAAAGAAAGGCAGCAGATTTATGGGTTAATAAACATTTACAATGAGTGGCTAAAAAAACAGACTCAGGTAGACAGAAATTATTCATTCAAATTAACTATAAATTAAGATCAACCTAATTTAGGCCTATTAAAATGGAAAGCATATTATCTCTCATTCAAAGGAATTTGTATTTGATGCAAATAGAACAAGTTCCTAAACTTTAGAAATGTTCTCGGATTTTTCATCTGCATAGTTAACCAATGGCGAATGGGCCCCCCGATTTAAAAATGGGAACATAAGGAACAATAATTAGTTATGTAAATAATGTGGCATTCTTGTTTATAATTAGTTCAAGAATAAAATAAAATTCACGTTTGTCACAGGACTAATTTTCGTATGCAAATGAACAATCAAAATTATAAACAGTAATAATGCAGTTTGGGAGATGTGACATTCTCAATTTATTAGTAGAAGTGCCAGTTACAGCTGATGAGGGCTGACATTAGGAGATTTCAAAGGTGCCCAGACCTGGAAAATTCTCAGCCATCAAGAGGAAAACATCTAACTGAAATATTTTATGTAGTGCATTATGTATAGTGTGGATCTTGCTTGTTGGAGTATTGTCCACTTGAATGCAATTACACATATAGAATAAATAACACAGTGCCTGCCACTTAGACCTCTTTAAATGGCGGTAGTTGTTAAACAAATGAGCTATGTTCAATAATCCCCGTGGTCCTTTTGTAAGCTCCAACCTTCCCAGATTCTGCCTGGAGGGAGGATGTTTCGATCTGGTCAGACCTGCTTCAAAGCATGCTGGGAAGTGGTGATGGAATTTGCTTTAGCATCTCTAAGTTGGTGGTGGGACACAGTGCATCTGATGTCATAGCTCCTAGAACATCTCTTTTAGAAGCCAGGGGATTAAATATCCATTACCTGAAATTTATCTCTTTATCCATCCATCCGTCTAAACATTAGGAACACCACATGGTGGATAGAGACTCCAGTCTCCTTTAATTGGTGCCACTCCCAATTTGGGATAGGAATTAATAATTCTTAAGCAACTCCTCTGTGCTGGGCTCTAGATAAGTCTTTAGATACATTATCTCATTTGGTCCCTAACCACCATAAACAATAATAACAATTGATTGAGTGTTACTATGCACCAGGAACTATGATTATCCCTTTAGGAGTGATCTCAATTAATGTTCCTGGCAGTTTTGAAAAGGTGTTACCCCTATTTCCAGATTCAGAGAGGTTAAGTGAATTACCCAAGGTTGCACAGTACATTAGAAGTCAAGCTAGGCCTTATCAAAGGTCTTTGGAATTCCAAGTGGGCTACTGCTTGCTTCATTGTGCCTTGGGGTGACTGGTCTTTTGGCTGGCCTCACAAGACAGTTGCGGGAGGAGAGAAGACAGTGCTTTCACCCAGAATTGTCACACCATACCTTACCTCAGTGGGCCACACCCTCTAAAGTACCCGTACAGGTCAGCCTGTACTCAGAGCAGCCTGGGCAGGCCCTAGATGACTCTCAGATATAAACACACACAGTTGTCAAGATTCTAGTAATTTCTGGATCCCAATAGCAGTAGGGGACCCTGAAGGATTAATTGCTTCTCCAGTTCCCAGCAGGGAGGTGTGGGGCTGAGACAGCTAAGCTTGGTTAAGGATGCAGGGGAAGACATGCAGGTGGCAGAGGGCATGCTTCTGCAGCTCAGGGGGCTCTGCTCTGCAGGCCCACAGGGACCTACATGGGCAGAGAAAGGCTCATGGCAGGTAAGGAAGACCTTGGAGGACCCACTTCCTTTGCAGAGAAGATGGTAGACCCCAAGGTCTTCTTCCTCTGTGT